>NW_004524639.1:2294338-2354390 GCF_000260255.1 Octodon degus
AATATATGCAGTGTATTATTTGTTGAAACTGTACTTCCGATTTTATTTGAAACTGTCTCATTGCTGTTTATCAATAAAACTTTGAAAAAAAAAAGACATGAAATCAGTCATGAAAAAACAATCATGGAGGAGGACTTCCAGGACCGCTTCAGAAAGTGACAAGAATGATGGGGTGGAATAAGTGTGCTAGAAATGCAGAAGAATATTTTGTGAGGGGTTAAAGACAATGTTACTTTTGATGTAACAAAATGTTTAAATTATATGTTCACATTTTTCAATCACACCTCATATTTCAGAGCAGTAGTGTCACAGTATATCATGTTGCTTGTAGAAAATTTCTTTGAATACTTTAGAGAAAATAAAAGTGAAAAGCATAAATAAAGTCTTAGTATTCATATAAAATAGGATTAACCTTAGGATCCCTGAAAAGGTCTCAGAGAATTGTACAGAATGTACCATAACCCTGGGTATGGTGGCACGTATCAGTAATTCCAGCTAGTTCAGAGGCCAAGGTAGTCAGAAGCTAAGTTTGAGGCCAGCCTCACCAACAGAATGATACTACATCACAATCAATTAACCATTCAATAAGGCTGGGGATGTAGCTCTATGGTAGAGTGCTTGCCTAGCAGTATGTGTGAGGCCTTGTGTCCCCCCACTACTGGAGAAAAACAGAATGGATAAAGAGGTTGAAATACAAGCTGGAGAGAGCCATTAAAAGGCTGTTGTTTCTTAACTTTAGGAGAATCAGATGGCTAGGCAACACTTTGAGGTTTTCAATTCGGTAGGTTTAAATTTGAAGCCAAAACTTACATTTTAACAATTGCCAAGGTGAGTGCTAATGTTGCTTATTTTAGGGCCTCGCTTTGAGAACTATTGGATAAGGCCTTTTCTTCTTCATTTCAGATCTCATTGCCAGATCTACTGAATATAAATTATGTGAGTAAGATTCCCAAGTGATTTATATTCACATTAAAGTTTAAGAAACACCCTCAACAGGAGATGATGAAAAGTGTACAAGCTTCAAAGCTCTTTATATGAGACAAAAACCAAGATTTTGTGTCTGGAGACAGGGAAGTGAGGGGATGTGACAAACCTTCAGGAATCCTTTGGTTTCTTCTCACTCAAGCTATTGAGCAAGTGGTGACTCTACTGGACAAAGAACACAGGAGATGAGCAGATGTGGGAGAATAGAATTTGAATTCAGTATTAAGTTTATTGAGTACATGAAGTTTGGGTTAAGGTTAGCATTAAGGGACTGGGGAGATATCTCAGTGGTCTAAAGTGCCTGCTTAGGCAAGCATGCAGGGACCTGGTTCAATCCCTGGCATCACATGCCATGCCAGCCCCACCCCCAGGGTGGGCTGAGCCAGCCAAAAAAAAAAAACCCAAACACATAAATTCATTAAATGTGTTGTTTTGGGCCAGGGAGATGGCTCAGTGGAATAAGTGCTTCCCTGGCAAGTGCAAGGGGCCTGAGTTCAATCACTGGTTCTGCCAAAACAAAAAAAGAGTTTGAGAAGAATTGGTGTTAAATCTTCTCTAAATTAAAAAAAGAGAGAAAAGTTAGCATTAAGGCTAATATTAGTCTTTTAACCCTCACATTATTGGATTTGGAGGATTAAACAATAATGTCATGGGCTCCTGGTGCTGTGGAGTAGTTTGTATTGCTTAGAAAGGGTTAGGGGTACAACCCATTCAAAACCTCTTGTGTCTCTCAGGAGCTATTCATATTCCCCATTCCCCATTCCTATTCTTCAATAAATTTTCCTACATAACCTTCAAAAAAAGTTTAGGCATATATGCAGGCTTCTTTGTGTGTGTGTGTGTGATTTTGAGACAGGATTTCACTATGAATTTCAGACTGGCTTTGAACTCACTTTATAGTCCAGGCTGGCCTTGAACTCACAGTGATAGTCTTGCCTCAGCCTCCTGAGTGCTGGGATTATAGGCCTGTGCCACCACACACAGCTCAGGATTGTGTTTTTACCTAAATCTGCATTTGTGGTTGATATAAATTAGTAAAAACAAGGGTTCGGTTCTTCTATAGAACCAGTATTTAAAGCTTATCTGCCATCCCTACAGCATTCAAACACAAGAATATGAATTAGAGGCATAGGGTAACTCCTAGAAAACAAGCAAGCACCACTTATCCATAAGTCCAGGTCTGAAGAACACAAGAGGATATTCTAGGTTTCCCAGAACAAAGCAGACAGACCACATGACTGTCAGAGGTGGGCAAATCCTGCGTGGTACCCTCTCAAAATAGGGAGCCAATCTCAACAAATCCTCTTACTGGCTTCCAAAAGTCCCTAGACAGCCCCTCTAAATAATACCTATAATACCTACCTTCGTGCCCAACTAGCCATACCACTGTTCAGACACACTAAAGCAAGCTGCACAGAGTGAGTTCTCTGTGGTATGTAATGAACTAGTTGGATTTCTGTGTGGATGCAAGAGGCATTACACTTTCAACCAATGTTTTTATTTGATCCTCATACCACAGCCAGGTATGGCAGACTTGGTTCTGTGTTAATCTCCACTTTACTGATTAGGAACTAAGTATCAAAGAAGTTAAATGACATGTCCAGAGTGACCAAAATGGTAAGAGGATGAGCTGTAATTGAGACCCAGGTCTCCTAATTCCAAATTGTGTGCTATTTCCACTATAGTAATGGAACATGTTATTGCAGCTGTACATCAGAGAGATCTGCAGGACTTTGGTTCCTTTTTATCCTTTTAGATTTCAATTTCAAGAGCTGACTTGTGTAAAATGTTCAAATAATGGCACCTGATTTCTTCAAATAGCTTCATTCATAATACATTATAGATTATTACTGAAATTTTATTTTAATGGTCATGCAATTAATAATGAGTCACAGCAAAATGTCTGTGGGGTAGAAAAAAATGCTTACCTTGTCACCAAGTGTGTTCATTACCCTCTGTACTCTATATCCAGATCAGTCAATAGTTAATTAATAATGATGTGCTTCCTGAAGTACAAGGTTATAAATTAATTTGATGCTCATATGCAATTTTTTTATAGAAAAAATGAGAGGAAAATGCCTGCCAAGCCCATCTCATTGTAAGAAAATGTATGTAATGATTACAAGCATATAATAAGAATGGTTTGCTTAGCCAAATGTTTGTTCATTTCTGTTAATCAGTATTCATTTGAGCTACTTCCATGCAGTTTGTGGAAGCAGTGCAATCAGTTGAGTAGCGTGGCAGATTTAAATCAGTAATAAAAGCCCTGGGGAAATTAACGAGACAAAACATTAACCACAGACTAAACATTAACATATATTAGCATTTTTATTATACCTGTAGAATTGTTAAGTGGGCATGGTTACTACTATTAAAAAGTTTATGTTGTACATCACATAATTTCAATGTATATTTAAAAACTTTTAAGATTTAATTAGACAAAATTGTACAATGGCATAACAGAGGATTTGAGAGAATGAAGTTCATTATTTTATTTTAACTGGAAACCGTTGGAATTCCCAACTCCAGCCCAAGGTACCTCAAAACAAATGCCACTGTGATATTCATCAAAAGTAGACCACAGGATCAAAGTTTATATTAAAATTGAGGTACTCCTAGAAAAAGTTATATTTTTCTTTCCAGGGTTCTAATGAATCCACCAATGACCAAAGATGAAGTTACTAAATATTTAGCAACATTTCTCAGGAATCACTCTTTGTGATTACAGTAACAAGCTAAGTTGTAGCAGAAAAGTTATTCTATAAGTAAAACTGAAGAAGTTCTCAAGAGAGCTTGCCATCTAGATTGTCTCAGATGAAGCCGGACAGAGGGAAGTTATCCTGATCTCTGAGCCCAGCTGTGTGGCACAGCCAGCATCTCTCTCAAAAATTGTCAGATTTCCAAGGACAGTGTCATGTGTCCATGGCTTTTCTGCTACCATGGACTCAATAAAGAGAACTCTTCTACTTCTGCTACTTCCCACACCCCATTTGCTTGGTTTCCCACCTTTTCCCTCTTTCTTCTGCTTTTATGGGCCATAGACACACCTCTTACATATTTCTTGAGAAAGAAAATGTAAAGTATGTCATTTAGCTGGAACAAAATGAGTCCCTTAGGATTAGTGAAAAGTGGGAGAGAGCCCCAGCTACACATTCTTGTAGTAGCAGCAAGCCACGATTTCCACGTCCAATTCCTTCTAGGCTATTACTGAGAAAGGCTTGAATCTGTTACAGATTTTCAGTCACAGGATTAAACTGGTATTTCAATTTTGAGGAAAATGATAAAGGATACAATTAAGCCAGATATCACACTGGGTTAAAATGTAGGAATTAGAGAAAATTTGGAGCTCATCCAAAAATCTGAATTCAAGAATAAGGGTCCAGGAACGTCATACAGGCAGTAAACAGCAAAGGAAGCCTTTTGGAGAGCTGCTTCTCTCATGGAACTTGACACCCAGTGCTTCAGTGTGGTTGACAATAGACTCTCAGCTCACAGGCAAAGTAGTTGAAATCATTCTGCTATTAGCTTACAGCTATTAGAATTACTTTTTGAAACCTAGGTTAAAATTGGGTGTCATTTTTCTGTTGGTCTTGAATTTTAGCCTTTCTCTACAGTACGTTTTCATGTTTTTCACAATCATCCCTGTGCACTGGGCCACACCCAATACTGGCGTGCCCAGAGTCTATGCAATTGACAGAAACCCATGGCACAGAGAAAAACATCAAAACCAAAAACACAGGCTTTAGAGTCAGACACACCAATGTCCAAGTCCCAACTCTGCCACTTACTAACACTGCAATCTTGCTTAAATTCCTCAACATTTATGAGCTTGTTTCATTATCTCGTCAATGGGATTAATAATATCAATACTTACTCTGTATATGTCATGAGGTGGTTATTGGCAGAAGTCGCTGGAGGGTGGAGAGTAGATGTGGATGTTACTTGTGCAGCAATAGGCTGAAGTAACATATTAAGGTCAAGATGCGAAGAACTGATATTGTTGAGAAACTTACAATATAGGCTGTCTTTTCTTTTCCTTCTTGCGGTACTGGGAATTGAACTTGGGACCTTGCACTTGCTAAGCACGTGCTTATGCCACTAAGCTATCTCGTTAGTTCTTAGGCCATCTTTCTGTAAAGCTCAGCCACCCCCAGTAAAAGAACAAGCCTGCAATTTTGTCACTTCGGAGTACCCAGAACCCATAGCAAATAGGGGGCTTAAAAGGAATATGGTTAGGTCTTTAACGAACGGAGTATTTTCATGTCTTGGCATATCAGTTATGGAGTGCAGGTATGAGCTACATCAAGCCAGAGTTTAAAAAGGCTCAGTAATAACTGGGTTCAGGACACACTACTCCAAAATAGGATACCATAGCATTTGACAAAACAGCAGGTGCAGGAAGGTCACACTAATCTTCCCCTGCCTGTTCTCCCCAGAAGTAGATCATAAAACCTGGCAGACTCTCACCAGAAGTACATCATAAGATATTCATGAGAAGAGTACTTATTGTTTAACTTGAGATATAGAGAAAAATATAAACAAATACGATTTACTGTGTCGACTCCAGTGTAGTGCATCAGATCACAGCACCTTTGTCCAACGTCTTTCACCCTATCCACGTCATCAAAAGTAACATAAAGCTGGGGAGATAGCTTGGGGGCATAAGTGCCTGCCTGGCAGGCACAAGGTCCAGAATTCAATACCTAGTACAAAAAAAAAAAAGGAGGAGAGAATTCAGGGGCTGGTGAGGTAGCTCAGTAGAATAAGTGCTTGCCTGGCAAGCGCAAGGGCAATCTGCAGTTCTGCCAAAAAAAAGTAACTTAAAATATACAGGTTTCCCTGTTTCTTTGGACCTTCATTTATGAAAGTTCTCATGTCACATAAAACTTACATTAAGAATATTTGTATTATTTCTGATTAATCTTTTATTAAAGGTGTTTCCATCATAAACCAAGCAGTGGGTAAAGAAAATGTTTTTCCTCCATTGAGATAGCATATTCCTCTATGAAGGTAATTTTCACCATTTCCCCCCCAAGGGAGCCTAGAATAAATTATGGCACTTCAAATACCATGTCTTCCTCCTTTATATCATGCTAGAATTACAGGTGGAATGAAATTGTGACACCAGGTGAGAACAAAGCAGTACTGGGGCTGTATATGTTAAGTGAAATAAGCCAAGCACAGAAACACAGATACCTGGGGCTGGGGAGATGGCTCAGTAGAATAAGTGCTTCCCTGGCAAGCACAAGGGTCTGAGTTCAATTCCTGTTTCTGCCAAAAAAAAAAGAAAAAAAAAAGAAAGAAACACAGATACCCTATGACCCACTTTGTATAGGGAAGCTAAAAGAGTTAACTCATGCAAGTGGAGAGTACAGTGCTGGTTGTCAGTGACTAGGGAAAGCGCTCAAGGAGGGGAAATATAAGGAAGTTGGCTAACTGGTACAAAAACAGACAAGAGGAGTAAGGCCTACTGCTTTGTAGCACAGTACAGTGACAATAGTTATCAATAATTTGTTATCTATTTCAAAATAGCTTGAAAAGAATTTGTTTCCAACACAAAGAAATGACAAATATTTGCACTGATGGATATGCCATTACCCTCAAGAGCCCAGCAGGATGTTGAAATATCACACTGTAGCCCATGAATATGTACAATTATGTGTCAGTTAAAAAAGAAGTGGAGTTGTAGGTCAGATCTCCTTATAGCCATCTTAGTTGGCTTCACTATACCTTGCTGGTCCCTAGAGGTTTGCTTTCTTAGTGTTTGTACACAGGCAATGCCTCTGGACCCTGATAGCGCTGAGGTTACTAGAGTGGCTTGTTACCGGAATAGAAGCAGAGCCCCTGCCTTCTTAAATTTCAGGGCTTGTAGCACTTCAGGGCACTATTGCTTTCCCTGTCACTGATTATGGCACCTAAGTGAAGGCACCTTTTGATAGAGATACTCACCTAGCCTATAAATTCATTCTAACTAACCATATTTAAAAGTACCACATTCTTGACTAGGTACATTACTCAGTGAAAAGAAATTGAATTGCACTTCTTGTTTAAGAGCCTGAAACTCCTGGCAGGTTACTGATTTCTGAAATGCCACTTGGGAGGCTGGTTGCCTTAGCAAGAGGATTGGAAGAATGAAGACCCAGGTCTCCCAGCACAGCCTCATGTTTCTCAAGTGTGAAGCTGAAAGGACTTCTTTAATGTGAATGCTGCATCTCTTTGTAAATTATGTTTTCTTTTAGTGTCCACTTCTCAAAATAAGCTCATGCTATTCACCTCTAGCTCACACAGCATGGAGGTGAAAGATGTAGGGAGAAGAGTGCAAGGAGGGAGGATACTTTTGACAAACGCTTTGTATAGGAGAAGACTTTGCTTCATGGTAGATTTGTGGAAGAAAAAACAGCCTGTCTGATAAGACGTGGCACATTTCAGATGGGGGAGCGAGGGTACTGGCAGGACACCATTGTCTGGCCCTTACCCCACACAGTGCCTTGGGAAGTCTGCCTGCTAATGCCCCATCGGGTGGCTTGGGAGAAAGGCCAGACTGCAGACAGGCTACAGTCTCATTTGTTCTTAGCCTTCTTACTTTTGCCTCAGCTGCACCCCTTTGCACTAGGCTGGAGTGGTGACGATGGGACAAATACTTTAAAAGTCTTGCTGCAGCCCAATTATTATTCAGTGTTATAAAGGGCTGACTTTCAATGGGAAGGGTGATTTCACAGTGGTGGGTTCCAAGTAGACACGTTACTGTGAAAGATATATGGAAGATCTTATTTTGATGCTGCTTTTGGGACAGCTGTAGGTGAAGGGATGTGTCCTGTGTACCTGAATATGCTAACAGTACTTCAGTCCACGTGAAAGAAACTCTCACACTGATTATACTCATGGAATAATAAACAGATATTTCTGAGGCAAAAACAAAGACTTCATTTTTATTTTTATTTTATTTTATTGTATTTTAGGGGAGGGTCTATAGGGTGTTGAGGGTCTCACTACTAGATCGGACTCTAGTGATCTGCCTATTTATAGACTCCCAAGAGCAGGGATTACAGGCGCGTGCCACCACGCCCAGTCTCAGTTGCCATTTCAGCATGTCTTGGGTGTAGGGCTGGCACAGCAGGCCTGGTGATTGAACCCCCGGCCCCTGTGCCTGCTTACAGGTACTTTAATTTGCTAAGCTATTTGGCCGGCCTTAAAAGACTTTATTTTCTTGAAATTTCACCTGCAGTTGAGCATGTACAAAAAGTAAATGTAAGTATATATATAATAAACATGTGTATGTCCATACACCTAATTTTATAGGGCACAGTCTGCCCTCAGTTGTTTGTATCTGCATTTTATACTTTGAAAATGATTAGAACTTAATTGTGCAGTCCAGCTGGCAGCCCCTGGACCCACCAGGGAAGACATAATCAGAGAATACGGACTCTTTATTGAGGTTAAGATTATCCTAAGTCAAATAGCATTACATAAGAGCATAGGAAAAATTCAGTATCATACATTCCAAGCGCAGATGGCATATTTTTGAGTGTCTGCAACTCATTTTGTTCTCATTAGGATAAATTATTGAAACTAGCTGGTCTAAGTATCAGATGATAGGTACTGTCTTTCATAAGTGGGAGTGATCCTGCTGCTGATTCTAGTGTTTTTCTAATTGCATAATTTATTTAAACCAGGCACAGACTTATTATCTCAGCTACTAGGGAGGCTGAGGTAGGAGAATCTTAAATTCAAGGCCAGCCTGGGCAATTTAGCAAGACCCTATCTCAGAACAACAATAACAACAAAAAGCATTTATATGCAAAGCCTTCCAAATCAAACTGAATGCCATTTATACCATTATATAAAGAGAGGTATCTTAGTGAATGTGATCAGGCTCATTTTGAGAAATCCAGAGGCTGAAATTACCACACAGAGCCCATGGCTTATCATTATCGTGGTCTACTGGACCTGATAATAGGAGACACCTTTAAGTCACTTCAATTAATTGGCCCCTAACAGGGTTTGAATGATGTGAAGGTGCAAAAATGAAAAAGCAGAGCCCGTCTCCCTACAAGATACTTCTAATATTTTCTGAAATTTTAAACTCTCTATGTTAAACTTGGCTGTGTTGGCTGGCTGTTTTTGAGGACTAAGAAGGCTTTTTTTCCAAAGTGGAATGTAAGTATGTGGAAATCAAGTACCATTTTGCAGGAAGCCAATGTTGCAAAAGATTTTCAGTCAAACTAATGGGCTCAGTGGCAGGCAAGTGACCGCACTGCCACTTTGTCTTGGGCCAGTATCTTATCCTCTTTGAGCCTCAACTTCCTCATCTACAAAAGGGGATGATAATATTTGACATAGTTTCTGGCATGGAGGAGACATAGGAGAAAGTTAATTTTCATATCTTTATTTGGAAGTTCACTTAGGTTTATATCTGAAAGTGAGACAATAAATCTACAGATAACTTAGCAAAGAAAATCAGAATGAAGCTAGGCAAGAGAGCTAATGTAATTTTTAAAGGAATCATTTCTACATGTGTATTTAAAGGGCAAGCTTTAGAAGGAGGTATTCAATGAAATTTTTGAGTGAATGAGTTAATGAGTGATAAAAATTGGTAGAAAAGGAGTGGAGTGGTGAGGAAAGGAGGCTGGCTGGCTGGCTTGAGCACCAGTATTCTTTAATACCCTCAGTCCAGTGAGAGTAATATGGGGCTGGGGAGATAGGGCAGTAGAATAAGTGCTTGCCTGGCAAGCTCAAGGACCTGAGTTCAATCCTGGGTTCTGCAAAAAAAAAAAGTGATATGTGGTTCACAGCTGATGAAACTAGCTATTGGTAGTCTTGACTTCTTCCCTTGTGTGGCTAGGAGACCCAGAGGAATAACCATGTTGACATTTCTTAGAATACACTAGCTCAAGGCTTCTTAGAAAATTTTCTTAAGAATCAGGAGCCCAGGGCCAGGCAGATAGCTCAGTAGAATAAGCACTTCCTTGGCAAGTGCAAGGGCCTAAGTTCAATCGCTGATTCTGCAAAAAAAAAAAAAAAATCAGGAGCCCTCTTTGCACCAAAGGCTGCTTTTTCTTCTAACAGGCGACTTGACATACAGTACTGCTCACATATCCCAAGTCCTGTAAAAGTTCCTCCTTAACTTTGCAATTTTCTTTTGTGAAATTCTTCATGCAGATATAAACAGCAGGTACCTTGAAATGGTATGGGATCTGTGTAGCGGGTCCTCTCAAAATGTACACTTCACTATCATTAAAAGGTATTTTTTTACTTTAGTAAATCTGAGTAGACTGTGCTCCACCAGTGGTTATTTGCTTTAAAACCTTATCATCTCTTTTGACTGTAGCAATAGCTTTGTTTTGTTCTTTAAAGGAAAATTGGGGGAAGGAATTGAAAAATGAAGTGCCTTATCAGAATTTGCTTCTGCTATCATGTCTGTGAAAGTACCATATAATTATATTTTACTTTTTTTTCAGATTGGCAAGTTATGTGCTCATTCTCAGCAACGCCAGTATAGATCTGCTTATTATCCTGAAGATCTGTTTATTGACAAGAAAGTATTAAAAGTCGCTCATGTAGAACATGAAGAAACTTTATCTAGCCGAAGAAGGTAAGAGGGATTTGTTCTGTATTTCAGCATACAGTTAGAAATTGTTGGGGGTCTGGGGAGATGGCTCAGTGGAATAAGGTGCTTCCCTGGCAAGTGCA
The DNA here is from genome assembly GCF_000260255.1 of Octodon degus. Classification (NCBI taxonomy): domain Eukaryota; kingdom Metazoa; phylum Chordata; class Mammalia; order Rodentia; family Octodontidae; genus Octodon; species Octodon degus. The sequence goes on from NW_004524639.1 coordinate 2,305,013, forward strand.
AGGGTCTGAGTTCAATCACCAGTTCCACAAAAAAATTGTGTTTTAAGGTCAGAAACTATTGGAACAAGTTTCATAAGAATGCATTAATTTAATCATTCAAGTAGAGTACGTAATTAAATGCTATCATCTGACCATGTATGAACAAAGATACTGTTTTATATTCAAGTCACATTTAAATGTAAACCTTCTATATTTAAATAGCTAGTACAGCAACACAGGGTAGTATGGGGTTTCCTATTCATGATCCTTACCTTGTTAAACAACATATTTTCTGCTTACAATTAGGTCTCACAATTTCATGGCTCGGTCTGTGGCATATCCCATTACTAACTTGAGTCAGGGTTAAGTTCTGTAGAAAGAAGCTAGCAGGAGACACTCGAGGTTCATACACTTGTAAGCACTGCACACTTTATACACTCATTTAAATGATAGAAGATCTGGTTCATAATTCATAAAACAATAGTCAAGGGAGAAAAACACAAGCTTTATTCCCTTTATTGTTATATCCCTATACAAGTTTCTTCCAACCCTATTCTAATTTGTTGGTTATTATAAGAGGGTCGAAGTCAAATAGAAAGCCAAAAGTAACTCTAGGAGAATTACCTTACTTAAAAGGGTTGCATTTATAACCAGTCCAGGCTCAAGAAGAGCCAGGTCTGAATTCTTCTTCCTGTTAAAGTTGAGGAGGTTGGGAGATTGGTCTATAGGTAGAAAATTAACAGATGAATTAAGTGACACATCAGATTTGGACTAAGTCATTCTATTCCTCTTGATTTACGATAGAAGGTTTTGAAATGATTTTCAGTCCTATGTGGTACAATTTAGGATGAGAGAAAGCAGTAATGCTGTGTAACAGAGAATCCTACAAGGAAAAATTCTAGAAAGTCTTCTTTTCTTTTGATGACTTGTAACCTAACGGATTTTTAGATTCCCAACAGCAGTGCTTTTAAAGTGTGAATTAAGGACTGCTTGGAGTCCCAGACACCCTTTCAGGCTGTTTGTGTGATCTTCTTTTTGCTGTGTGAAGCTAGAGTTTGTTCATATACATCAAGCAAAACCACATATTCCAACAGATAAAATGTAGAAGTCAGTAGGACAACCTGTCTCCTGTCAAGCCAGAGAGGAAAAACATTCTGCAAAAATGAAAACAGTGTTACATTTCTCTTTTTTTGATAAAAATGTTATCCATATTAACATGTAATGGGTCTATAATTTGTATTTTTAAACTAAAAATGGATGTTAAAATTTCTTATGTTTTAATTTCTAAAACAGTAAATATTGATAAATATGTACACATAAACTAAAGCTCTGGGGGGGTCCACAATAAATTTGAAGAGCGGAAAAGGATTTACTCATTATCTGTTGCTACATAACAATTATCCCAGTTACCCCAACAAATAAGTATTATCTCACAATTTTGTGTCCATCATAAATAAGAGAATAGCTTTCGATGGTAGTTCTCAGCAGTATAATGAAATTTCGTATTTCATTCAAAATATTACCTAGGACTATAGTCTTTTTTTTTTTTGCTTTTGTTTTGTTTGGTTTTGTTGTGTTATATTGTGCTGGAAATTGTGCCCAGAGCTTCACTGATGCTGGGAAAGCATTCAACCACTGAGCTACATTCCTAGCTCAGGACTTCAATTTTGACTGAGGCTAGAAATTCCACTTCCAAAGTGGCTCGCTTAGATAGTTAGCAAGTTAGAGCTCCTGTTGGAAGGAAGCCTCAATTCCCCACCACACAGACCTCACAAATCGCCTCATAGCATGAGAGTTGGCTTCCATAGAATAAGTGATCTGTGTAAGACAGCAAAGAGGAAGTTGCGATATCTTTAATGACCTAGTGTTGGAAATGGCACGCCATCAATTTTGGCATTAATATACATGGAAAACACACATTGCCATTAAGCTCCCTCAAAATATTTCCCCTCATTTCAAACACACTTATCCCATCGTTCTTGCCACTTCTTGAAGCAGTTCTGAAAGTCCCATCTCATAAGTGTCTTTATGAGGTGTTAATTCTAATACATACTTAAGGGAGAGGGGAGTTAAGGTGTACCTTTTTTTCCCATAATTTTATTGAGAAACAAATAGCAATGAGACAGTTTCAAACTAAATTGGTAGGACAGTTTCAATAATTAACACATTGCATACATTCTTCCTAGTGGTTAATTGCTGTACAAGATGTGGACTTGATATCCTATTTACAAACACCATTAGAACAAATCTCTCTATTCATTAAGAGAATATAACTATATAATCTATCCTAACCACTTTGAATACACAGATACCAAATGGACATTCATCTGTATACCCTTTTTTTGTTAAGTTCCATCATTTAAATATTATAGGTGTGTAAACTCAGCAAAATATTCTAAAAGAGTTCAGTAGTCCATAATAGTATTGGGAGTACCAGCATGGTTTTAAAATGTATCCACAAATTCCTGGGTATTTTTCTGTTCAAGAGGTACACCTTGAAGGAATATTGTGGGACTGTCCTGCTTCAAGGTGTACCTCTTGAACAGACAAATACCCAGGAATTTGTGGATGCATTTTAAAACCATGCCAGTACTCCTGATATTAAAAAAAAATGTTTGAGAACCGTTTTTCTGTATCTTAAGGGTTCTTTGGGAGTTTTTAAAAATCTCTCTGGGAAGAAATAATTAAAGCATACATCAAGGCTCTGTTTAGCTTCTGCCTGACTCTACCCATTTTCCTCCATTGCTTTTACACTTGGCTTGAATCACCTGAGGAATTCATCTGAGTCCCTGTAAGGCATTGATCTTGAAGTAGTGGATTACCTCAATATGGGACTGACATGAAGAGTGTGTGTGTGTGTGTGTGTGTGTGTGTGTGTGTGTGTTGTGGTCAAAATATACAGTGAATATTTAAATTTAAAATATGTATTACAGTAAAAGACATATTGCCATTAACGCCCCTCAAAATACTCACCATGACTTCAGACACACTTATCCCTTCATACTGTCCACTTTCTGCAGCAGCTCTAGAAGTCGTCTTCAGTGAGTGTCTCGACAAGATGGGATTTTAAAAAGTGCTCTCCAACAGACAGGCAGGCTTGTAAAAACATTGCAGTGCGTCTTTATCCACCTATTCACCAGATCTGCCTCTGTGGCACTTCTGGCTCTTTCTCAAAGTCAAAGTGACCACGAAAGGTAAATGTTTTGAATCAAGTCAGGACATGGAGGCAGCCATGACAGCACAACGAAAGCTGTTCATAGAGGATACTTCCAGAACTGTTTTCAGAATGTGGTTAGAATGATGGGTTGGTGAGGCTAGAATTGAGGGGGTATTTTGAGATGTCTTTTACTTTAATAAATCATTTTAACTTAATCACACATCATGCCTGGCAAGTGCAAGGTCCTGAGTTCAATCACACACACAAAAATCATGTCTTTATTCGACAGAAATTTATTAAACTTTTATTAGTGCTATAATGCATGCAGAGTAATGAAAATGCTGAGATAAAGCCCATTCTCTCCAGGTCAGTCTAACGAGGAAATAGACTTAATTACAAATAATGCCAAAATAGTTGTATCAGTGCCAAAGGAAGAAAATGTCCGGAAGACACAGGCATCCTAAATTGAAAGACAGCAGTTTTTCTGCCCAGGAGAATTATTGCAGTGGCTTCGTGAAGGAAGTGGTATATGAATTTGTAACGGAATGGCAAGTGGAGCTTTTTAAAAAATAAACACACCAACCCAGTCTTATTTTGAAATTATCCTGTCAACATGTACACTTTCTGTATTATCACTTATAGCTTAAAATAAAAATATATAAAAAATTCTAAAGGAAAGAAATTAGCCTGTCAACTTAGACATGTTTATAAGCAAGAGGTTTATTGAGGCCCTCCTACCATGGCTTTTATCTTAGGCTCTGTGGAATTTAATCCTTTTCACCATACCAAATAAGAATTGATAAAAGAGTTTCTGTCTGGGCACCCAGGAACTGTTCTTGTTTAGATTCATTTTTGAACCTATAGCTGACCACCAAGTAAATGAAAAGATAGCAAGAGAAATTGACAAAACCTGTAGGCTTCAATAAGTGGCAGTTGGGTTTTGGGATCTTGAGCTTGCCCCATGATGTTTCTCATCAATATTTTGCAAACTGAAGCATTCAAGTGTGGGACCCTGGGACCAAGCATTTCTTTCAGAATTCTCTGGCCAAAGCAAGCAAAACAACAGGAGCATATCTGACTTCATTTAACTCCTTCATTCACTGTAAATCCTTAGGGAGAGGGGCCAGGTGGGAGTTAAGATGATCTCTCACTAAATGTACTGCCCCCTACTTTCTGCCATTATTAGAAGGGGTTGCTTCGACAGCATGCTAGTACTTCTATCAATTTCTCAGTATGTTCTGCATAGCACTTCACACTGTGCGGAAAGATGTGCGTACGCCTCCAGCATCCCCCACACTGACGCCCACGTTCCATCCTAGTGGTTGAAAATATGATAATGGGAAAAAAACCCTATTGTAACATTCAGTCTGTGAAAATTGTAAGCTCTCTGAATCAGATTGTGAGTGGAAAAACCCTTTGCTTTATTAAAATATAACACACAAAGAAATGCAGGATTCCTTTGGTAGCACTCAGAACTCATCTGTTTGTTTTGTCTGCCCCCAACTGGGTAGTTTGCAACACACAAGTAATCTTACAGATAGCTTTGTTCAATTTAAAGGCAATTTTATACTCAACTGGTGGTCTATGTAAGTGACCCAGGGTTACCTTAAGGGGTCACTACTGAAAATATCTGTCATCAGATTTATAGCGGGGAGGGCTCAACAAGATGCACAGGTAGTATAATCAAAAGAGACTCACTCAGCTTCAGAGCTCCTTGCTTGTCCAATATTTTCAGCACACTCAGTTGTCACCCTCTCTCTCCTTTACTTTCCCATCTCCTTCATCATCTCTCATGTGATGCTATTTAACCTTGTCATTTTTGTGTCCCAAACACTGTTTTGTAGAATACATAAATAATACATTTCCATTTTTCCAAACCCCAAATCTTTGTTAATTGTCCATCCCGCTTTTGCATGCTAAGCATCTGGCTCAACTGGCACTTGTGAGAAAGTCACAGCCCCCCCACTGCTGTGAAATTACATGAATGCTTTCCATCCCTCTGCTTCCTGCACCTCCCCTTTTTCTCCCTCCCCTCTAACTTGGCCTAAAAGGGTTTTGGATTAGGTGACCCTCGCAACTAACCTAAAAGAGAAAATAACAAAAGCTTAGCCCAGTTCCCTGTTTCAAAATCCATACTTACACTTCCTGTCAGGCCCCTGGTTTAGGTAGGTTAGGGGAGGTTTAGGTACGCAACTTTGTAAGCTCACTGTCCTCTTTCATCCTCTGAACAAAACAGCAAAGTACATCCTGAGTGAATCACCGAGTTTCAGGGCGCGTATAAGTCATTCTGCCCTAAATAGGACTCTACTTCTTTCAACATCTATCAACACTGTAAGTCCAGGGTTGTGTAAAGGTTAGGCTGTGATGAGCAGAGGAGCTCCTAGTCTGTGTAGGAAGATAGACACACAAACAAACAATTTCACACAACGGGGTGATTACCAAGCCATCTATATACAAAAGAATAGTAATAACATCCCCAATAAGGAGGTTAGCAACTCTGCTGGGAGAGTCAGGAAAGGCTACTTAGCAAAGGTTAATGTTTAAGCTCAGCTCTGAGGATGAGGAAAAAGAAGGTGTTCCAGCAAAGGAAACAGAATGAGAAAAAGTATACTAGTCCCCAAAATAGTACAAATTTCTAGTTTAGAACTAAAAGTGTCAAAAGCTCCTTCCAGTAGAATTAGGTATGATCTTGCATCATTTCAGTTTCAGTCGTTTTAGTTAATGTACTTTTCTGTGTTTTCAATAAATAATGAGCTCATATTACTTTACATGAAGAAAAAAAGATTCTTAATAATAATTTTTTTAAAAGTTCAGGGTCTGCAGTGGGGGATGAAAGACTATTTTTACTTGCAGTGGTTTCCAATTAGCACTGCTTTGATGCCTGCCCAAGCAAATCACTGCAAAAAAGCAAAGGCCGGTCCCTTCCCCCCACAGCCAAAGCAGGGGAGGTCCCTCCCCAAGATGATGGAAGCCCTCCAGGGAAGATTGGGAACACTCAGCTACAATATTTCAAAAGGGCTCACACATGCATAGGAACCCTAGCCTTTAGTTCCACATTGAATGCGCTGAATGGAAGCTTCGTTACAGGCACTCTTTCTACTTGGCAGACTGCTGTAAGCAAATTTTGGATTTGTTCTCACTGAGAGCCCTAGGCTCCCCTGTTTATGTGCCAGTGCTATATTTGACATGTATGTTTTTAGAATAAAGTAAAATTTGGAATCAAAGGGTATTTCCTTCAATAAATTGTGTTCCCATCCCAAGCCACTGATTATGCAAACTTTCTAAGGACTATTGAACAGGCTGCAATAGTTCATGGATGGAGGATTTTTGTTGTGTGTCAGTGGCTATTAGCACAAAGAAAAAGTCTGGACTGAGTTATACGTGAGTAACTAATACATCACTGAATTTATTTTCAGGCATCTTTCTTTAAAGAGATAAGTAGAAATTTCAACTCACCTCCCTTTACATTATGAACAAGGGAATATCAAGCTTTATTTAAGAAAAATTAAAAATAAAATGCACACTCAATTTCCATGCTGGAACAAGTTTAGTAAGGAATGACAGGAAGAGACAAAACAGGAGAAATGACAGAGGCACAGTTGACTCAGTAGGGGGTAAACTACTCTTGTCACACTCTGCAGCCATGGTGTCAGAAGACATTATCACCTGTTGTCACTGTACTTTGGAATGTTTATTGACTCTCTAGCAGTTTAGAAAGTATTTTTCTACCTTCCAAAACAGTACATCTGGATTGATTTTGGAGAGTCAAAAATTTCTTTGGGAAATCAAAGTTTATTTTCCCCCAGTAATGCAGAAAATCTTGCATGAAGGGACGGCCTGCACTGTAACAAGGTCCTTTGGGACTCTGAGGTCTTGGACTATTCACTAGCTGTGCTAGCTCCTTTGTTTTCCAAAGGAAGGTACTACTTTGTACTGCCAGGCCTGGGAATTACTTGAGAATCTCTCCACTTCCCTCCCTCCCTCCAGACTGAGAATCTAACCTAGGCCTTTCTGCAAGCTAGATAAGCCCTCCAACACTATGTCATGACCCCTTCCCCTACCTATCTCATTATTGTGAGATTCATTTCTAATCAAATGTCTTAATTCTAGGTAGCTTAGGGGGCCAGGGAGATGGCTCAGTAGAATAAGCACTTACCTGGCAAGCACAAGGTCCTGAGTTCAATCCCTCGTACCACCAAAAAAGAAAAAAATTCTAGGTGGCTTATAATGAAGATAACATACACTGAGAAGCAGAGAGAACTCAGTGAACACATCTTTCAAGTAAATGATTCTGAAAGGGCCAGCCAGATATCCCAGTGGATTAAAGCACCTGGTTAGGCAGACACAGGGGCCAGGGGTTTGATCCCTAGCCTGCTGTGCCAGCCCTGCACTCGGGGTGCCCTGAGAGGGCAACTGAGACTGGGTGTGGTGGTGTGCACCTATAATCCCTTCAGAGGCTGAAAACAGGAGAATCACTGTGAGTCTGATCTGTGTAGTGAGACCCTGTACTAAATACATAAGAAAAGGGTTCTGAGAAATAAATGTAAAAATTCACTCAAGAGAAAGGTTTAGAAAGAGATATACCCAAATATTAAAAGTGATTAACCCTGATTGGTGGGCCCCAGAATGGTCCTTTTTCCTGCTGTCTTTCCCTATTTTCTATTTTCTCCACAGTAAACATGTATTTTTACCATAAAAAAGTAAATCAAGACAAGTTTTTAAAGATGAAGAAATAGATTTTAACCACTCTTTCCAGTTGTGCGGAAGTCACAGCTTGCAGATTTCCCATCACTCTCCTGTGTGTGTGTCCCTCCAGCTCACTCTTCAAGCTCATCTCTTTACATTCTTCCAAGGTATACCCCACACACTAACAAGCCTTTCTTCCTCCCAGACCTATTTCCCCTCTGTTGTCTACCGTGTGTGTGTGTTTGTGTGTGGGGGTGTTTTAATGTATTTAATATAGGATCTACAGGGTCTCACTATGTATATCTCACTACACAGATTGCAGTCATAGTGATCCTCCTGTTTACAGCCTCCCAAGTGCTGGGAGTATAGGTGTGCGCCACCATGCCCAGTCTCAATCCTATGTCAACATGCTCTGTGGGCGGGATTGGCATGGCATGCTGGGGATCACATCCTGGGCACTGCACTCTGCCTAAGCAGGTGCTTTAATCTGCTGAGCTATCAGGCTGGCCCAAGCCTATGTTTGGAAGGATAGTAGTCATAGATTTATTGAAATATAATCCACATGTCATGTGGTGTACCCATTAAAAATGTATAATTCAACTGATTTGGGTATATGCTCACACAGCCGACATCACAATTGTTTTTGCAATAATGAGCTACATCCCCACCCCTTGTATTTGTTTGTTTTTGTGACAGGGTCTTGCCAAATTATCCAAGCTGGCTCCAAACTTTTGATTCTCCTGCCTAGACCTCTCTTATAGCTGGGATTCCAGGAGTACACCACCACAATGCTTAGAACATTTTCAATATCTCAGGAAGAAATCTTGTACTCTTTAGTAATTCTTTCTATGTTATTAATTTTCCCACCCCTAAGCAACTATACTTTATGGCTCCAAAGATTTGTCTATTCTAGACATTTCACATAAATGGAATCACAGTACGTAGTCTTTCATGACTGGCTTCTTTCACTTGCTAAAATATTTTTAGTATTTATCCATGCTGCCATAATTTCTTTCCTTTCTAAGTCTGAATATTATTCAATACTACATTTCATTTATTCATCAGTCAGTGGTCACTTGTCTTACTTCACCTTTTGGCTGTCGTAAATAGAGCTGCTATGAATATATACGTGTCTTAGTACCTACTTGTGGTCCTTTTAGGCTTACATACCTAGGAGTGGAGCTGCTGGATAATCTGGTATCTCCATGCTTAACTTCATGAGAGACTGCCAAGTGGTTTTCCATAGTAGCTTCATCGTTCTGCATTCCCACCCAGCAATTTCTCCACATCCTTGCCAACACTTGTTGTAGTCTGTCTTTTTTACTGTAAGCATTCTGGTGAGCATGAAGTGATGTCTCACTATAGTTTGGATTTACATTTCTCTGATGACTGTCTTTTTAATCTTGATTTAATTTTGGCCCTTTACATTTGACACTTGACATAAATTTTCATGAGGGTAACCACCACCATCCTGCTAGGTTCTGAAAAAGGAAAACCATGCAACTGCTGCACAACATTAGTCAAGAGGTTTACTCAGACCATATCTAGCTCATTTTTCTGAGTGTATGTGTGTATGTGTGTTTCCGCTAGCTAGTCTTTGAAAAAAGAATAATAGGGAACATCTGTTAGAAAAAGCAACAGTTGTACTTATTAAGACCTATCTCCAAAGAAGAGGGATTTTAATTATCTTGTTAATATAAAGTCTGTTAAACCTTGAATTTTTGTTTTTAGAGATAGGGCCTCACTATGTAATTCTGGCTGGCCTTGATCCCGCTGTATAACCCAAGCTGGCCACAAACTCCCGATGATCCTCCTGCCTCAACCTCCTGAGTGCTGCAATAACAGGCATGTGCCACCATGCTTGGCTTGTATTTTTCAAATTATCCACCATGCATAGATTTATCTGAAATACAATATATATTCTCATATAGATTCATATACATGCATATATTCATATTTCTCATATACATGCACATGATATAGTCTCCTATTTATATTCTCATACATGTTACCCACGACTGCTGTTGTGAATCAGTGATTCTGTGCTTGTGTGTGCGCTACCTGTGAGTCTGTGCTGAACAGTTCACATGCAGTTTTCTCATTTAATCATCACAGCAACCTTGTAAGATGGGTGTAATCATTGTCTACCTGTTACTGACAGAGAAAGTAAACCTCGGAGAGGTTTAGAATTGGCCTAACGCTTCACTGCTGGGTATGGAAGGGAGAGCTGGGCTTTGAAACAATGAACTCAGGAATTAATGCTCTTAGCTATTATTTGTGACAGGCTTCAAGGAGACAATCTGAGTGCCCAACTGTAACTATAACATGGTTGCTAAATAAAACTATGTTCTTAATTCAGAATAATTTATTCATAAGTAAATTTTCAAACATCATCCTATATATCCTGTAAAGGTAACTTATAACTCTTTCAAGTAGGATAACATTTGGTTAGTTCTTTTTTTCTTTTTTTGGCATTTTAGGGAAGGGTCTGCAGGGTGTTCAGGGTCTCACTGCTGGATCAGACTTGCAGTGATGTGCCTGTTTACAGCTTCCCAAGACCTGGGATTACAGGCACATGCCACCACGCCCAGTCTCAATTGCTGTCTCAGTGAGACCCAGGTGCAGGCCCTGGGGATTGAAGGCCTGGCCCCTCCGCTGAGCTATTTGGCTGGTCCTGGCTAGTTTTAAAGGTACCACATTAAAAAAAAATAAATAATAAAGTTACCACATTCCAGCTTCAAAGAGTTGCCCTGAGTCCTACAATGTGATGACCCAGACTCTGTTATGTGGTCTACATTTTTTTCGTGGTTTCCTTCAATTTTTTATCCTCTCATTCCATGTAATGTTCCTCCAAACTAAAGCGGGAAGTCTTGTCAGATGTGTTCACTGACATCTGCGGAGGATCACTGTAAACTCAAGGCTGGCTTGAGCTACATAATGAGACGAAAGTCAGCCTGCATTATGCAGCAGAAATCCTCTCAGAAAAATGAAAGAGAGGAGAGGGAGAAGGCTTGTGTTTATTACAATGTCAGTGATCTTTATGATCAACCAAGAAAACTGCAATAGTTGAGATTCAGGGAGAAATTTGGGATGTTTTTGTTTTCAAATTCTAAGGAAATCAATTTGGAATGCCTTGCTGTGGGTTCAGTTTTGCTCTCCCTGTGCTATATTAGTGAGAGTGGGTGTGAAGCTAAGAGGAGGCCTAAGGGAAGCTCTTTCATTAAAAGGAAGGCCACCATTTCCCATAGACTAATGGCCACATTCCATTTCCTCAGGGAGTAGGGCAAATTACTCAGCCTGGGCCTTTAGTCTTTCAGTTTCCACTCTTGGGAACTGTATTATTACCTTGTAAAACAGAACATCTCTCCTATTAGCCATTAATTGAACCCATCTTTTTCCTCTGTGAGAAACTATAATGTTGAATTTTATTCTTGGAGCTCTGTATTGAGCCTCTTCCCTTTGGAGATTAACAGTGCCAAGACACCAGGAGAAGGCACTGAGGGTACGATGGGCATGGCAGGAAGTAAGTGATGGAGCATCAGAAGTTATATATGTCCCAATAACCTTCCTTGGCTTGTTCTGTCCATCACACTGGCTTGCCTGGGAAGTGAGCTTTGGTAATCATGTGCTGAGAATGAGAGCTGGTGCTCCTGCTTGTTCTCTCCCACTCAGGGTCTTTCTTGAGTCATTAATTGAAAGGAATAGCTTCGTGCTTTAAAAATTAGAAAGGGGCATAAGGTGAAAGGAGGTCATTGGCACTTGTATTCTTTTTTGCAAGATTTGGGAACAACCCCAAGAAGGTATTTCTGGGCTAAGTGCTTACAAAAATATCCATGAGAGCATCAAACCTCTGGCTCCTCTAAAGGCCATACTTAACCTAAAGGCAGTTTTTTAAATGTCTTATTTTATTTTATTAGTACATGTTTACAATTCATACAGTTTACATACACCTCAGGGCATGGCTACATGTACATATTACATTTTTTGAATCCTCTTCCTTCCCTTTTTCCCTCCTCCTATGGTTTGCCTATCCTTTTTTTTCATACATTTTTATGCTATTTGTCTTAGCTCATGTTATGGCATATAACGTTTACATTGATTGGCTTTATTAGAATCCTGTAAATTTCCAATAGAGAAGTGGTCCAAGGGAATAGGGGTGAGGGGTGAGGCAGAAGAAAAGAGAAAATGAGAGGAACAAAGATGCAATTTTTAAAGATTTATAAAAATCTGCCACTGCCAGAAAATTCTATAACCAGGCTGGGTGTGCACTTAAGGTAGTCTTGGATGTGAAGAATACATTCATTTCCTGTGAGGAACATTGCCTTAAATAGGACAGTATGTGTTACTTTTGTTTGTTTACCACTGAACAACCATCACATAGACATGTAAGCATTTGTTCAAAACATTCACTTCTCTCCAGTCTATGGTATCTTACATTGTGTACGCATGTACACCTGTGTGTGCGTGTACATAGTAGGCATGAGATTTTGCTAGTATTTCTGTGTGTGCTTATACACATTTTCATATATAGTATGCTCTCTCTCCCTCTTGTCTTATAAACAGCACCAAGATGAAAGCAAGCAAGCCATAAAATAATTAGACACTTTTCCTTTCCCATTGCTTCACAGTAACCACAATATACAGACAAAGAACAAAGAAATGTTCCTCCTCTAACGGATGTGGCTTTCTCTGACTCTATTATCAGAAAAATTTCATAGAGCTTCTGCTGTTCTGAGCGACCTGTGATTCAGATCTGCAACCATTAGCCAGTAACTATATGGAAAGGGGCCATCTCTAGGGTAATAGCATTGTAAATTACAATCAATGCACTCAATTACATTCAGAAACCAAAAGATAGGGAGCGTTCCAGTGTGCCTTGTAATCAGCACCTTTGAGAATGTAGGTAACATCATTTTGAACAAAAAATGGAAGCTGCTGAACATGTTCGAAAATGAATGTTGGAATTAAATCATCCTTCTGATAGGAACAGCACCTTATATGGCAGGCAGCCATTTTGTCCCTTAATATCATTTTATTGATTTTTTTTAAGAAAAACTAATTTGTAGCCTCCTAGCCAAGAATGTCTTTAAAAATCATTTATTGCTCTAATCAGCCTGGCAGAGCCTTTCTGTCATGCTGATAAGGAAATTAAACTTTTCTCATACTGGGTTTACATGCCTCTTATGTGCAGATGTTTTGTTTTTCTTTCAGGGAACTAATTCAGAAGTTGAAATCTTTCATCAGCTTCTATAGTGCTTTGCCTGGCTACATCTGCAGCCATAGTCCGGTGGCTGAAAATGACACTCTGTGCTGGAATGGACAAGAACTTGTGGAGAGGTAAGCGTTTTAAAGTTAAATATAGCAATATTTGAGGAATACTCATCATATATTCATCCTTTATTCATCTAAAGGTTAATGATTGACCTCAATTAATTTCCCAAGAGAAATTCTATACAAAACATATGTGAAACCCTGGTGCAGTGGTCCATACCTATAATCCTCGCCACCTAGAAGGTGAAGCACAAAGATTGCAAGTGCAAACCCAACCTGGGCCATTCTGGTCTCAAAATTGAACAAATATAAAAGGGCTAGGGAGGACCGGCCAAATAGCTTAGCGGATTAAAGTGTGTGCTTAGGCAGATGCAGCTGCTGGGGTTTGAGGCCCTGCACACCACGCTGGGCCCACCCCTGGGGCTCAGCTGACCTGGTGATTGAGACAGCATGGTGGTGCATGCCTGTAATCCCAGCACCTGGGAGGCTGAACACAGGCAGATCATGACCCTGTAGACCCTGTACTAATAAATAAATAAATAAATAAATAAATAAATAACTCTTGTTGCATAGGTCCTGCTTTACCTTGGTCTTAACCATCCAGCAGAAAAGTATAAAAACGAAGTATAAGAAGTAAAGCCATGGTGTTATGTTGAGCTGTAGGGGACTCAGGTCAACAATTTCTGTCATTGCCAGTCAAGCGGAAGACCCAATACTATTATGAGCTACTGGACTCTTTTAAAATATTTTGCTGAGTTTACACACCTATAATATTCAAATAATGGAACTTAACCAAAAAAAAGGGATACAGATGAATGTCCATTTTGTATCTGTGTATTCAAAGCGGTTAGGATAGATATATAGTTACATTCTCTTAATGAATAGAAGGATTTGTTCTTTTTTTTTTTTTTTTTTTCGGGGATTGAACTCAGGCCCTTGTGCTTGCCAGGAAAGCGCTTATTCTACTGAGCCATCTCCCCAGCCCAGAGGGATTTGTTCTAATGGTGTTTGTAAATAGGATAGCATGTCCGCATCTTGTACAGCAATTAACCACTAGGAAGAATGTAAGCAATGTGTTAATTATTGAAACTGTCCTACCAATTTAGTTTGAAACTGTCTCATTGCTATTTGTTTATCAATAAAATTATGGAAAAAATTAATGAGGAAAAAATAAAAATAAATAAATAAGTAGGCTAGGGACATTTATTTATTTAGCTCAATATGAAGTCTCTGGGCTCAGTGCTCAATACCTTAAAAAAAGTGAGTGTGTATGATGTGACAGATGCTACGTGTAATTTATAGCTCTCATACAATTTAGAAACTTTGAACATCATAAAAATTATGTACTCGGGGAGATGGCTCAGTGGAATAAGCACTTCCCTGGCAAGTGCAAGGTTCTGAGTTCAATCCCCAGTTCCACAAAAAAAAAGAAAAGAAAAAAAAATTATGTACTCAGGGACGTGTTACAAACTTTCAAGCATAAAACATCTCCTTTTTGGTTTTGTATTCCTCTCCTCATTTGAGAACCTTATTGAAGAAATCTTATTCATGTTAATAGCTAACATTTGTTGAGAGTTAATTATTAATGAAAAAGCATCGTGGTAAATTTTTCGTGTGTATTAATTTTTACATGTACAAAAAATTCTATGAAATGTATACTGTTATTTTTTCACATTGTACAGAATATGGAGTTAAAAAGAAAAGGGAAAGTAATGCCATCTCACGGAGGTTTTACTGAATATTTGCTCATTTAAGGATTTGCCAGTGCAATCTGTGCTATGATCACCAGTGAAGAATTTGCTATCACAAACAAGGGAATGATATTCATTGATTTAGCAAATACTTACTGAGCCCTAGGTACCAGACATGTTGAACTAAATAAAGCATGGGTTTTCATTTTTTTGTGGGCTAATGGTACTCATTACCTTGAATGTGTGAGGCATCACTTGAGATTTAAAAATTGCATCAAGAGGACGGAATGAATGCTTAGGAAACCACATGGAGTTGATGAAGCTGCCTGAAAAACCATTTGTACAAGTGATGGTATGGTGTGGAGGAAAATTCAAAAAATACCTGAAATCGAGATCCGAGTCTTGCACTAGTTAGTTTCTTAGCTTAATGCAAGTGACTTCATTTCCTTAGGCCTTGGTTTTTCCATTTTAAAAGTGAGATGATTGGATTAAGTCCCTTCCATCTCTGATAGTCTGTGTGTTTTCTCCTTATGTATTCATTCACTGACACCTTCAGTGGTTGTTTTAAGATATTGTGTAAACATATGGCCATGTACTGGGGAATATGGTGAAAAGGGCAAGTTACCTGCTTTGAAGAGCTTACATTCTAGTGGGGTGCAGTAGCAAGATATGAGATGCTAGATGAAATTTCTTCATCATGCAAGATCATGGCCATAAGAAGGCTCTGGAGTCATATATACTGGAGTTTGCATCTCACTTCTGCTACTTCCTGTGCATAGCCTTGCCTGCGCATAACCTTCCAAGTGTCAAGGTCCTCCTCCGTAAGAGAAGGGCATCTCATAGGGTTGTACCTAGTAAGTGAGGCTATAAATGTGAAGCCCCTAGGAGATTGGCATGTACTGTTACTTCTCTTTTTTACCCTCTTCTCTTCCCTCTCTTAACTCTCCTCTTCCTAACACAAGAAGAAATTCGTGCCTAAAGATAGGTTTTTCCTCATCAAAGCTACTTAATGACATGGTGCAATTAAAATGAAGTTGCATGCCGCCCTGGTTGAGATACTGAATTTGTATGGTGACACACTTCCCTGTAGCAAGTGTGAACCAGACTGGAGGAACTGATGTTCTCACACAAGCTACTCCATTCTGGAGAAATACTGTGTGTTCCTCATCTCAGAAGCTCATGAAGTCCTAAGTAGAATCTTGGAAACACATTTAACTTTTATGTAATATTTTTAATAGAGAAAAGGAGTTGGTCTTTGATTCGTTCCAATTTATTATAAAATAGGTATAAACAAAGAATATATTGTTTTTTTAAAATGTTAAACATTAAACTTAAATAATACATTGTTTTGAAAAGAAAACACAAGACAAATATGTCGTTCTTGAATAAACTTGACAACAAAATACCACAGTCACTCAAGTAACTTTTCTGTTCTTGAGTTAGTATGGTAAAAAGGGAACAGTTCCTGAGTATTTGTTATAAGTAGCATGTCTTCTAACTGGTCCCTTATTAAAAAAGAAATTTGAATTTATAATACATAAATTTACTATAGTTTTCATTCATTCATTTAATGAATAGTTAAGCACCTAATATGTATTAAATACCAATGTTGGTTTCACTGTTATACATTAATTTGTTTCAGGAAATAGAAAACATGCTGGATATGTCTTATTTTTTTAAGGGGAAAAAATCACCTGATCAAGTTTTATTTAACTAACATATGAACCTATGCATCTTGAATCAGTGAAAATTTTTTATTGAATTTTGTTCATGATAACTACTTCATGACCAGTATACTGTCGTGAATGATGTTGTCCTATGACCAAGAAAGTGCTTTTCTATCAACTGACATAATCCCAAGCCTGTTGAATTTGAATGAGTACAAACATGAACCAGATGTGCTTTTACACCATCCAAACAACAACTGAAAAAAAAGGTGTTTTGTGTGTGGTAGTGAAGATGAAACCAGGGCCTCCTCTGTATAAGGCATCTACCACAAAGACACCCCACTCCCAGCCCATGTTAACTGAATTATTTTTTCAGTACTAAGGATTGAACTTGGGATCTTATGCTTGCCAGTCAGGTGCTTACGCCACTGAGCTATCTATCTCCTTAGCCCTGAATTTTTTTCAACTTGTAAATATTGTAGGGTGCTGAGCAACACAATAAGATAAACATCATAGAATAGAGGTAATTTGTTATTCCAAACTCTAGTTTTTACTTCCAAAAAATATTTCTTTCCAAGTAACTTCTGTTGTTGACATGTACTCTCAAGGAAAGAAAGGAAGCAAAGAAGGGGAAGAGGGAAGAAGAGGCAGGGACAAAGGGAAGGAGGATGGAAGGGAAAAAATCAAACATATATTGGCACATAGCATAAGGGTAAAATAATCCAAGAAGCAACTCCTTGGTTAGTAACCTCAGGTTATAATTAACCTGTTCTTGTATTATTGACCTAATGCCATGATGAGACTAGGGAATAGTATCAAACTAGGTTTTTTGAAAAAAATTCCTCAGGAATACGCACTTAATAATATGAAGTTCTTTAGCCTGAGGACATGTGTGCCCTCTATTTCTATCATTTATGAAGATTAGCTCTGCACTCGTGCCTCAGCTATACTTAAAACCTCTTTTCAGACCTTTTCACTGAATTTCTCATTTAATTTAGCCTTAAGTAACAGTTTCCACTCCATAGTGTCAAATGAGTTGTAACTTTTGTTATCTTTGTACATTGTGCTTGTATTCCTTAGAAAACACTTTACTTTTTTAGAGAACAAAAATAATGAAAATCAAGGACCCTGACAGAAAATGAGTCTTGTCATCAGAGATACTTGATCATAAAGGAAAATATAAATGCTGAAGAAAACCCTGAGCACTGTCCATGACAACTGGGGCATCAGAGAAGCTTCTGCATCCTGCTGCGGTTATACACATCAATCAACTTTAAAAGACTTAAGCAATGTATTTACTCTCTGAATAACCATATGCAGACAACCACTTGTACTTGACTTTGTGGCATGAGGCTTTAGATCCCCTTGTGATCCTGCCATTGCCGCTGATACTGCTTATAAATTATGTTTAGGGCTGAAAGGCCTGTGTTAGGATTTGTGTCTACTTGTCCCACCAAAGTATCATGCAGTCATTGGGGCAGGCTTCTAGAATTTGTGATTAATTCATGACCCAATGCTGGGATTATGGGTGTGAGTGCTACACCCGCCCTGGGGCAGATAGACTAAATCCAGTATAAGAAAGGGAGAGAGTCTTGCTAGCTTCTGCAGCCACTGCTCACCTTTTACTCTTTGCTGTTTTATACCCACTGCCACGAACAGCTGCCCTCTGTCATGTGCTACTTTTCCTTGGAACCAGCCAAATATGGACTGAAATCTCCACTGTGAGTTAAATAAACCTTTACTTCCTTAATTTTAAGTGTCGAATATTTTGTCCCAGCAATGAGAGAAAAGTAACACAGACAGTCTGGGTCCAGATATCAGCTCCAGGATAGTTCCCTTATCTTCTGGCTAAGAGTTCTACATAGATACTTCTGTCTATTGTGAATCCATATTCATCTTGTGTTTTGTCCTGATGACTTTGGGTTACTCATGTGTCACACTAGGCAGTATAGGATACTTCCTAAGACTTGCAAGAAGCTCATTTTGTTAAGATGCTTCTTCTCCATCAATCTTACCTTTTAATCTTGAGAAATTCTATACACAGTCCTTATTTCCATGGGCCAGCTAAGTTTCTGAATATTTATAATGCCTCTGCAATATTTTTGTGCATAATTACAAAGGTAGGTATGAGAATATGTAAAGAAAATATTTTAGTTCTCAAAATATTTTGTTCTTGTCTCAGAATCTTGTAGATGTTTGAGAAACATGAAATAGGTAGGCTACATTTTTCTGCTGGGCTGGAGAGATAGACCGTGGTATATCAGCAATAATTGAACAAGGAAAGCTTCAACACCTGCTTCTAGATGTGTGCAAAAATGAGATGAATGAAATAACTTCTTCCTCCCCCATGATCTAGGGAAAACAGTAGACTTTACTTGATTCTTTTTTTTTTCCTTCAGAACCGGAGGTTGAACTCAGGCCCTTGTGCTTGCCAGGCAAGCATTTATTCTACTGAGCCAACTCCCCGGCCCCTTGATTCTATTTTTGTGATGTAGTTACTTTAGGGATACTATGTTCTGAGGAATTTGGGGAGGGAGCAGATTTCTAGCACTGGCAAGTTTTCCACCAGTTCACATGAAAGAGGAAAAGACCTCCGAGTCTTCTATCCGCTAGTAAAGAAATTAAGTAAAGACCCACATGCCATACAACACTCATTCCAGTCTCAGCAGAAGAGGCCATGTAGCAGTTGTACATGCATAGCTCCCATGCTGTACTGCGAATTTAGGCTGTTTGAGATTCTTTTTAGATTTATAGTGTGGCTTTTTTTCCCAGAGGGTTCAAGGTGGAGTACATGCAACTTTAAATAATAACTTTTTTTCCAAAGAAAGCAGTAGTGAGGCCAAGTAGTTTGTAGCTCAGTGGCAGAGCATGTGCCTAGTATATGTGAGGCTTTGGGCTCACCCACCGGCACTGCAGAACAAAAGAACAGCCATGGTAAAGCAAATCTGTAAGATAAAGTACATAAAGAGCAGGAAGCTACAGGGAAAATAAGTGATGGATGACTATCGCGCAGTGTTGTTGAGTCCCGCCATCGCGACATCTGAGTCAGAGGTCACTTAGTCACAAGTCAGATCCAAATCATGCTGACACTGAGGCTCGGTAGCCCTTCTCAGGAGTCCTGTTGTGACAGTTTGACAGTTTAAAAACAAAGTTCAGTCTTCATCCTCTTTGCTATCTTCTCATGACTAGTTCATCCTCAGCCCCCTATGCTTCAAGAAATTCTACTTACAAAAATTTGGTAAGAGGAGGGGAGCAGATAAGGCTTCAGTGTTTGTTTTATTACTATCTATCTGCACAGTTCTTGCTCTTTTTCCCAGATGCACAAAACACAATGTTGAATTCTTTCTACTTTTGAGAGCTATCATGTTAGTACTAGCATATTTCCTAAAATAAAAGTATTGTGGTATCAGTCTGCTTGCTAGTATGGCAGTTTACATATTCTCTCTTACCTCAGATAAGTCATAAAAGGCTTTGACAGAAAAATGGCTTTTGTAGAAAATGACTTAATTTGGTATAGCATGAAGTACTCATGGCAGCTAGCAATTCTAAAACATCCTGATAAGGCATTTGAAGAATACCCCCAAGTATTAATCTGCCTAAGAGTTCATATTGCTATATTTTTCATCATAGATTTATCTCAAAAGTAGTCCTTAGTGACAGCTATTTATCAGGACCTACTCCATGACAGTACAGTGACATTTATCCCTTTAGATTATGGTGTCACATACAGTGGATTTACCTTCAATATTGAGTGAGAATAAACACAGCTTATCCTGCTCACTGATGACTTAATAGCATGTGCCACATTCAGGATGAGCTGTACATGGTCGACTGTCATGGCCTAAGTAGCAGGAGAAGGTGTCCTCACAGCTCAGCGCAGACACGTCTATAGGCCACCTGTTGAAGGCTGGATAGCTTATTACTTTAAGCAAAGTGCATCCTATTAGTACACAATGTAAGCCCTTCCGGGGCTCAGTTGGAGAGCATTTGGCGGCCTCCAGTTTAAGTCTGGCACATCTGGACCCTCAATCAATAAACATGGCCTCCTAATATTCTCCTTTGAAGGTCACTCTGCTGATTGGAAAAGCTGTGTCTTCTCTTACCATCACTGCTCCATGCAACAAATTTCTTTTGTTTTGGCCTGGAAAGCATAAGTGCTGGCACCATGAAGAAAATACCTGCTTTTGAGAAAGTATTAAACTAATATATGTGAGTTTCTGTCCCTCCCAAGTGTTATTGCCTTCTTCAAAGCAATGAAGGTGGTTTGGTACGCCACTGATTAACTTTATTACTGCTACCAGTTCTTCAAACACTATTTCCATACCTTCTTGTCAAAGGACTGCACACAATTGCTTCTCAGACAGGTGACTGTCAGTGGTTCAGTCTCAAAATCATAGTGAAAAGATCCAGAGAGAGTAAGAAACATGAGCCAGGTGCCTGGTGCACGCTGGGTAGAGCGCGGTCCTTTGAAAGTCCCAGATGGAGATTTGAATCTTAGTTCAGGCACTAATTGTGTGCTTTGGGTGTGTTATTTAGCATCAAGTTCTGCAAGAAAGGATAATGATGCCTACTGTTGTCATGATCCATTCTGGCACATAAGCAGTGAATAAATGACAGCTGTGGTTAATGGTCTCATCACCATTATAGCATGGTTGAGCAAACAAGGGAAATGTCCAGAGCAAGAATGAACAGGTAAAAGTAATTCTTCCCACAAATGCCAACTGGATTTTTTTTTTAAATCTAAAAGTCTTTCTGAACCAAACTATTGAATGGGATGACTGATCAAGCAGACTTATTCCATTTGGGGACCACTTAGAGTAAGAGAGTGAAACAACAAAGCTATTTACTTTTTGTGACACTGGAAGCTTTAAATGGAGTTCCCAAAGAAAAGCTCCCAGATGTTTGGGGTGAGACCATCATCATTGATGGGTACAATATAAGCCCATTGTGTTGGGTGGTACACATTCTGGTAGATAGATACAAAACCTGTCCTCTTCATGAGCATAGAATTTAAGTGGGTGGAAACTGAAAGAAACAATGCTGCTGTGTGTCGTGAGTCACCTGGCCTTTTACTAATGAGGCAGGTCGTGGCCTTCCTTTAGTGATGTCAGTGTCACTTTGTCAGCATGCGACTGACTGCCAAAACAAGTCATATCTCCTGACACATTTTTCAAATTACTCTGATTCATGAGGGTTGTCACTCAGTAAGCAGCACGGAAGATGGATGCTTGGGGCTTGGGCAGTGAAGGGCAAGCAGAGCTATTTTGGGGAAGAATTTCTCTTAGGTGCTTCCTGCCAGTGGCACTGCTCTCAGACCTCACCTGGCTGTTTTGATCGCTGCTGTTGTGCTTCTGGGATCTTCGTGGTAGCTTTCATCCTCTGTGGGAAATGGCTGGCAAGTGCTACTTGTTTACAGCTGCTGGGCCCACTTCTTGAATCACAGTTTTGGTGATTTCTTTCAAGTCAATTATTCTCTTCGGGTTTTTGCTTTTTCCTCCTATACTTAAGCAAATGTAAAATGTTCTTTGGGTTTCTCTGATGATTGTTATTGATAAAAAGATAGGCAAGGAGTTGAGGGTTAACAAAACCACACAGACAAGTTTCAAAGTTACATGATAAACATAAGGCAGTACAGTGTTTGTTCAAGTCTCAAAATTCGGGTTGGAATCCCTGCTCCATTACAAATTAGCTCTTTCTTTTTGAGCCTCGTTTTGCCCAACTGTAAAACGGAATTAGTAACTTCTTGCTTGCCAGATTGTTAATTACATTCAGGCAGATTGTAAAGTGCAAGGTATCGCATCTGGAACATCGGAGGCCTCCAGTAGCCTGGTAGATATTATTGCCTTATAGTTAAGAATCCTATTGGTGCTGAAAGTTTGGCTCAATGGTAAATCACTTGCCTAGTGGTAAAGGGGCACTGGGTTCCATTTCCAGCAACACATACAAAAACATACTCGCACACACACACACACACACACACACACAAAAGCTTACAAAAACAGACCTTACAGGTCTTACTTGGAAGGCAGAGAGAAGTAGGTCTGATTTTTAGCTCCTTTTGGTGACTCATTAATTAACATTTCAGAAACAGCCTTATCTACCTCCTCTGATTTTTTCACCTTTGTCTCCTGCAAAAAAAAAAAAAAAAAAAAATCAAAATTCCTCTCTTTGGGCCTGTTCGTATAAATTGTGAGCATTAGGACCCACTAAGGATTAAGGAAGAGTTATTTGCAACTAAGAGTATTCCCCTTCCATATCTCACTTCATAGAAAAGCCATTTGAGACCATTTCTCCTAGAACTTCTTTATAGTGACTAAGCTGGATAATCTTCTTAAATTACATTAGAAACCAGGATGAACTTAGTTACAGATCACATCTAGTTACTGAGGACTCTGAAGTCCTTTCTAACACCCTTGGGTTAACCTTCATGGAAAAGGGGAGAGATCATTAAAATCAGTTATGATTTCCCAATTTTTCAAGCCAATGAATTTTATTCTTTTATCTAAGTGTGGCTTTGATCCTTGGCTTTGTCTCTTTCCTAATGTGGTTTTATTTCCATGTAATGGAAATTTCATTTTAATTCGTAGCTCAAATGTCTCAAGAGCTTCCAGTTTCCTACCTTCTGCCCCACTGTGTCTTAATGATACATGTGATCAGATGGATCTGGAAAGCTACCCAAAGGAACTCATCCTTGTTTTGAGCCCCTCATCTGTCCATTTCATCACCTTTCTTCTTGCAGTTCAGGTTGGACAGCCATGTAGGAGATTGTCCTCTGCAAGAAGACCTGCTGGCAAGCTAATTTTAAATTACAATCAGGGAGGACTAAGATGAGGAGTTTCCTAAAAGGTCTAAAGAAAGACAAGCTGTTGGGCTGACTTGCCCTTACTGATCTTTAATGTCATCCTGCATCCTCCTGTGTCATGCCCTAATCTCGTAGCACCTAGGCTTCTCCCTGGCATGTCTCCAGGAACTCTTTATAGAAATATTTTCATTTCTGTCTGTAATCTTCTGCCACCTCCTTGAAGACAAGTGCTATAACTTCTACCTATAGAGCTCATTATTTAGTCATAGAGTAGATTCTTCATGCTTGTTTTCTGAATTTGGTGGGTAAACCAGCACACAGATTTGTGGGTAGCTGACCTGAATACTAGACCTACCCTCCCCAAGGGAACACTGTATGTCTTGGGCAGAATACTCAAAGCCTCAGGGTTTTTTTTTCTCCTTTGGAAAAATTGTGAAAGTAATGCTTCCCCTGCCTACCTTAAAATGTTTTCATAAGTATCCAATAACAAATGCATGTAAGGTGCATGTCAAAATACAACCTATAATACCAGTATTTTGGGAGGTTGAGGAAAGTAGATTGCACATTTGAGTCCTCCCTGAGCAGCTCATCAAAACCCTATCTCAAAATTTAAAGCGGGGGCCTAAGGATAAAGCTCTGTGGTTCCTGGGTTCAAGCCTCAATATGTCCCCAAAATTATAAAGCTATATTTTATGTTTTAAAATATAGAATTAGATTTTAATATCAAAAAATAGATCACATGGGGGAGAAGTTCTGGTTGCAATAAATGAAACTGCACACTGGATAATGAACACAGAATTACAGGATTCTTTTTACTGACACACTCTCAGGCAGCATCCTGAGCCACTTTCTCTCTGCATATCCCTCCAGAAATACTACTTTTAAAATATTTTGTCCTTAAACCAGCCCACCTATCCTACAAATTCTATTTTTAAGCAAACCAGCCCCTGATGTTGTATAAACCAGTTAACTCCAGATAAGGAAATACTTTCAGAGATTGGTAGCATCAGTTTAAAGTAATGAAAAGACTGAGTGACAGATCCTTTTAAAATAAATGCACTTTTATTGCTTTCAAACCCATGTGAGAACAGTGCTGGGAATTGAACTTGGGAAAAGACAGCATGTATCAGGGAATCAAAGCAAACAAATTAGAATGATTGCTAATGAGGCTATTGCTGTGTGACTGTCCTGCTTGAAGACCACCATCCTCAGCTTGGCTAACGCTCCCCTGGTGAAGCCTATTTATTTAAGAAACTCTTTTATTTTTCCCCCCATAGACATGAAGAAAGTCCCATTAAAAATCCCTCTGCATGGCTTCTTGATAACCCAGCATTTCCAAACCTCAGTGGGTGGCATCTAGCAGCAGTGTTCTGCACTCTACTTTAACAAATAATAATCTCAAACAGCAAACACCCTCTGGCCTCCAAAGAGATGCATCTGTTCCAGTTTTGCCTGGGAGTCTCCAGTTTCTGCAGATAAAGTGCCAAGACCCAGGAAACTTCTCCATCCCCAGGCAAACCAGGGACAGTTGGTCACCTTTTGCAGCCTATGATTCCAACAGCTACTTAATATGGGGGGAAAGATGTGTGGATTTCACATTGGTGGGATGGAGAAGAGGTGGTGAAACCACAGAGCACACGTTCTCTTGGTGCTCTGCCTTCACTGTGTAGTTGTGCTTATCTTTTCCTCCCCGAGACATCGTGAGCACTGTTGTCTTTCCTTTGCGCCCCCATGCTGATGGGGTGCAATGGTACTACAGAAAGCAGGACTGAACTAGCACAGGTGGTTGATGGTAATAACAGCTAGCATTTTAGTGCACCTCAGGTGCTGTGTTAGGCACTTTGCTGGTATTGGCTAAGTTAACTATCACAATAGCCTTTAAGGTGAGTACTGTTAGTACCTCCATTTTTCAGATTTTATTGAGGGGATTAAGCAAACTAGCAGAGGGAGCACACTCATAAGTAAGGCAGATGGGATTTAAAGGCGGCCAGTCCAAACCCTACCCTAGTATACTACCCTGCCTGCTACATGACTGACCTCTCTCCTTCGGCTTCAAAACTCCTCCACCTCCTTCCATTCTGGATGAATGTATGACATAAGCTTGTCCCTTATTATCTAGTCCAGCAGGCCCAAAATGGGGCTTCTGGCCTGCTTTACTCAGATCTGTGTTCCCAAATCCTGGCCTTTCCTTGATTCTTCCTAGCTCTAGACCCAAAAGAGTACCAGTGCCTTGCCCTTATCTCCCGCTGCGCTTCTCTGCTCTGGCGTCCTCCCAGGAGTGTCAGCCAGCATTCTTTGGAAGAAGCAGCTCTTAGACCCTTGCATCAGGATATCCTTCACTTGCTTCTGAGGCTAGCCTTCCATCCAGCCTCATGTGCAATGCAGCTTATAGTGAACCCATGCATGGGGAACATTGGAGCCCATGCAAAACAGACCCCTTAAGCCTTAGGCTAAGAATAAAATCTGGACCCTAATACTACCATGAACTTGGTTTGTGATCTTGCTCAAGCCACTGTCCTTTAGTTTTTTCTGTGATTTATAAAATGAAGGGATTTGACAAAGTGTCCTCTAAATCTCTTCCTATCTTTGGTAGCATGATATCCTATGTTGAGATTTTTGGGGGGAGTGGGGGTGTTTAAAGAGAGAGGAATGCCATAAAAGAACCTTAATGACTGAATTTCCAGTTCTGTCCCTGATGGCTTTCCAAATACACCAAAGTGAAAGTGATTCTAAAGGAGCCCCAGGGTATAATCACTCTCATTAAGATGGCAATGAGCTCTTCATTTTACTCTTCCAGGTATTGTTGGGACTACAGGGAGGAAGGTAGGTTGGCTGTTTAAGGTACTGCCAGAGTCATTCTTGGTTTCTGATATTAGAGACTAGAGGGGTGAGATTCACATAATTAAATCTTAAAGAAAATGTCTCCCCTGTAGCATCACATAGCTCCAATGGGGCTTCTGAGAAAAAAATAGAATTCAGGGGCTGTTACTCCAAATAGTATTTAACATATCTGCCCAGAATGAAAATTACAAGCCCTCTAACCGCAGAGATACGTCAGTGATGGGAGAGATACATCTAGAGAAGTGCCAAGAGCTGAAGGGCAGGTAAGAGCCGAGGAATACAAAGTGGCTGAGAAAACCAGAGGGAGGAAAACAACCTTTCCTCTTTCCAAGACCCTCCAGGCTGGAGAGCTTGCGTAATTTTAACCTAGTTGTCCTTGTGTGCATTGCTGTGAGCTTTTATTAAGTATTTATGTAACTTTATATTTTATCAAGTGCTTTACAATCACTTTTATTTGGCTTAGTAAAGTTTTCCTGGAATCCCATCTACGTTATGATGAAGAAAGTCAGTTCTTGCTTGCTTAGCACCTCCATGCATGCAGCCTCACATGAGAGGCCCCCTGTTCCTGCAGCAGAGCAGATGCAAAGAGTGCAGAAGATGAGGGCACCTGCAGCCACCGAGGCTGTTGGGCTGGGGGTAATAAATGCTTTGGGTCACCCCTCCCTTGCTTTGCTATTCTTCAACTTTATTTTACTGCTGTCAAATAGCGTGTGTTGATGCCAGGTTTGGGCCTGTAGAAGGTACAACTCTTCTGAGGTTGGCGCATTGGCTCTTCCCCTCTGCCCATGCCCACCACTGCACCAGTCAAGGACTTGCTGAGTGAGTTTCTTTCTGCTGCTTCAGGGCCCGGACCATAAACTTAGTTGTAGGACTCTGGAAATGACTTTAAGAGAGAACAGCAGAAGTGGCATTTCAGCAAATAGACAAGACCAATTAGGGTTCTTGCGCTAGCTCTGTCACCATATTCTAGTCAGTCCCTTCTCCACCCATCAGCCACACCCAGCCAGCCCCCTGTCACAGATTTCTGGGTGCTGTATGTAGAAAGGTGTGTCTGTGAAAAGGTCATCAGTACAGGTTGAACATCATTCATCTGAAAGTCTCAAATTCTTATTATTTGGTTGTTGCAGGGTCACTACGCAGTTCAGCCTCATAGTGATCCTCCTGCTTTCAGCCTTCCCAGTGCTGGGATTATAGGCATGCACCACTACACCTAGACTGTATGGCTGGCTCAGCCTGCCCTGGGGGCAGGTCTTAATGCAGCATGTGGTGCTGGGGATGGAACTGCCGTCCCTACACTTGCCTAAGCTTGCCTAAGCAGGTGCTTTAGCCCACTGAGCCATCTCACTGCTCCCCCTCTCGGTAATATTTTGACATGGCACCATAAGTGGAAAATTCCCCATCAACCATGCATGATGGGTCACACACAAAATACAGGTGCACTAAAAATAAAATTACCTCTTCCATACATTTAGACTTTGTGAATAAGGTATCCAGGAGACATAAATGAATGTCATTTAGACATGTGTCCCGTAGCCAAGACATTTCATCATGTGTATGTAAATATTCCAAAATTAGGGGGAAAAAAACCTGAAATCCTAATCACATCTGGTCCCAGGCATTTTTGATAAGGGATATTCAACCTGCAATAGCACTGCACACCCTAAATCAAAGGTTTGCAGTACAACTCCACCATAGTTATTGGATGAGTGTTTCATGTTCTGAAGATCAGGTTTGCCAATGTCAAAATTTCATGTGGCCCATGATTTCTAAACTGGAACTAATGAGCCAAAACATTGGAAAATTCAGGTTCTCCAGAAACCAGGATTCTATGGCTGAGCACAGGCCTGTGTAGATGCTCACTAGGTAAGTAATGAATAGACAGCATTTGCTCTTTGCTGGCTCTGTGGTTAACAGAAGATAGCAGATACTTTCTCAAACCTAGCATCAAGTTTCTTCCCTAGGAACTATAACAGTTATGTCAGAAAATGTGTTTTCATACATGTGAATCTCGTTAATTCAGACACTGAAGTGAGCAAAGCTTAGACTATTAGAATCAGGTTTGTAATTCAAATCAATGTTGCTAACAGGTGTCTAGCTTTCATAGGCTCCGTGTGGGAACCAGGTGATTGGTCTATGGGAATGAGACAAAGAATAGGCGTGGAACTTGAGCTGTAGGACCTCCCCTGACTGGCTGGCTGCCCAAGTAGGACACGTCTCACTACTTGAACGGTGATATTCGGTGAGGCATAGGGGATGAACACTGACATTCTCCAGGTAGACATTGGCTTGTAACATGGGGTGATCTGGTGAGTGGGATACACTGGCATGGTTTTCTGGCAGGCTGCAGGCTGCAGGCTGCAAGCTAGTGTAAGATAGGGCCTCAGTCAATGGTTGTTGACTTGAGGAAGACTGACAAGTAGTAGGCAAGAGTAAGCTAGATTCTGCACCACCTTAGCTGATCTTTGGGAAAACACTTCCATTTCAGGTCAGTTCAGTGGATGTTTATTTGAGTGCCTACTGTGTGCCAGGCAGTGGGAACAGCAGTAGACTAAACATGAGTCCAAATTAAGAAAACAGGACAGAGCTGAGGTCATACAGCCAAGGGAAACATGAAACATCTTGAGGCAAGTGGAAGTCATGCCTGAACACCTGGGCCCCACTCCAAAACAGGAAATAATGGCTGTGGGAGAACAATACTAATTCCAGAGCCTGGGGCTTGACAGTCAGCTAAGCCAACACCTTCCTGGCTTTGTCACCATTGGCTTGGGACCTGCATAGGCCTAATATCCAGGTGGAATGCTTTCAGGCCTCTGAGCAACTGTGGCTAAGACAAGATAAGTTCAAAGCAGGGAATGCTCTAGCTTCCTGTTAAAGTCTTTTAGCTGTACCCTTTACTCAGGACCTTGGGCAGCATGTTAAGTGAAGCTCAGTGGAGCAGTCAGAGCAACAATGAGCAATTTTTACTTTGTGCTACTGTATATACTGGAAATTAACACAAGAGAAAAATCTTCAAGTCATACTTTTCCCTAGCTCAGTTTTGCCTCTCAAACTAGACTTGAACCAGGGAGTTGTGACTTTAAGGGTGTTATTCTTCATATCAGAGATGATCACATTCATGAAGAGATGACTGCTGTAGACCTTGCAGACAGCACAACACCATTCTGAAGGCGCACGTGGGTGTTTTCAATCTAGTTCATTGCTTGTGACAGTTATGCAAAGTGGAAGGAGGATATTTGCTAACATTTTGAAGAGGAATATATACTGGGGGGAAGAGGAGAAAGTGGGATGTGCCTCCTGACACACAAAGTTGATCACTTGGGAAAATTGGGGTGACTGCCCTGGGCCCCAGTCTTCTGGGGCCTGAAATTAATTTTGAACCACTTAAGGGCCTGTCTGCCAAGCTGCCCCTCAAATGCCTGTTGCCTAGAAGTTTCATGAAGACCCCTGTGCTGAAGATTCCTCTTCAGGTAGACCTCAGTGCTTAGAGCCAGCCGCTCACACATCAGCATGGAAGTGCAAGGCCAGCGCAACTGCAGTGCACTGCTCTTGCCCCTTTTCCCTGGTACCAACCATCCTCACTTCTGCTTGCATTCACAACTGGCATTCCATTTTCTTGAGTTCTTTCCATGTAGGGACAAGAGAGAATTTGAAGCATCTAACTATTGATTGAGAGATTCATTTATACTCTCTCAAAAAGTTTATTTTTCTTTGTTAGTACATGTTTGTGGTACATAATGATTACATTCACTGTGTGGAGTTGGTATGTAGGCATAGCACATCTTAATCCTTTTATCCCCTTCCTTGTCCCTCTGTATTCTCTCCATTCCCTCTATCTCTTGTCCCCTTCTCTTTTGCAAAAGACCCAACTACCTGTTTCCTACTACCTATTTTTAATGTTGCTCATTAACTTATTTCCATTTGGGGTTTCTCATATGAGAAGCCATGCAATATTTAGGCTTGAGTGTCTGATTTATTTCACTTAATCTTCTGGTGTCTAGTTGCATCCATTTTTTTTTTTTTTTTTTTTTTTTTTTTTTTTTTTGCGGAACCAAGGATTGAACTCAGGCCCTTGCACTTTCCAGGCAAGAACTTATTCTACTGAGCCATCTCCCCGGCCCCATGCATCCATTTTCTATAAATGAATTAAATTTGTCATCTTTATGGCAGAGTAGTATTCACACACACACACACACACACACACACACACACACACACACATTTTCCAACCTTCCTTTATTTTGGCCTTTCTACTTTGGTTTTCTCATCTGAAAGAAACCATAAAGTATTCGTGTCAGACATTGTGTGTCTGATTTCCATCACTTAACTTTATGGTACTAAGGTTCATCCATTTCCTATAAATGACTCGAGTTTATCCTTCGTTATGGCAGAGGTACAAGTGCCATTTCTTAGCCACTCACCTGTTAATGAACTGATGGGCTGTTTCCAAGATGTAGCTATTATGAGTCGTGCCGCTACAGCAATGGCTATGCATGAATCATTGTAATGTGATATTTTAAACTCTTTGGGAAGATAGGGGTATAACTGGGTCAAAGGGAATTTCTATTTTTAGTTTCTTGAGGAACTGCCATAACAATTTCCATAGTGGTTGTACTAGTTTGTGGCCATTCTTGCTAGAGTAAGATGAAATCTCAGTGTTTAATTATCATTTCTCTAATGGCCAGTGACAATGAATATTTTCTCATGTACTTATGGGCCATTTGTGTTTGTTTAATGAAGGGTTTATTCACTTAATTTGCCCATTTCCACTGGGTTTTCTAAGGTCTTTTCAAATAATGTTCATTCAATACTGCATGCCACACATTGTTTGCGAAGATCTCACATCATCATCATAGCTTCATATAGAAAACTTTCTATGTGCTGGCACTGTAATCTTCAAGGGATGATTAGAGCGCTGACCTCATGAGTGGATAATGGGTTGTTTGGAGCCTGATTCTGTTCTAGAAGGCAGTGTGGCTGGGTTTCTCACCATGTCATGCCATGCCCTGGACTACCTCAGGACTCTGCCAACAAGAAGGGCACAGCCATACATGGCCCCTGTGCCTCACATCAGAACCGGGAGCCAAATTAGACCTCTTTTCTTTCAACTTGCCTACTTAGCATTGCTTGTATGAGCGCAACTTTCTGACATTTCTTATAGCACCTGACCTCCAAATGGTGCAAGCAGCACCACTCGCATTGTGCAGATGGGGAAACACAGCGCAAGAAGGCTGAGTTACTTCTTAGAAGACACACAGTAAAAGACGGACCAGCTTTCAAATCTGTATTCTGTTCTACTTCTGTTGGGGAAGGGCAGCATTGGGAGTTGAACACAGGGCCTTGTTACTAAACTCTGCCCCTAGTCCTTTGGAAATTCTGATTTTGCAACAAAATCTAAGTTGCCCAGGCTAGCCTTAAATTTGTGACATTCCTGACTCAGCCTCGCTGAATACTGGCATTATAGGCAATCACCATCATGTTCCAACATAACTGATGTTTTTCTGAGTTAAAATATAATTTATAAAAAAGTACATTAAAACAGGTATGGATTATTTCCTTTGGGTTTAACTTCCACTGTGCAAGGAAATATCTGGTCAGAGTTTTCAGGGCTAAAAACACTCAGTGAATGACTTTGAAATGATTGAATGGTAAGTCCTATCAAGTTCCTTATTCTAGTCCTCCTCCTCTCATTATTGAGCTTTGAGTTGTGAGTTTTTGTTTCTCTTTTTTAAAGAGTTAAGCACAGAGCCTCAGCAGCTTGCCAACACATCTGCCTATCTTGCAGTTCTCTCAGAAGTCACGGGTGTTATTCTTGCTTCGCTTCCCCGTCTTCCCTCCAGGCTCCTCTGCAGAATTTGTTTCCGCAGCCTACCATTCAGGTGATGCTGTCTCATGCGTTTTCCCCCCTGCCGGCCCCTCTCTGCTGGAGACTGCTCCTCGCAGCCAGAGACTTTCCTGCCCATGGCGGGTGACATTAACTTCTTGCTCTTTCCTCAACAGCTAGAAAGTATTGTTTGCCGCTCTGGGTTTCAGTGACTTCTTGATTATATCCCAAGACAAATCTTTTACTTCTTGTTCACAGTGGGGTTTAAAACTAGGCCAAAAATGGATTCCAGTGCAGTTCTTGCCTTCTATAGCCAATGTCCACTAAATGCGATACTAATGGGTTTGTGTCCCCTGGTTTCTTTCCCAGTTTCTGCTTTTGGTGTACCAAAAATCTATTTATAATTTCTGAAAGCCCCCACTGACAATTATGAAAAACATGTTTGATTGAATATGAGCATACGTAAATAAGTGAACTGTTGCTGTTCTTATTAAGCATGTATTTTTAAAGTAGCTGTTTTTTTTTCTTTGCTTCCTTTCTCTATGAATTTAGGTAAATTAAAACTTCAACTCTGATAGAAAAAGTAACATTTTCTTAGGCCTCTTCATAAGATTTTTTTGCAACGCATGTGCTAGTTTGCTTTTAAAGCTTTTTATGCTCTTTAAAGGATCCCATGATCCCAATGGTTATTGTGGCGGGATTATTTTCCAAGGAAACAGTCTGACAAATCACGGTTGGATTAAAGAGTACTTGCAATGTTGCAGTCTTGCCAGAAGATGGCACTGTGAGAATGTGATATCTCCAACTGCTTTTGGGCAGCCATCAATAGCTAAACAGCACTTTCAACTTTTGTGAAATCAAATACTTCTGACCATGGAGCTAATCCTTGTGAAACTCACTCTCCAACATGTGCCACCAATCTAATGGCGAGGGGCAGAAGGAAAGCGGTTACCACACCCTAATCAATATTAGCAATGTTAAAAATCAGCAAGGTACATTTGAAGAACTTTTAAAGAAAGAAATTTATTTTAGTTGTTTGATTTTTATTTTTAGAATGGCAACAGACAATAGTTTTGTAATTTTGCACAAAAAATTTAAAAACAAAGCCATACATAACATTGTATCGGGGCCGGGGAGATGGCTCAGTAGAATAAGCACTTCCCTGGCAAGCAAAAGGGCCTGAGTTCAATCCCCAGTTCCACAAAATAAATAAATAAATAAAAATTAAAAAAACATTGTATCATGGCAATTATGATGGCATTTTGTGACACACTTACATTTCCATTTTAACATAGTGTGGCTTTTTTAATCAGTCATCTCTAATACATAAGAAACTTTTACCTATTTACTCATTGAATGTTGATGGGATGTCTCTGAAGAAATTTGTGACGTTGCCT
Organism: Octodon degus; assembly: GCF_000260255.1. Classification (NCBI taxonomy): domain Eukaryota; kingdom Metazoa; phylum Chordata; class Mammalia; order Rodentia; family Octodontidae; genus Octodon; species Octodon degus. Next base: position 2,338,325 of record NW_004524639.1, read on the forward strand.
GGATGCCTTAAGGTCTAGGCATCTCTGAATATAGTGGCATCTAGATTAACCCTCTTATCACAACTCTTTGGAACACAAAAGAAAGGCAAGTGTCTTAATCTGAAAGGAAAGCTCTGTCACCATAATCAATCCCAGTTTCACATTTTTGAAGATGGTATACCTGGAATGAGTGCATTTAATATAGCATGAGATTAACAATGAATCATCTTACCCATGTGAAAAACATTTGTTTCTCTAGTTATATACCAAGTGTGTCTTTTGTGAAAAAACCTTATATTATTTCTAGAAAACTTAACCTTTTGCTGGTACCCAGCTTACTAGGGGTATCTGTCATAAGGCTATGGAGATTATTGGGGCTTCCCATTAATAAACAAAGACTGGATAATTGTCCAGGCAGCTGCTTCCTTATTTCATAAATTGGAGTCCTGTCCAATAGTCTCCTCATACCCCAAGGGATTTTTATTTCATTATCTTAATAATTCTTATGACTTATGAAAACCCAATCACAACATATGACACACTATTTTTGAACAATAAGAGGCTCAAATCATAATACATAAATAACAATACATATTACATTTACACCACCAATTTTAGCATCATTTTGACCAGCTGGCAACCTAGGTGGAAGTGTCTCAGACAAATGCTTCCAAAATCCAAAATGCAAAAAGAAAGAAAATAATAAAAATAGCTATTGAGCTCAAACAAAAACAGCTAGTAAATAGAATGGATAGAAAGACAAACAAACAAAGAAACAGGAATTTCTTTTAAATGTGGAACTTGTGACACTAACAGTCCAAAAAGTCCTTCTCTGGCTCTCAGTTTCTCCGTCTATGCAGAGTGAATTGGACCAGCTGATGCCCGAGGGCACTTTTATCTCAAATGGTCTACATTTGAATTTGTTGATTTTCTTCTACTCCACCCATGCTGCCTTAGCCAGCAAAGAAACAGGAAGAAAAGATTGCCCATTTTACGCTTGTTTGACTCTATTCCTCGTCTACAAGTGCTCTCTTTGCTTCAACTGTCCCAAAACAAGCATGCCCAGATGTCCTGTTTTAATTAGGTTTCTTTTTTCTGTATGGCTTTTGCATGGGTCCCCCTCCCTCCCACCTCCCCAATCCCTAACCAATCTGCCTGAAAGGAAAAGCATGTCTCTTTTCACTGCACAAATAGGGTTTTCTTAGTATTATAGCAGTCATTTTGTGCTAAGTAGATCCTAACGAGATGGGGGAAGAAGACACCATGTCTAATGCTTAAACCTGACACTTCTAGCATCACACGTAGCATGTCTAGTTATGAGAACAGATTCTGAAAGCAGGCGCATCTGTCACTCTTATTTTTCCTCCTCTACTGTCCAGTGTTCATTGTCAGAAGTATGTCAAAGCTTTAGGAAAGAGGCAGTATACAGAGGAGAGGACAATTAATTAAATTACAGATGAGTATTACTAAGCAGATAACCCCTCATTGAGATCCCCCATGGTTAATAAGTATCCCCTCCCTGACACCCTCTGGGCAGACTATGAATGAGAAGAATCCTGGCCACGATGGCTTATGCTCATTCAAGGGCTTGTCAAGATCTGTGTGCATGACTTGCACCAAGGGAACCCATGGAAACAAAATGTTGAATGAATTAATTCAAAACTACAGAGGCACCCTAACCAATTCCCTCTGGGCTTGAAGCACAGAGTGTACCTGCTACACAAAATCCCCTGGGGACACATCACATATGTCACTTTGCTGTAGCTCAGGTGACAAAGGCAGGGAGACATTATGCACAATATTCTCTGGCATTTGTTTTCTTACGATCCTTAGGGAGTTGAAATCTTCAGATCGCCCTTGGTGTTCATCTGCTGTCATGGTGGTAGGGGCAGTGGAGATGAATGATTTATTTCTCTAACTTCAGCACCTTATCTCCCAAGAACACAAATATTTCACTGAATAATGATACCGCCAGATCTCAGTTTGACAGAAGAAGCTTCATGCACGAGGCCCTTGTCAAGAGCTTTTTAGGAGCAAGACCAGGCGTCTACAATAAGTCCAGAGAGCTGCTGCTGCAGGCGGTCTTGGAAACCTTGCAGGCGGTTACAGATCACTCCTGTGTTGGTTCCTGCAGTGGAGAAATGGACAAAGATGTGTCAAATATTTAATCATCACCAGTTATCTCTAAGGAGGCAATATCAGCATAGTGGCTAAGAATATAAGCAACTAGAGTTGGACTCTCAAGGTTCAAATGCCAGATCTGCTTCAGATTAACTGTGTGACCTTTGCTAAGTGACTTAACTTTTTAGTGCCTTAGTTTCCTCATCTGCAAAATAGAGGTTATGGGTGTTGCATTGTCTCATTAACTTACCCAAGCTGGATTTGAACTTGTGGTCCTCCAGCCTCAGCCTTCTGAGTAGTTAGAATTGCAAGTGAGTGCCACAGTGCCCTGCTCCAGACTGTACATTTTCATTCACATCTTCACTAACAAGACTTATCTCATTTAAGAAGAGAAAACATAGGGCTGGCCCAATAGCACAGCAGCTGGCCAGGATTCGATCCCTGGTGTGCCCTGCTGGCCCCACCCCCAGGGCTCACTAAGAGGCAACTGAGACTTGGCATGGTGGCCCGTGCCTGTAATCCCAGCACTTGGGAGGCTGAAAACAGAGGAATCACTACGGGTCTGATCTGTGGAGTGAGACCCTGTAGACCCTGTCCTAAATACAGAAAAAAAAATAATAGAAAACAGGGGCTGTGTTTAACCTAACAAAATCTAATTGGTTGCCATATGATTTAGCCCCACACATGTTTCTTTTTCTTCTTTTTTTGTCTTTTACTTTTAGAAAAATTAACTGCCTAGGGAACAGAACATGTGGCAAGGAGAAAGTAAACAATACTGTATCGCATACTTGAGATTCAGTAAGAGGATGGATCTTAAATGTTCCTAGCACAAGAGAAAAATATTACTGAATTAATAGATACATTCACTGAGTGGTTTGTGGTAATCACTTCACAGTATATACATATATAAAAGCATCACAGTACACACAATAATTTTTTTCAATTTTGACAATTATACAGGTCTCAAGAACACTGAAAAATTTTAAAATCAAGTTCTGTATAAAATTGTACTCATTACAAGTCAAATAAGTAAACTAAGCCTGGTGGCAAATGTCTAATCCCAGTGATTAAGAGGTTGAAGCAGGAGGATCATAATTTAAGGCCAGCCTTGACTACAGAGAATGACCCACCTTCTAAAAAAAGAAATTAAAATGATTATTAAGGTTAAAAATGTTCACGGTAGGAGGCTAGGGGTGTAGAGCAGTGGTAGTACACTTACCTATCATGTGCAAGCCTCTGGGTTCGATTGCTAGAACTACAAAACAAAACAAGTTGATGATAAGAATTGTAAAAGATATAGAATGTTATAAAAGAGAATGAGAAGGCTTGCCTCAAATCTTTCTATTCTCACCCTTCTCTGACAAAACTAAACAAAACAGAATATACAAATGAATGACCATTTTGTATTTGTATATTCAAAATAGTTAGGATAGATATACAGCTACATTCTCTTCATTCAGTAAATAAGATTTGTTCTAATAGTGTTTGTGGACGGGATATCATGTCTGCATCTTGTACAATGAATAACCACTGAGACAACAATGTGCAATGTATTTATTATTGAAACTGTCCTACTGATTGGTTTTGAAACTGTCTCATTGCTATTTGTTTCTCAATAATATTATAAAAAATCATAATAATAAAGAATAGCTTTCAATGAAAAAATAAAAGAATTTTTTCCTATTCTCAGTTACTAGAAGTAACTGTTACCACTTTCTTATTTATTCATCTAGATTTTTCTATACATATTTGAACATATATAGCATGTATGAGAACATTGTAATCACCCCTTGTCCATGGGGTATATGTTCTAAGACCCTTAGTATGTGTTTCAAAGCACTGATAGTATTGAATCATATGTAAACAGTCGACCCTTGAGTCTATAAAGTTTCAGCCAACCTTGGGTGGAAAATACTGGGAAAATTCTAAGGAATGTGGCTCAGTAGAAATAGTTCATACTTAGCATGCATGAGGGCATGGGTGTGTTCCCCCATACCATGAAACACACATACACGCACAGGCACAAAGTGGTGGAAGGTATTAGGAAAAATATTATATCTGTGTTGAAAATATATAGACTTTATTTCTTGTTAGTATTCCCTAAACAATTCAATGTAACAACTACTTACATATGTGTAAGTAATATGCACATAGTGTCTTTTTATGGAAGCAATTTGAACATCTACAGAATTTGGTAACCATGGGTAGGCATCTCCTGGTACCAACTCTTGTTGGATAAGAGAGAAACTGTACTATATCTTCTATTGTACATACATACTTATTATAAAGTGTACTTTATAAATTGATTGCAGTAAGATTAACAATAAAATAATTATATAGAACAATTAAATATTATAATAAATGTTCTGTGAACATGATCAACACACACACACACACAGCACCACTCAATCAGATAACTGAGATAGCTACTAAATGATCAGTAGGAAGGCAGCATATACAGCCTGGATTTGTTGCATAAAGGGATGATTTACCCCCTAGGCAGGACCAAGCCAGATGCTGCAAGATTTTATCACTCTACTCAACACCACTTTTATTATTTTCTATTTAATATTGTTGGACTGTAATTTGCCACAGGTTTCTTTTTTTTTTTTTCTTTATTTTTTGGCAAGGGTTTCTGGGAATGGAACCCAGGACTTTACATGTGCCAAGCAAGCTCTCTACCACTGAATTACACTCCCAGCTCTGACCATAGGTTACTGAAAGTGCAGAAACCACACATAAGACAAACAAGAGTGTCATGCATATGCAGACCCACTTGTACTACAAATGGAATCATACTGTACTTTCTTTAACTTTTTATCTAATTTTAATTGTTTAGTACAGGGACTCACTATACAGTTCAGACTCCCACTGATCCTCCTGTTTTCAGTCTCCCAAGCGCTGGGATTACAGGTGCGTGCCTCCACATCCAGTCTCAACTGCCATGTCAGCATGCCCCAGGGGGCGGAGCTAACATGGCAGGCTGGGGGTCAAACCCTAGTCCCTGCATCTGCTTAAACAGATGCTTTAATCCACTGAGCTATCTGGCTCGTCCCATACTGTGCATTCTTTTTTTTTTTTTTTTTTTACTGGGGATTGAACTCAGGACCTTATACTTGCCAGGCAAGCACTTATTCTACTAAGCTGTCTCCCCAGCCCTGTACATTCTTATCTGTTGCTTTTTGTATTTGTTATAGTGTATCTTGGACTTTGTTCCTCATCATCGAGTAGATCTCTACTTTCCTCTTGATGTCTGTGTCATATTGCATTATCGTACTCATTAAAATTTGGTTCACCACTTTCCATCTAAAGAGAAAAGGACACAGAGATGAGAAACAGAAAAAGATACTGGAAGTTGGGAGAAGAGGCATCGAGATACCTAAGGGACAGTACAAGAACATAGATTTTAAAGAGTGCCGCTAAATTTTCGCAACTACCAGCATCAATTGAACCAATACTTTTTGTTACTGCTTTGTTCAGTAAATGAAATAAAGGCCAAGTTTTAGGTCTAAGCCACAGGCCAGCTCTTCCCAACACTTGTGTAACAAAAAACCATGCTTAATTTACTAGAGTCCTTTGAGGATTTAAATAGCACGTGGATAGAGTGGAACAGTAGATGCTATTGCAGCTTTCAAAAATACTAGGCAAACTTTTAAACCCAAAACTTTTTTTAAAAATGAGTTACTATGGGACTGGGGAGCGATGTTCACTTCTGGCAATGTTTAGCCCTTATCTATGGTTTGAAGATGAAAACTTCTTTTCAAGCAGAGTTTAAAGCGGTACTTTTCTGAATGACCCTACTACAGTAAGGCCACATGGGATCAGCAGTGGGATTAATTTGATTTAAATTCATAATAGTTTGGGAATTGGGAATACAGGGTAAAATCACCAAGTTGGTTCATATGTTTGCACTATTCCAATGAGGATAATAGATTTCAGTAAGACACTTATTTTGTAGGTGCGGCCGTAAAAGTGGCTGGCAAGCTTTGATACAAACAAATCCACAGAAAGGTCTCTATGGATGCATTCCTCAACTGCATTTTAGAAGATTTACAGCGTGCCTTACTTCTTTATACGTGAATAGGGTCTCTGCATCAGGCATCAATAGGAATAAGGAAAGACAGAGCTAACATCCTCAGAGGGTAGATGTTATTTTAAAAGCATTATTTGAAAATAAGAGAGGAGTCTAGTAGTAAGGTATTTCTTCTCAATGTAAAAAGAAATTAAACAAACCCCAAAGTCACTTGGTATCAGTTGGTAGGTAATAGTTGTTGATGTGTATATTCACTAATTTCTTTTGGGGGTTAGGGTGCTGGGGATGGAACCCCCATGCCCTCACTCCTTGCACGAGCAAGGCAATTTGCCCTACCACCAAGCACACTAACTTTTAAAATTAAATATGGGTGGGGCAGGGTATTATTATGCCTGCTAGGCAATGTGTAAGCATAAACCTATCAGCTTGCTAGTGTCATGGAAAGTTTGTTTCATGAACATATGAAATGTAGGAGCACTGCTCCACCCTAGACTTCAGTAGAAATGCTAAATAGTCAGGAAGTTTTAAGTAAAAAGACTTGCCTTTTTTGATTCCCATCTTAAGAGAGCTTTTGGTATAGGTCTATAGATTTTGCTATGTAACAGGTCCCCACCCAGTACTTAATCTTCTCTCTCAAATTCTCATTTCCAATGTGACAAAAGAAAAAAAAATGTAAAGAGCGTGGACTTGAGGCCTTTAAGAAGTCTGTTATTTAAAACATAGTAGAAGGGCCAGCCAAATAGCTCAGCATGTTAAGGAGCCTGCTTAGGCAGATACAGGGGCCAGGAGTTCAATCCCAGGCCTGCTGTGCCAGCCCCACTCCCAGGGTACAGTGAGCCATGCAATTGAGACTGGGTGTGGTGGCATGTGCCTTTAATCCCAGCATCTGGAAGGCTATGAACAGGAGGATCACTACGAGTCCAATCTACGCAGTGAGACCCTGTAGACCCTGTCCTAAAATACAAAAATGTAAAAAATAAAAGCCTAGTAGAAGCTACAGCCATCTAGGACATTTTCAAAGGGAGTGTCATCAATACTCATGTGTTTGCCAATACGTTGTGAAGCTGCTTTGCTGGATGAGTGGAGCCATGCACAACAAGGCGGACAGGAACTAATCTTGAGAAGCCCAGAAAGATGGAAATCCCCACACCTATCGAGGCCTTCTGTGCTTCCCATTGCCTCCTCTGAGGCCCATGTACACAGCTCAGTCATTAAGGACTGAACAGAAACTGTCCTGGGGTTAGGCAATAGATACCATACTTTAAATTTTTAAAAAGATGCTAAATATGTTAAGGTACAATTTCAGAAGAAATGCAATCCAATAATCTCTTCAGCTTTTCACTACAAAATATTTTCCTTTTCATAGGATAACTTTTAATCATGAAAATCCAAACTACATTTCTCAGCTTTCTCTGCTACCAAGCATTTGTTTTAAATATAACTTTAATATCAGCATGTACATTACATTGTGTAAGGGACTATCAGGGCCAGATCAATATCTTCTGAAGTTTTAAAATTGTAAAATTTTCAGTAAGATACAGATAGTGCCCTACCTACCTTACAGGGTGGTTGAGAGGCTCAAATGAGCTGGGTGATACAAAACTTTTGTAACATGTGCTGTGCAGAGTACAATGATATTAGTTAGTCATTGCACTTCATAATTTTGGATTATATATTTAAATTGATTCAATGGTAGAATTCTATCCTTTATAGATATAAAAGCAAATATGAAATTATGAGTATATAAAGATATTCTCTAAAAACATCATCAACTGTCTATCAGTGATGGATTGGATAAATAAATTAAGAACCACATAGAGCAATAAAAACAAGGCACTTCTATATGTTCTGACATGGAAATTTGTCCAGGGTACAAGTAAGTACTTGTAGGTATATCTATCTGTCAAACTCTGAGTCATACTTTGCCTTGGAAAGGCAAAAAGTGGGGAACTTTTGCTTATGCTCTATTTCTGTATTAGTCAAATTGATTAAAATGAGCATTGTTATTTATAATTAAAAATTGAATATACCCTTAACCAGGGCTACGCTATTGTAACAGGGGGAAGGGTATACAAAAAAAGAGCGAACGACTTGTGGATCCTTTCATTTCTTGAAGAATGCATCGCCATTGTCAGAATCAGAAGAAAGCAAAAAGGAGCCAAAACCTTTTTACCTCTTTGATAGTGGTTTCGGTATTTGATCATGCTGAAAGAAAAAGAAGGAAATGAACTCTGTTTCTTGATTTTATTTTTATTTGTTCACTGTATTTTGCAAACTGAATAGCTTAAAATAGGTAGAAATCTGGGAAGATGAATCCCCCCATATAACCACCACAGTTGTGAATTCCTATCTCAGTTGAAGATGGTAAAGCTCCCCACTGGAGATAAAAGTAGAAATTGCCCAGGATTAGAAATATTCCCCTTCTCTTGCTAGTGTGATGCCCATAGATAGCTTGGAACTGCCGGGCTGCAGGGAAGCCTAAGGCTTCTTGTGCAGGAGCATACTGAAAGTTTTCCCTGAGCTAGCACTCTGCCTTTTGGAAGAGCACACAGAGGGAAGCAGACTGGCATAATGCATGCTGTAAATGGTTAGTGAAAGCCCCCTGATTAGAAATCCAGGTTCTGCAAGGCCAAAGTGAAATGATGAGTGAAGGGGTAGGAAGCAAGGGACAGCCTGTCCCCTTCACAGAGGCAGAAAACTCAGAGAGGTAAGGTCCTTCGGGTCTGCTTCACTGCCTAAGACCTTGAACGTCCCCCAGCACAGCTCCTATCACTCTGCCTTGCCACTCACTGGCCTTTATTCTACGAGAGGCCCTGCTAAACTGAGAGCACAATAGGTCTCTGAGAGCAGAGACCTTGTCTGTCTGGTTCAGTGTTGTATTCCGACACATAGACAAGCAGTTTGCATTGCTATTCTTTGACTGTTGAATGAATATTCTCCACTGCAGATGGACTGTATCTGGAGCAGTTTTCTTTCATTCCATGGGATCATCCCATGGCTTAGAGGCTGAAGAGAATTTATCATCAGCTTGACTGGCCATACTAAATACAGTCAGCTTTCCAGTGGCTTGGCCTTTCTTTGACAACCCTATTTACTTTCACCTTTACAGATACAGCCAAAAGGCAGCAAGGAATGGGATGAAAAATCAGTTCAACCTCCATGAGCTGAAGATGAAGGGCCCTGAGCCAGTGGTCAGTCAAATCATTGACAAACTCAAGCACATTAACCAGGTATGTCATGTACCCAGCACAAGTGGAAATGGCAAAACAGTGAAAGATGGACACTGTTCACTATTTGAACTGTACATTTGAGCTTTTGAAAGGGCAGCTATATTGTTCATTTTCTTCAAAGAGTCTCTGCCAAAATGGGCTTCTAATCCTCGTTTTTCTTCCCATTTTAAGTTATCATGATGATATTGCAACGTAAGAGAAAGCTGGGAAAATACTTCATACAATCCTACTAGTCTATGTCAACTGTTTTCAGTTTTACGTGTTTCATTCTGATATTTGTTCATAGAATCACACATAGACTTTTTCATAATAGTAAGTATACATGATTTCTAGTTCTTAAAAAATGGCACTGTTGGTAACGTTTTCATGTGCTGCCATAAATCTTCAAATTAATTGTTTTTGTGACTACATAATATTCTGTTGAATATTCTCAATTAATCAGCCTACTTTTGGTTAATATTCAAGTTGCTTCCAACTGTATACTACCACAAAGCTACCTCTTCAGACATAGTGTTTTTTCTGCATTCAGATGGTTTTCTTAAAATACTGGTATTATTGGGCCAAAGAATATGAAGATTTTAATGTCTGTTTCCAAGTCGCTTTCTAATGAGAACGCATCAGTGTTCATCACCAAGACCAAGATATAAGGGGTCCAATTTCACTGCAAGTTGGTGTTCTTGCCAACTTCTGACTCACTGTCATGCACAGAGACACCCACAGATTCCCTTGACCTGGACACATAGTTTTTCCTCTTGGAGGAAGTTTAGTAACAAGACACAAATAGAAGTTAGTTGTACCATCTGTTTGTGATTGCTTTGTGGCCACGATAAAAAAGACGACCTAAAAAGCTACCATATGCCAGGGTGATGGTGATCCTACCCCATGATCCACGATTGGGAAGACCCTGACACCACTGACTTCTATTTCTAGCTGGGAAGAACTTTATGGAACTAAAATCCTCATGCAAGGACAAAGTTTTCTGTGTGAATACATTGGTGTAATTTTGATTTTTACTGTGAGGAGTAGCACTGTAAGTTTCATGTCTTTTAGAAAAATGTTTGCAAAAGCTTCCTTCTAGTGATATATTTCACTGCAGTTTCATCGTGAGTCTTGACAACACACTTGGGTATAACCCCTACAGTGCCTCATAAAGTGCCCTGCACATGGTGAGTGCTTAAAAAGTGGTTGCTACTATTGCTGAATGCATGCTAATGACAGTGTTTACATGATGGAGCCTTTCTCTGTGTAAGCACAGCCTCACTAAGTTTAATGAAGCCTTGCTAGATATAGTGTGATTATTTCAAAACACATCTCTGAAGTGGTCAGCGCATAGAAAATGGAAAGCACCAAATGCAGAGCTCTGAGTATTGTGCATCTCACCAGGGGACATGGGTAGTATTTGTCTATCAAATAATTTCCACATTATCTCAGACTAAATATGTCTTGGTGGTTCTACTTGAATAATTAGATACAACCACTGGTGAGGCCAAAATCTCAGGGCCCATCTCTATGTCCCTTATCCTAACTGAGGAATCCTATCAACACATCAGTATACCCTAAGCAACACATATGCTCAGTCATGTGCTGGGGACATCAAGATCCAAAAGAAACCAAATCCTCTTATTTCCACAGCTTCCTTGGGAGGGGAAACACAAGCATAGAAAGAGGTTAAAGATAAAGGGCAGCCTGTGATGGGATGTTACTTATTAGTTCTGGAAAGTATGCTTAGGCTCTGGTGGTCCATGCCAGCAAGAAGAATGCAGGGAGGGAAAGTGTTAAGTTGTGTTTTAAATGATGTGTAGGATTGGAATAGGTAAGGACAAGCAGTGAAGGCACAGTAACAAGAGGGATCAGACAGAGTTCTGTGTGTAGGTCTAACATAAGAAAATGGGAAAACAGACAGGGGTTTCTAGATGATCCAGCAGCCACCAAAAATATTTGTAGCAAGCCCTTTTAACAAAGACTTAAGGTACAGTGGAAAGAACATGGACTTTGGATCCAAATTAATCTAAATTTAGTTGTGGGGCTTAATAAATACATAGCCTTGAAAAAATCAATTGATCTCTCTGAATTTTAGTTCTCTCATTGGTAGTATGACAGGACTATCAGAAGTTTTTGTGTACATATGTGTATACACATATATGCATTTCATGCACACACAAATATATATATATATATATATATATATATATATATATATATATATATATTTGCATGTCCCTGATTGGTGATTATTAAATTGTACTTAAGAAGATTATATTTATATATTAAACTTTTCCCTACAGGTAGGACTTTACTTTGAAAGAAAGTTCTAGCACTTTTTAGATTTTTTCTATTTTTTAGAAGAAAGTTCAACAAAATTTCATGATGAAATAATAGGAGAATAACAATATTTAGGGTCAGCGAAATAGCTCAGCAAACTAAGTGCCTGCTTAGGCAAGCTCACGGACTGCAGTTGTATCTCCAGCACCACATGCTGCACCAGACCTGCCCCTGGGCACACTGAACTGGGCATGCTGAGCTGGCCACCCACACTGGGTGTGGTGGAAGAAGCCTGTAATCCCAGTGCTGGACAGGCTGACAGCAGGAGTATCACTAAGAGTCCAACCTTGTACCAAATACATAAAAAATAAGAATAGGAGAATTACAATAGTTAATATATTACATGTTGTTATCTTTAAAGTAGTTGCTGAGGGTTTTGGCCAGCCTCAGTCTGCTCCTCTTGTTGTATATGATTATAGATCCCTTTCATACACCTCTTTTCTCTGATACTGTTGCCTTATTTTCTATTCCTCTAACTTTCAATCACAAAATGAGAAGCCAAGCCAGACATGGTTAGTGTATGCCTACCATCCCAGCTATTCAGGAGACTGAGGCAGGAGGACTGCAACTTTGAGGACAACCTGGGCAATACATCAATACCCTATCTTAAAGTAAAAATAGAAAGGGTTGAGTGTGATAGCACTCCCTGTTTTCAATCCCCAGAACCACAATCAATCAATCAATAAAATATCCTACATGCCATGCTGTCCCCCAGGGGGGGCATGCTGAGCTGGCAACGGAGTCTGGGCGTAGTGGTACACGCCTGTAATCCCAGCACTGAGGAGACTGAAAACAGGAAGATCACTCCAAGTTAGACCTGTGTAGTGAGACCCTGTACCAAATACATAAATGAAAAAAAAATAAATATAATAAAGTTGAAACCAGTTCATAAAGAGAAGGTATATATAGTCAGAATGGGACAGATTGCTATTACAGTTCTCTTCTCTCTCTCAATATATATATTTTTTTCATTGATACACTAGTTTTACATGTGTAAGTCAAGCCATTAAAATTGGTTAACCTCCAAACACCTGTATTGATTTTCTTCTCATTTATATTACTTTACATGTCCAAAACACTTTTTTTTTCAAAATTTAAATAAAATTCATATTTTGGCCATGATTCGATCTGAAAGTAAGACACTTTAGGGAAGGCGTGAAGAAAGTTATGGTGGTGGTGATGATGCTGATATCAATTATAATGACAATGTGTTATGTTTATATAGCATTTAACCATATTTCAAAGTCATTTGTGTTCTAAAGACTAATTTAGGGAGAAATTACCAACCTGAGATTGTATAATGTACAGTACTCTCTACTCTCACAAAAGCATTCCGTCAAGAACTCATTGTTAATTTTGGAAATACTATCCTTCCTACTCCCTGAGAACTAAGTCATAAATAATGTTTGTCCCTTTTATAGCTAGGGAAACTGAGGCAGGAAACTATTAAAGGTTGAGTGACTATGCTGTCAAAACATTCGGTGTGTTCAGTTGAAAACCATCCAGATGTTGTATACACTGCCACACATCTGGATCCACTGAATGCCTGACTAAATTGGCCTAACATTTTGGTGATGAGGATGTAGAATCAAGTTTAACTTGTGCACGTCCAAATGTCAGTAAGTGGTAACTCTCGGAGTACAATGTTATTTTCCTAAGCCCTTTGCTTATTGCTGTGTCTACTAAACTACCATACCACTTAGCTGTAGATTCAGAGATATCTCCCTCTGTATACATCATGCCTGTGTGTTCGCATCCCAAGGAACTGTGGCTAGACTGTTTCTGAACACATCCAAAAATAACTCTTCACTTTCTCCCATGGAAATTCTCAGCTGCCTCCTTTTGAATTATGGTTGCTGTTGATTGCACTGGAAATAATATACCCACTAAGGGGATGAAGTAACATTATTTCCACATTGATGGTCCCATAGTGTAACCTTGAGCGGATGGGTTCAGGGTCAGACTCGGGCCCCTTTCCTGGGAAGTCTTGCAGGTGTGGAATATCCTCTACTCCTCCCTCCAAGCCAGAGTTCATGGGTAACATTCCCATGATTGGAATTGAGTGCCTTTTTATTTCCTTTGCAGTTTCTAACTTGTGTGAGGATTTATTGTCTCGTGTTAGGAGAGGAACTGAACTTTTTTAAGTTCTCAATGTCAGACCCAGAATTTTCTGGGATATATTATTTTTGTTAGCATTATTCTCCTATAGGCTCCTGTGTGGAGACAAGATTGTGTAAATATCAAAAGTGACCATGGGTAAGAAGGTATTCTTACCCACATCATGTGGGCTATTTCATCTCCAACCCAGTTTTGTTTGTGATATTTTCTCTTTCCCTAAAAATATCTACTAGTTGGTGCAAATTTAGCAATCCCTAAACAGCTAGCTACAGAAGGAAAATCTAGCCATCATTGTTCCCAGGGAAAATCTAGCCATTTAGTTTTCTCCCATCTCTGTTCAGGTTCAAATGAAATTCCAAAAATTGCTTTCCTGCCCCATTGTATGCAGTTGAAGCCAAAGCAGCCAATACCTGCCCATTTGGTGTCAGCTTTCATTCAAAGTGGGATAAAATCTCATCTGTCTGTGGTTGAAATGTCCTGCTGAATGGTGGGGGAGTAGGCGAAATGGCCTCTCAGAATTCTTTCCAGCCATGTGATCCCTTGATATGTGGCTTAGGGTCAGGCTTTAACCCAGCACCCACTTGTGAACAAGTCTTGTGACTTTATTCGCTGTTTTGCTTGCCTTTTTAAAACACCCTGTCCCCAGGTCACCCTTTTCTACTTTGTAGCCTTTTCAAAGGTTGCTCCCTTCCCACTAGTCTTCCAGCCTAGGCAGATGGAATTTAAACTTGCCCGTCTCCCCACCCAGTTCTCCTATTCTTCTGCCTTGTTCCTATTAGGTTATGTAAACAGTAAACTATTAAAACTGTTTTATATTTATCACTCTTAAGTTTCCCACCTCAGGACCAGATAGGTGATATCTCATCAAATTATGTTAACTTCCCACATAAATGATAATAATTCTGTTGTACATTTGAATACCACCATTTTGTAAGGCTCTCTCATGTACACTCAGAAAATTGATCACAGTGGAGTGTGTAGGAGAGTTTCCGGCTACCCTGCACTGGTGGGACCAACTCCGGGTCCCAGCCAAGGTACAGCATGGGTCAGACCCTCTTCCACACCCTTGGGACGCCCCACACCACTCCGCAGTACCCCCCACCCCGCCCGCCAAGTAGGAATTTCTGCCGCGTTCCGGGAACCCCCAGACCCAGTCCTAGCCCAGAAGCAGTGAGTGTGTGGGAGAGCTGCCTCTACCCCTACTCCACCTTACCCCCTACAGGCTCAGCTCAGGCCTGTCATACAGGCCTGGGGTGTAACCCTGCAGCTGCAATCCCTACAGAGAGGGTAGAAGATAGAATCACTCAGCTAGTCTGGGAGCAGAACATCTTGCCACAGGGGCACAACAGGTTCACCCTCAAGGGCAGCAACAGGAACGAGCTGAGCACAGCATCCAGACCCAAGCCAGGCACAGCTGGATAAATCCAGACTTTGTAGATCTGCAGCAGAACTTCAGTACGTGCGGAGGTTATAACTACAACAAAGATCTACAACAAAGGTCAGAATACGGTCCTATACAAAATGACGAGAGGGAACAAAATGCAACCTCAGAACCCAACACCACCTGTAAAAAGTGCAGAGGACACTAACACAGAACAAATTGGGAATCATACAGCTGAAAGTAATGAATCAACGGCTTCTGAAATAAAGAAACTGAGGCAGAACGGTATAGAGAAACTCAGATTGGAAATAAAAAAAGAAAGCCCTGAATTAATAACATCTGCACTAAAGAATCAAATGCAAAAACATACGGAGGAAACCCAGTACCCCCCAGAACAAGTCCGGAGGACACTAGCTCGGCTTAAATGCATGAATTAATAGCGTCAATTGTAAATAAGCAACAGCAGAAAGATATAGAGGAAATCAGAGCACAACTCTTTTCTGAAATAAAAAAAGAATTCTCAGAACTCATAGCATCTGAAGTAAAGAAGCAACACAGAAACAGGGAGGAAAACCAATCTGAAAAAAAAAATGCAGTAAAAGAATTTATAACTGCTTCTAAAGAAGACATTCGTAAAAAAATACAGGAGATTAGAAAAATGACGGATTCCTTGAATGAGTAATACAGGAAAGAAATAGATTGCATGAAGCACAGTCAAAGAGATATAGAGGAAATTAAAACCTCAATCACAAGCTTGCAAACCGTTTAAGTGAAAATGAAGACAGAGTTTCAGATTTTGAAGATGCTTTTTCAGCTAGTGAAAAGGTAAGAAAGGATCTCTTAAGAACAACGAGGATGCAGGAAAGAATAATCCATCACCTG
>NW_004524639.1:2360204-2362917 GCF_000260255.1 Octodon degus
TAAAGAAATATTTACACATAAGTAAAAAAAAATTGATCACAGTGACTGTAAGAGGAAAGTGCGACAGGAATTACTACATACAAGACCAGAAGAAACTGTAGGCACTAGAAGGATAAATAAGCACAAAGACTAGACCTAGAATCCCAGGCTACTGATTTCATTCTCCATGCTTTCTTTCTGCTTTTATAAAGACACAATAAACCTGTTAGCAAGATCCGTGACTAAAGGATAAACAGGAGTACAAAACCAGAAACTTTTTCAAGTTTTTTGCAGAACCGGGGATTGAACTCAGGCCCTTGTGTTTGCCAGTCAAGGACTTATTCTATTGAGCTATTCCCCCGGCCCCCACTTTTTCCTGTTGGATCTAACAATTTACATGTACCTCATGCACTCAGTTCTAGAGTCTGAAACATTCAAATCAGCAACAAAGAAATATTAGGTGTGTTGTTTACCAAATCCCAGTTGAGATGATTCCTAGAAAACAAGCTATCCCTTTGGATAGTATGACAAGGATTTCAGTGGCAAGAGACAGCAGATATATTTTCTTTGATCTGTCTCTAATTCATAGGGTGATGTGAAATGGTCAAAGAAAAAATTTAAATATAGAAAAGACAGTAAAATATTTGTATTTCCTTCCCCTTCTGTAAATACTGGGAAAGTTTTTCAAGATGCCTGGCAGACTGTTATAATGATGACACTACTTTTTAAGTAGAAAGTTGAAAATTTTAGTAAGTTAATTAGTAAAGTTGTTAAGTAACAAAGTACACAGGACATTCCTAAGTATGGTGTTGTTGTTTCAGAGACTTTGAAGTAGCCTCAGGCAGGAAAGAAAACACTCCAAGTAAATTGTTCTCATGGTCTTCTCACAGTACTACCAGAAAGTTAAAAAAATATCGATCTAGTCTCATAGTTATTGGAAAAGCTAATACTGATCTAAAATCTCTAAAGAAAAAATTTAAATTTCCATTTAAATAAATGACTTTGTGCAAGTGGAATTAGATCATGCTTCTTCAAATATAAATGGTAGGGCAGAACTCTAGCAATTATCATCACCAGAGAGAGGCAGGGTGGGTGACGGTGGTGGTGGTGGTGGGTGGTGTGTGTGCGTATGACAGAGTATCTATAATGACATTTTAGCAAGAGTTAGTGCAGACTTCTGACTCAGAAAAGGACAAATTGAATTAGTCTTTAAATATCAAACCTAGACTCTTTGAAGCTAAAGATTATTTTATGAAATAAAGGGAATTAGCTTGCTGTATTTCAAAACACATTTATCATTTAAAAAATCTGTCATTTTGCTTAATAGCCTGAAAAATAATTACAGTATTTGGTGGTTTTGGGGAGCATGTGCTTTTAATACCTTAATACCTTAATTATTATGTGCAGTTTAATAACATCACACCAAGAAGAATTCCCAAGTATTTCACATTAATTTTTGAAAATGAACCATTTACTATGTTTAGAATATATGGCATTAGAAGTACATAAATTGGATCATTCCAAAATTAGAGAAAAAGGAGGGCCACAAGGAAAGCCAACATTTTAGCCCTAGCCTTCTAAGGTCAATTAAGACTCAGGACATATGAGAACTTGTACTGTAACGTCAAGTAACTCGGTAGTGTCCCAAATTTTCTGATCAAGAAGATTATGGGGCCAAAGAGGAAAGTGATCGATGATATAAAGTGTGCCTAAGGAGAGTCACATGGAGAGAAAACACTCTCTCAGGCTTTCACAGAGAGCACATTGGCCAAGCAATGGCCATGACTCATCCACATGGATGACACTGACAAATATTTTACAATCTGAGGTACAGGATCTCAGGATAAATCCTGAGGGCATTTCACTGACCTTCTCAGACCCAAAAGCTACAACTCATGTTGCATAGGTCCTGCTTTACCTTGGTCTTAACCATCCAGTAGAAAAGTATGAAGACGAAATATAGGAAGTAAAGCCATGCTGTTATGTTGAGCTGTAGGGGACTCAGGTCAATAATTTCTGACATTGCCAGTGAATCGGAAGACCCAATACTATTATGGGCTACTGGACTCTTTTAGAATATTTTGCTGAGTTTACACACCTATAATATTCAAATAACGGAACTAAACAGAAAAGTAGATACAGATGAATGTCCATTTTGTATCTGTGTATTCAATGTGGTTAGGATAGATTTATAGTTACATTCTCTTAATGAATAGAGGGATTTGTTCTAATCATGTTTGTCAATTAGATACCATGTCTGCATCTTGTACAGCAAATAACCACTAGGCAGAGAGTATACAATATGTTAATTATTAAAACTGTCCTACCAATTTGATTTGAAACTGTCTCATTGCTATTTGTTTCTCAATAAAATTATGGAAAAAGTGGGTCATGTATTGTCCTTGAATATTAAATTATTCAAAAATGGTGAATGACTCAGGAATATGAAGAAATAGGAGAAAAATACATTAATTATTTTCATTATTGTACTTTCTCATTCATTTTTTAAAATTAGAAATATGGAAAGTGTTAGCTATAGAGAGACAAGTTCTCTATGATAAGGGAAATCTACTAAACTATACACACTACCACAGTTATAACTTAAAAATATATCTTAAAATTATCTTTGAAGTCCATAGATTTTCATATTTTATTAAATTTACATGCAGCCCAATGTTCTAATAAACAGTTACATATGGTTGCTGTCTAGATATCTTTAATCTATTCAATCTAT
>NW_004524639.1:2363017-2380330 GCF_000260255.1 Octodon degus
TCAGAAATAACTTTTCACCTATACATATTTATGAACATGTGTTTTACCTTTTAACTATAAGCTCATTGAGGATGGTATAATATATATAGTTTTATTTTCCTATAGCAAGTGACACAGTAGTATGCATAAACTCAAAACTATACATACACATATATTTATATATTTTAATTGATTGGTCAGTGCGCAGGTTCAATCTGTGCTGTCATTTTCTTTTTCTCATGTATTGAGTACAGGGTCTCACTACATAGATTGGATTCGTAGTGATCCTCCTGCTTTCAGCCTCCCAAGACCTGGGATTACAGGTGTGCATGCCACCACACCCAGTCTCAATCATGGTCTCAGCACACCCCGGAAGTAGGGCTGGTATGGCATGCTGGGGATCAAACCCCAGCCACTGAGGTCTGCCTAAGCAGGCGCTTTAGTCCACTGAGCTATCTGGTTGGCCCTCTGTCATTTTATTTCTGTAATTATATTCTATTTAAGTCATCTTTCATTCTCAGCACTAACCAGTTTCTAAGCTGTAAGGTATAGTCATATAAGTGTATAACCTCTGGGTAACAATTAAAGCCACGAGAGGGAAATGATTTGTCCAAAGGCATACTGCCAGTAAATGACATCACTGGGACTGGGAAATAAACAGATTGATATTCTGTAGTGTCATACTCTGTTTCTTTAGGCTATTGTATATTACAAACCTATTTGCAAATGTGCAAGCACATTTTCCTATACAGTAAATACTCCAAATCATGGCAAGCCATAGTTGAACAGATCACCTTTGGAACAAAAGGGTGCACAATGTGAGATATAAATTTGCTAATAATTTATCTCTTATTATGGGTATTAACTAGCTTCAGTCATGAGTATACCTTGTTGCCTACCACCTCATTAAAACCTACTTTGTGGTTGCTACACAGGGCAGAGTGTTCTGTGCTGGGATCACTGAACCCAAGGCTGGCAGAGTCAGCAGAACCTGTTGCTTTCACCTTAAACCCTTTCATGGAAGCTGACTCAGGCTCTTGTCTGTATTCACAATCAGTCATCCTTTCACTTTGAAGCTCTGGATCTCAATTCTCACCTTAGTGGATACCCTATAATAATTTATCTAGTGCCTCTTCCCTCCTCCCAGAATAGCAAAATTAGAATCATATTAGTCATAAGGCTTATATTCCAGCTAGATTAGTTGTTTAGGGCAGTATGTTCATGTTGTACGGCATACAGAATGTGAGGGAGGTGTGGTGGCAGTTGGTCAGAGTTGCCCATTTCTATTTAAATCAAATAAGCTCAATTTTGAAAATTTTTTTTAAGTTTTCCTTTTTTTGTTGTTGTTTTGGCCAGCTCAGCCCACACTGATGGCAGGGCTGGTGCAGCATGTGGTACTGGGGATCGAACCATGGACCCCTATACCTGCCTATGCAGGTGCTTTAGACCACTGAGCTATCTCACTGGCCCCTAAAAATCTTTTTTACATATTAGTTTTCCAAGTCAAATTTCATTTAAAAAGTTTCAATTACAAAATGAATTAAAATCTCAGGGTGCTCGGCAAGCTAGCATGAAAGGTTTAATTACATAAAAACCATTTTCTTTGAGTATTCATGTAAATACATTAATTGTTGGCAATATAAAAGGAAGCCAGAGAATGTCCTCCAGTCTCCACCAGGAACCTGCTAAAATGAACACGGACCAACATGGAGACTCAACAGGAGTGACTTGGGAGTTAACTTGAATCTGATGGAAGTGATACCTGCAGTTCCATGTTCTAGTAGAAGGGAGCCAAAGTGTCTTTTCTTGTTCTTTTTTGAAATCTTGTTTTAAAAATGTATTTGGTTGTTGCAGGATCTCACTATGCAGCTCAGACTTGTTGTGATCCCTCTGCTTTCAGCTTTCCCAGCACTGGGATTACAGTTGTGCGCTGCTATACCTGGACTCGATGGTGGCTCAGCACGCCTGGGGGTGGGGCTGGTGCGGCATGTGGTGCTGGAGATCTGACCATGGTCCCTGTGCTTCCTTAGGCAGGCCTTAGTCTGCTGAGCTATCTCACTGGCCCTTGGTTTTTGAAATCCGACATTCAGAGAATTTTATGCTTCACAGATATTACTACAATGAAAAGTTTTCCCTTTTTCTTTTTTTTTTTCCTTTTTCAACTTTAGATTTTTAGTATTTTTCAAATTGTTGTTGTACACAATTACATTCATCTTAGGAATTGCTGCCTATACTATCACATCATGCCCATTTTTACTACCCCCATGCCCCAGTCTCCCACCTCCCCAGATTCCTTTTCCATCTCTACAAAGACTGCCTCTCTGTTCCCTACCATCTCTTTCATTTTGCTCTTGAAATTGTTTATAATTTAGGTTTCATGTATGAGAGAAACCATGTGATATTTAGCCTTGTGTGTCTGGTTCATTTTGCTTAGCTTTACAATCTCAAAATCCATCAACTTCCCTCTAAATTACTTCAGTGATCCTTCCTTATGGCTGTGTAGAACTCTGTTGTGCGTATATACATCATATTCTCTTTATTGATTCTTCTGTTGCTAAGCATATATGTCACCTGCCTGGTTTTGCATCTGTCACTTTAATATGATGTCTTTAAATCTTTTGGGAAGACACTCAGGCAAGGACTAGCTAGGTCAAATGACATTTCTATTTTTAGTGATTTGAGAAATCTCCATACTGACTCCCATAGTGGTTGTACTTACTAGTTTACATTCCCACCAGTGTTGTAGAAGGATTCGTTTTTCCCCACAACTTGACCAGCGTTTATTGTTCTTGAGTCCCTGATGATAGCCATTCTTTGTGAAGGAAAAAGAATTGCAGTGCTGTTTTGATTTGTGTTTCTTGAATGATCAGAGATGCTGACCATTTTCCATGTACGTATTGGTCATTTGTACTTCTTTTAGGAATGGTCTATTCATTTCAATTATTTCTTTTTAATTGAATTTTATTTTAATGGACCTAATGTATTTTTTTTTTAGTTTTTTTATGTATTCTGGGCATTAGCTCTCTGAGGAGTAGCTGGCAAATAAAAAAAGTTCCCTAGTTCCTATTCTGTGGCCTGTCTCTTCACTATGCTAGTTATTTCCTTTACTGTGCAGAAACTTTTTAGTTTACTATAATCCCATTTGTTGATTATCAATATTATTTCTTATGAAGTTAGGATTGTGTTCAGAAAGTCCTCGCCTATACCTTTGTCTTCAAGTTTTACCTATTTATCCTCTGACAGATTTGGTGCTTCTGTTTTTGTATCTGTGCCTTTGATCCATTTTTATTTCAGTAATACAGGGTGAGAGAGACAGGTATAGATTTACTCTCCCCACACAAATAATTAGTTTTCTCAGCATCTTTTGTTAAAAAGGCTATCTTTTATCCAGTAATTGTTTTTGGTTTCTTTGTAAAAACCAGATGGCTAAAGATATGTGGCATTATTTCTGCATCCTCAATTCTATTCCACTAGTCACCATTTCCATGCTGTGCCAGTTCCATACTATTTTTATTTCTGTAATTCTGTAATACAACTTGAAATCTGTCATTATTATGTTTCCTGCTTTTCTCTTGTTGTTCAGACTTCCTTTGAATAGACTTGGTCTTTTCTGCTTCCATATCAATTTAACTTGTAATTTTTTTGCTAACTCTATGATGAATGAAGTTGATATTTTGATTGGCATTGCATCAAATCTATGTATCATTTTTGGTAATATGACCATTTTGACAGTGTTGGTTCTGTCTATCCAGGAATAGTGGAAGTCCTTCCATCTTCTAATGTCCTCTCCAGTATCTTTTACAGAGTATTATAGTTTTCATTATAAAAGATCTTTCATTTGGTTAGGTGAAATGTTAGATAATTTTTTGAAGCTATAGTAAATAGGATTATTTTCCTAGTTGTTTCACAGGGTTACTTTTTGGTGTGATGGATCACTGTTATCTTTGTGTGTTGATTTTATGTCCTGATACTTTCCTGAATTTTTTTTTTAGTTCTAGGTGTCTTCCACTGGATATACTGGACCTTCTATGCAAAGGATCATGTCATCGGCAAATAAAAATAGTTTTACTTCTCACCATCCTATCCATGTGTTGTGTTCTTTATTTCTTTCTCTTGCCTGACTGCTCTAGCTAAAATTTCAAATACCACATTGAACAGGACTGTGAACATGAAACCCTTTGTTCCTGATTTTAGAGGGAATGATTCCAGGTTTTTCCCCATTTGGTATGATGTCGGTAGTGGGTTTGTCATAAACTGCTTTTATCAATTGTGATGAGACACTCCTATACCGATTTGTATCATGTCTTTTATCATGAATGGATGTTGAATTTTGACCAAAGGTTTTCCTTCATCTGTTAAGATGAACATGTGATTTTATTCTTTTGGTATATTTGTATTTTTTTTTTTGATCCAAACTTCCAGTCTGTGCATTATGATGAGGAAGTTAAGACCATTTACATTGAGTGTTATTATTGGAAGGTATTTTCTTTTTTAAAAAATGTATTTAGCACAGGGTCTACAGGGTCTCACTACACAGATCGGACTTGTAGTGATCCTCCTGTTTTCAGCCTCCCAAGCACTGAGATTACAGGGATGTAATCCACAGCCAGTCTCAGTCACCATTTTAGCATGCTCCAGGGGGCAGGACTGACACAGCATGCCAGGGATGAAACCCTGGTCTCTGTGTCTGCCTAAGCAGGTGCTTTAATCCACTGAGCTATCTAGCTGGCCCTTATTGGAAGGAATTTTCTAAATCCTGTCAATGCATTATTTTCCAGTGCTCATTCATTTCCGTTTCGTTTAACTATTCTTCCAGTTAGAAGTATTCTTTCCTTTGGACATTGTGGTGATGTTGGCCATCTTCTGTCTAGATTCTCTTCAGTACTTTCTACAGTGCTGATTTGGTACTCATGGATTTCTTTAGGTTCTCTTCCTCATGCAAAGTATTTCTACATCAATTTGGAAGGACTATTTTTCAGGATAAAGTAATTTTAGTTGACAATTGTTTCTGTTTTAAGCTTGAAAAGTTTTCTCTTGGTCTTTAAGGTCTGTTTTGAGAATTGGCTATAATCATGACAGGCTTGCTTTTGTAGTATGTTTTTCTCTGATGTATTTTTTAAGGACATCACTGCATCCATGAGCTACTACATCTCCTTGTCATTGACTTCTGACAGTCTCCTCTCAAATTGGTCACTCCTGGTGTTCGTACTTTCAAATCAATTTCAGGATCTCTGCTTGATTCTTTTTGATATTCTTTCATTCTTTACAAAAATGATCATTCATATATTGTCTTCTTTAACTCATTTTTTGTTTTCATCTTTCAGCTCATTAAACATTTTATTAATTAGATCACTAGTCTGTTTAATTCCTGTTTAAACTCATTGTACATCTTGAGTATTTGCTTATTAATTTTGTCTTTGATCTCATTGACCATTTTAACCATGTGCTTTTTGAATTGTTTGGTTGAAGTTTCCTCTATTTAAGTGCCTGTGGATCAACTTGGGGGAAGTTAAGACTGTTATCTTGCTGTCCTGTTTTCTCATGTTTCTAAGGTTGTTGTGGCAGAATTTTGAAGATCAGTTCAGTAGAAAAATTGTTGCTACTCTGGAAATCTGTCTAGTTAGTGTATGTCTCCACGTGATGTGACCTTCGTTTTGGTTACGCTGTGATCATGCACTTAATCCACTTCGTTAACATCAGAGGATCAGTTTTGGTCACTGCATTGCACTTAGAGAACAACTACTAGTTATCTCAGCATCTATGATTTAAAACTTGATTCTTTTATTTTAGACTGAAACCCCTATATTTTATTTCTTTAAACAGTAGATATAAATAAATGCGCCCAACAGTCTCACAGAATGATAAAGTAAAAATAACTCAGGATCCATTTCTTCACTTATCAGTCATTATGGCTGCCTATTTCAAATGTCTTCCTTGTTTTGCCACATCACACTTTATTAAAAATCTTAGATAGACAGAGAAATTGGATTGATGACAATTAAGCTAGCGTGTTGAGAAGGAAGGAAGGAAAAAGGAAAAAAATAGCTCAAAACAAGGAAGGAAAAAAAAGAGCAAATTAAAGAAAGAAAAAGAGATATGTCTTTGGTGATAACACTTTGATATCTTTAAAAAGAAAGAGGGGG
This sequence comes from Octodon degus, assembly GCF_000260255.1. Lineage (NCBI taxonomy): Eukaryota > Metazoa > Chordata > Mammalia > Rodentia > Octodontidae > Octodon > Octodon degus. The sequence goes on from NW_004524639.1 coordinate 2,369,140, forward strand.
AAGAAGCTGTTCAAGGGGTTATTTGGGGGGTGTGCTAAAGGAAGAAGACAACGAAATATAATTGGAGATTGGAAGAAACTATAAGAAAGTGAGATACAATTAATAGTCTAGTAAAAAGTTTGAGTATGAATTTTCTACAAAAATTTTGGGTAAGGATTAACCTGACATGATTATGAAAGATACTATCTAAACTAAAACCTAATTAATCCTTGTTCTGTTTCACATGTAGAAATACTAGATGAAAGAAGACAAAAGGAAACAGGCACAGCCAAAGACACAAAAGGCTCCTCTCAGTCCTATTTATATTGCAGGCTGAATTCAACCAGTGTGCTCTTCCCCTTAGTTCAAAACTGGAGAGACCTTATGTTGTAGAAGTTGTGGGGGCCTAGACTCCAAACCTCTGTGGTTGCAGCTCGGAGACTGGTGTTGGACTTTGATTTTTGTTCTCTTGCTGAACAGTAAGTGAAGGGGCTTGGGGTTCCGGGCACACACTGAGCCTACTTAGCATTGTCACTGCAGGCAGAACTCTGTTAGGTTGCAGCTGCGCTCTTGCTGGCATGACTAGGCAGGAATTTGTCTCTGTCTTTTGATTGGACACTTCTATATCAGAGAGCCAGAAGGCACAATAAGACTGGGCAAGCCCCCAGTTTTTCACTAACTTTTGGAGATGCTTCCTTGATTTCTAGCCCCTTTCCTCTGCCATAATCCCTGCAGTTGCTTACATATATTTTTATTATGCCTTTCCATGTAAGTGTGCCATGCAGTATCTTCTGACCCTGCTTCTCCTATCCCTGATTTTCTACCCACGCCAAACTCTGAGCCTCTCAGTCCCTATCCAGTCTGTGGATGCAGTAAGATTTAGGGCTTGGTGGAGAAAAACACTTTCGTTCAGCATTCAGTAGCATTTGGGAGCCAATGCACAGGACCACTTGTACACCACACTCTTTGCAGCAGTTGGAGGGTGCACCCAGACACGGAGCATGTAGTAATAGGGACTATCATTGGTCCCCATTCCCCTGGCACTTCTTCACTGCCTTTTCTCCACCCCTGGATCACACCTGTCTCAGCCACTGCACAGCCCTGGAACTCACTCTCCTGTAGATCCCTTAATGCCAGGTCCCTGTCCAGAATGCTGCCCTGTGTCTTCTATCCCTAGGGCTTGCTCATCCTAATTTATTCACTAAGTGATTCTCTGGTCCTTGGAGCCCTACTCTCCTTACTACACAGATCTTGGTCACTGGCCCCATTTCTCAATTGTAAGAGAGCTGGGCAGTGGCCACAAGGCTGGAATGAAGGCAACAGCCCTGCCACTGCATCTATACTGGGCTTCCTTCCTTCCGGTTAGATTCTTTCTCATCATGGTGTTCACTGAACTTGGGCTGTAGCAGTGCTAGGACCTGGTGGTGGCTTATTTTTCTAAATAGCCCTGCTACAGGAATTCATATGGTGGGCTTCTCCCTCCAGTTGTATTCCCCATGTTTGCAGTTTTTTATTTGAGCCCTATTTCCAGTATGAGAGGGTCCTGGCATGCGACTCATGAGTGCTGCTGTCTCTAGCCCATTGTGATCCAAGAGATGTCCAAAGTATCTTCTTTGAAGCTGATGACCAACACTTCTAAATTTTCTTACCTGTGTCATTCAGATTGTGACAAAATGCATTAGAAGGAAATACCAAACTCATTTGTCTTGAATTGGCTTCTTTACACAGAGCAGTCATGATTGGCTCCAGATGATAGGTCCTTGTCAATAGGCCCAGGCAAAAATTTAGTCCTGTATATTCATCTGTTATGGTTTGTGTCTAGTTTTCCTCCCAAAGCCTCATGTAAGTCATGGGGCAGACATGGCTAGAGGAGCAGCCAGTGGCTTGGGGGGGCAGAGGACCAGGGTGGGGCTTAAGGGGCGGGAAGAGGAGTGAACCATTAAACTGGCAGCATGTGCTTCGCCTCCATCCCCAGGTCTCTCTTAGAGGTGTGGAGCCAGTCATCCTGGACACGGCAGCACCCCAGCCTCTCCTCCAGACCCTGTAGCTTGGGGTGGCGACATCTGTGATTGAAGGTGCCTTGGGTAGAGAGATGTTTGGAGAAGACAGAGGCACTGACAGACACTCTTTCTTGAGCAAATAAGGATCCAAGGTCTTACTATCTAATTCAGACTGTTTTAAACTATGAAACCTTCAATAACTGTGAGCTAAAAAACCTTTCCTTCCTTCATTTTGAGTGTTGGGTATTTGTCCTAGCAACAAGACAAGAGTAACCAAGACACCATCATTATTTGAGACCTAACCTTCAAGTATAAATTTATTTGACCCATGACCATGTGCACATGTGCTCCTGATTTGTACTGAATGCTATTAAGTCAATCCTGTATTCCTAACTGTATACTTTCCTTAGATAGCAACTACAGTGATATTTGTATAGCAACTGTTATATGGAATGTCTCCAGTGGAGTTCTACTTAATGTCCAAAGTGAAAATCACATTATTATGTGCACTAGTTTTTATTGGGTAATTTCTAAGAGTTTTAAAATATAGTCTTAATGAGTTCATCTAGATATTTTCTCATAGTCCATCTTTTCCTCAGTCCTCACTTCTCAGAGCATTCTGTTTCATAGCTGAGTACTTAGCAAGACCCACAGAAAGCTAAGTAACTACTTTTATCATATGTCATAAAAATTAGGCCCAAGTGCAGGTCAGTCATGTAGAGGGCAATGAGGTGTCCTATGTTAACATCACAGTGTCACTATCAGTGAACTACAGGGAACCACAAGGAATAGAAGAAGAGCCAAAAGATGAGCATTAGATACCACTGTTTCCCTTCACATTCATAGGTGGACATTGGACTGTGACAGTCCCAAGCCAATAATAAGGATGCTAATATGTGACACTACTAAAATTCTATTCTGGACTTTTGGAAAGCAGGAGCCGTCAGCAGTAGTGGTGGTGATTACTTGGAGCCATTCTGGGCTCACTATGAACAAATCTGGCCACTTCCCCTTATGTGTGCCTGTACCTTAGTGGATCAGAGGAACAGTACAGACTGGTATTTGTGGCTTTCAGCAAGGCTTTTGATAGAGCTTCCTGCAGTTTATTTTTAAGGGAGTAACATGAAATGTTGGCAAAGTGACCATCCATTTTCGTAAATGTCTAGCTAATTGGCTATTAGACCTGAAGAATATATTCTTAAACATCTGTGAGACTGGAGGGAGGTCTTTACTTGTTTGCTTTGCACTTGACACTGAGTGCCTAAAGTTTTTACCAGTGACTTCTATGAAGACAGAGAAGTCATACTTCTAATATGCAGTTATGGTGCAAAGGAAGGTAGAGTTAGCTAAAATAATGGTCAGGATCCACAAATATCTCAGCAGGCTACAATGACAGAAAAAAACTACCAAGGTGAAATTTTAGACGGATATATGTAAAGTATTACATTCTGGATTCCCAAGCGCAAGCACGTAAGTGCAATATAGGAAACCCAACTTAGCAAACATGTTTATTTTTAGTTCTGATGGAAAATACAATGAGAAACCATAAAACCTTCAGTAATCTGAAACAATAGTCCTGAAATGTAGTGATCATCTAGCAGTCTTTAGATGTGGGCCTTATTGGCAGAGGAGAAATGGAAGCAAAGAGCTAGAAAGCTGCTCTTTACCTTTTTAAAGGTTGAAAGGGACTACTTGTGGTTTATAAAGTTCACTATTTTACATGAATTTCTATTAAACCAATAATACCTGTCTTTTTTTTCCTGTCTTAGTTGTAAAACATTATTACATTTTAAATTTATTTATTTATTTGATACAGGATCTCACTATGCAGCTTGGACTCATAGTGAGCCTCTTGGCTCAGCCTCCCTGTACTGGGATTACAGGTGTGTGCCACCACGCCCAGTTTCAGTGGCCCGCACAATGCGCCTGGGGTTTGGGGGCCAGTATGGCATGTGGTACTGGGTATGGAATCCAGGTCTCTGCGCTTGCCAGACAGGCATTTCAGCCACTGAGCGCTCTCCCTAGTCCTGTAGTACATTATTGGTGTGCGCCTCAGAGTCACAGTAAGAAATCTGAAATTACAGAACCGGGATGTGTACTTTTGGGTAAAGGACAGTGGCTTTAAGGCCAAACAAATCTATTTTTAATTCACAGATATTCTGCTTTGAAGTTATTTGGCTTTAAAGAAAATTATTTAACTTTCCTTGGACAAGTTTCCTAGCATCTGTAAAATGGGTACACTATGATGTATCTTGAATGATTAGCACAAGCATTAGATATGCTATGTAGTAGACCCTCAAAATTATAGCTCCTCTGTTTCTTCTTGTTATTACTGTATAAAGAGTTGTCATAAGGGACGGTCAAGAGTGACCTTTTAAGTGATTCTAGCCTTGTACCACAGTTTATCAGTTTCTGGAATGGAGAGACTATAACTTTTTTAGTCAGGAATGTTTAAGTGATTTAAAAATTCTAAATATAATCTAAATTCTAAAGATTCTTGGAAAAATATATCTAGCCAAGTTTCAACAGATTTTTAAACTATTTAAAGTTAAGTTTGGCTCAAAGTGACTGAATAAAAAATCAACTTGGTAAATTAAATATATATATATATATATATATATATATGAATATATTTAAATTGAGTTCTTTAGACTTTCCCAAGTTTGAACTGTGCCCTAATGTAGATGCTCTGCCTTTTGAATATGGATTAGAGATCTTAGCACATGATCCAAAAGTCCCATTTTATTTATTTATTTATTTATTTATTTATTTAATGTATTTGGTCCAGGGTCTCACTACGCAGCTCAGACCCACAGTAATCCTCCTGTCTCAGCCTCCCCAGCACTGGGATTACAGGCTTGCACCATCACTCCCAGTCTTCGTAGTTGGCTCAGCGCGCTTGTGGGTTGGACCAGTGCAGCTTGTGGTACAGGGGATCAAACCCCAGTCCCTGTGCTTGCCTAAGCAGGCCCTTAGTCCGCTAAGATATCTTGCTGGCCCTCAAAAGGCCCATTTTATTCTTCAGCCCCACCAGGATCTTTTGGAGAAGGTGAGGCTCAAGTAGGGAGACTTGAGAGCTATAAAGTTCAAGGCAACTTCATCTGCATTTCTTTTTGCAATATCCTCCCTAGGTGAAGCTGCTGAGAGGTTCCTATATTTAAAATGCGGCTGACATGGTTATTCTTATTGGCAGATGTCTTCCAGGAGGTATTGGAATGATTTGGGACAGCATAGACTATGTTCGTGAGTGTGTGTGTATTTCACATGCCAACAGTGCAGAAAGAATGCAGAGGGCTTGGGGCTACTGAGCTTTCTTGAGACACCATTGCTCTCAGCTGTTGGGGTGATGTCAGGGATGCCAGGAACACTGCTTACAGCCCAAATTCCTGAAGCTCTATTTTGTATTGCAGAGCCTCAGGCAGATGAGACCCATTACACAAGCTCTGCCTTCAAAGAACTGTGGATTTTGTTAGCCACAAGGGGACCAGTGACCACTTGTTGTCAGGCAAAAAGAAAGCTGCCCCCTGCTGCCTGAGCTTTTATTCCTGCCTGGGATACCATGGAAAATGGGGAAGGAATCCAGACTCATTAATGAGCTAATACAAAAGACTAAGCCAAGTTAGAAGGAGTTCGTTATAGCTGCATATGGATTTTTGAAGGCAGTGGAGGGCTGAAAGATCTCCAGCCCAGAACCCAGTGGTGCTGTTGCCTTTGTTTGCCAGACATAAATATAGGATAAGGGTATCCCTGTGGGGAGCAATTCTCTTACTGCTGATTTCTTTCTTTAGTTATGTTATTCCCTGAGCTGCTGTGTGGCAAATTGGTTGATCAATAATTGCAATCTGATAACCCACAGTACATCTTGTTGTTAAAGCTACAGGTTTGAGTGGAAGATGTTGAGATTGAGTTCACAACTGAGTGTCTACTAAGTTGAACGGCCTTCGTTTTTGTCTGTTTTTCTTGGCTGTAATTAAACTCTAATTACTGCTATCACTTGGTTACAAAATGAAGTGCATAAGGCATTTCAAAATAATAAAGTTCAACTTTTATACACCCTCACCACTTATTTAGTTTTATTTTTATTATGTAGTACTTGAGATTGAACCCAAGGCTTTCATATTTAGCTACTTCTCCAGACCTTTTTTTTTTTTTTAACTTTGATTTCTGAGACAGAGTCCTGCTAAATCACTAAATTGCCCAGATTAGGTTTGAATTTATGATCCTCCTGCCTCAGCCTCAGCCTCAGCCTCCCAGAGTGCTGGGATTATAAATATGTGCCCCCATGCCCAAGTAGGAATTTCTTTCTTTATTCCCAAGTTCTGTGTAGTGCTGCTACACGGGCTCTTGCTAAAGAATACAGAATCTCTCCCACACTTACATACTTGTCATGACATGTACATATATCTTCTCTGACTAGATCTGTTAATCCAATGTTAAATAGTTCCATTGCCAAACTTAGGGAGTAGGAGCTGTGCACAAGAGTGCAGAAATACCTTGAACACACTTCCTGCTTTCAAGGTCTGTGGTAAGAACATACTTATATAACTATAGTCCAAGGCCCAGTGTAAGTGTCGTCGGAGAAATATAAGCCAGTGAGTATGCTAGCCCAAAGAAGAGAAAGAAGACTTCCTACTGAGAGAATTCTTTGGAATAGGTCATCTTTCAACCAGGCTTTGAAAGATGAGAATTTTGACAGAGATTGGGAGGAAGGCCCTTCCTGGCAGAGGAATGTGGTATGAGCAACAGCTCAAAGGCAGGAAAATATATTCATAGCTTTATGCAGCTAGAGAACCGAGGCCATAGGCCAGGGAGGAAGAGAGTGCCAGGTGAGGCTGGAGAGGTGGTATAGACTTCAGAGGGCCACGAGTAGCACCATAAGGAATCTGAGCTTCATTCTGTCAGCAGTGGAGAGCCCAGGAAAAGACTGGGACCTGGGAATGATATGGTCAGAACAGTGTTTTACAATAATAACTGCCAGCAGCGTGAAGCGTGTTTTAGAGACCAGAAATTGGAGGCAAGGAGTCCAGCTAAGCCTGACAGGGTTTACAAGGCAAGGAAATGAAGCCTGTTATTAAAATTCATTAACCTTCCTTTCCACCAACTGATGAAATAGTTTAGCGAATGAGAATTGCTTTGTCTCTAAAGTTGGGCCAATCATCTTTTGGCCATTAGCCAGGACAGAGGAGGGACTCAGAGCAGCTAATAGTTTGGGCCTTAAGAGAAGAAGGTGTATGGTGTGACCCTCTCAAAGCAAACCAGTAGCTTTCTTCAGGTCTCATAGTAGAAAATGAAAGGAAAAATTCTAGTACCTGCAGAGATTTGTCCCTCATTGAACCTGAAGCAAAAGTTCTCACAATGAGGTATTTAGATTCCCTGATGAATGTGTTAACTATTACTCTTTAATCAATTTGTTACACACTTTTTTTTAGCCAGGATTCCAATTAAAAGTGGCTCCTTGGCTGTTGAATGCTGAGTGCCATCCATTCACTGAAGTCTCAAAAATTACCGAAACTGTGAGAAAGATCGAGAGAGATTATAGTGTTTTTCTTCAGCTGCCACCGTGGGTGCTTAGATGTGTTGGAGAGACTACTGTGTTTCATGACAGCCTCACAAAGAAGAGTGGGGGAACCAGAGAGAAGAAGTGACTGCTCGCCATCTCCATACCTTCTTGCGACACATTTCCTTATTTGTTATTAATGCCTGTGTTCTACTTGTGACAGTTACATGTAGTTTGTGCTAGGCTCCTGCAACAGTCTCTAGAAACTTTATACATTTTATAGGTAGGACCCCATTTGCTCAGTTCTATCCAAGCACATGCTGACAATGAACTGACTTGATCTTTCACCATGATGCGCTGGCTGGCACAGGCTACTGCTGTGTCTGTCCTTTGCACCCCTGTACCCTGCTTACTGGTCAGAACAGGAGCTAGGAAGGCCAGCAAGTATTTTAGTTAGACAGCATAGGAGCTAGTTTAAAGCCTGTAACTTCTGTTCTTAGAATAGTGGCTGGCACATAGGAGGTAACTGATGTGTGTTGACTGTAGGATTGAATGAAGGATTGTGTGCTGATTTCCCCCATCCTTAGGCCAGAATATCGATTGCTGTTTTCCAAGTCTACCCCACCATACTTGAAAAGCAGGTACCTGATATTCTGCATTCCTAAGTATGCAAATGGACAGAAATTAGTCCTATAATCCCACTCACACTTGATTTAGAATAATGAAGTCAGATTTTTGAGTTAATGATATTTCGATGGTATTTTGGACTTAGACCGACATTGTTGTGGGTTGAGTCTTTCATGGCTATTGGGATGGCATAGAAGTATTTTGCACAAGGAAAAGATATAAACATGGAGGAGAAAGTATAGGTGTATGTCCAGAGAGGAAGAATAACCTAGGGGGAATCCTGTAAACCATTAAAAACCATAAATTGGCTGGGTGTGGTGCACTCTGGGAAGGACCTGAGTTCAATACTTAGCACTGCAAAATAAACAAATGAAACAATTATAAAATATTCCATGGGTGTTTTGCCTTTAAAACATGTACAGAATATTTGTAATTTTGAGTAGCCTCAGCTCACTATTTTTGAAATATAGTAGAATAGATCATATCATGCACATGATTCCTCATTCCACTAATTTAAACACTCACAACTTAATAGAAACTGGAAAATCTATGAAGTGTCTTCCTGTTATATCTCCTATTTGTGACCTTTATTTTGTGGCTATGTTGTGGCTCTTATCCATGTAAGTCTTTTTTTTATAAAGACCCCAGGTTATGGCTCACTCCTTCCCGTTCTGCCTATTTTATTGCTTTAAAATACGGTATTAAGCAAAGATGGCAAATCTACTTTATATGTCAAAGCCTGAGTAATAAAAACTTTCCTTTTCTTGGCTACCTCCTTCCAACTCCAAGTTCAGCTTGTTGGGACTTGAACTGTTGAGATGAAACAGTAATTCAAATGCCTAATTTATTTCTAGACTCCAGTCTTCCTGGGTCTTGGAGACCTGTGATGATTCATGCCTCAGGTGTCAGTAACTAGGTATTAGAAAACTTGCTTATTTGTGGGTTATGAAAATGATCAAAATCTTTTTGCACCTGTCCTTGCTGCACAGCTTTCTCATGCTTGCCCCTGGGAGGAAGGATAGATCAGTATATAGTTGTCTTTATTTTCACCACATTCCCTGGACCTACTGTGTCCCAGTCATTTTAAGTTATCACTTCCCTGCAGATGCCACTATTCCTGAACCCTCTTCTCTGTAGCAGATCACCAAGAGCCTTCTGCTCATTCTCTGAAACATTCTCTGTCAGAGACCCTTTTCTGTCCTCCTCATTGCTGTACCCCAGGCCTGTGTATTTCACCATCAGTCCTGTGTTGGATACAGTGACTAGAAAAATCAATAAGATCATCACTCCCCTTGGCTGCTAAGGACGTATAATCTTTTTCTTTAAAAAAAATCTGTGTTTTCTTATGACACTAATCTCCACAATGACTTGTGTTTATATTTTACTTTATATAGTTTCTCTTTTTGATCCCTAATGTTTTGATGTAGTTTTTTTTTTTCTGGCACAAAAAGAAAGGTTGTCTTCCTTTTAAAAGTCCCGGGGCCTGGGGAGATGGCTCAGTGGAATAAGTGCTTCCCTGGCAAGCGCAAAGGCCTGAGTTCAATCCCCAGTTCCACCAAAAAAACCCAAACAACAAAAGTCCCGTCTTCATTTTACTTGAACTTATTTCATGCCACTTTCTGGGGCAGGGATGCTGCTTTTGCCATAGCTGCTCACTCTGTTCCTTCCGGGCAATCCACCCTCATCTTCTACTGAAATCAGGAATTTTTATTATAAGTTGATTGTTTCCCCTCTTTCTCCTTAGTGAACTCTCTCTTTAATAGAAAGTAGTAAACAAATGAAATGGAGAAAGATGGTGATCAACACAGAGTGGAATTTATCAAGGACTTCTGAATCCCAGTACTTGGCTGAATGTCTCACAGCCATAACAAGCACCATGCTTTCTACGTGTTCCCTTGTAGGTTTAAAAAAACCCATGATCCATAAATGCCTTTGTTTGCCAGTGGTGGATAGCAGCAGGTTTTTCCCCAAACCAAAGCACCTAAACTTTGCAAAAGAATTGCAAGTTGTATTGTAATGCAACTGATCTTTCTTCCTGAGAAAGTTGGTTTCTCGCCAGAGTGTTCAATTTAGTCCCACGCAATTTGGGTGTATTTATAGAGGGCCCTAAGAGAAAGGGAACATGATCAACTCTCCTTCCCAGCATGGCAGACAACAGCAAATGATCGCCAGGTGAATGTGAGACAGCACAGAACCTTTTGGGAAGCAGATGCTACTATGCGTATGATCGCCATATGCCTACTAGATTAAAAAACCCTCTTGGCCCAAGAGACAGCTGGATCAGCACTGGAGATTCAGGAAGGCATAAATGTAAATATTTTATGTATATTAACATTTTTATTTTTTATCACTATCGTAGTTATCATTAATAGTCTCTTTTATAGATGAGAAAAACAACATTCAGATTATGTGACTAAAAGATTAGACTTGAACTTGAAACCACATCTTCTTACTTAAAATTCCATGATCTTTCTTGTACTCTGCTGAGGGAATAAGAACCATTATGACAGCACCATTTCTAGGTAACTTGAAATACCCTGGAACTAATAGCTCCACCTCTAGCAGTTTCTCCCAAAGAAAGAGTATGATAATCCACAAAGACATCTGTATAAGGATATTTCAGTGGTATAGCTTGTGAATAGAAAAAAATTAAAAATAGGGCTGGGGAGATAGCTCAGTAGAATAAGTGCTTGCCTGGCAAGTTCAAGGTCATGAGTTCAATCCCCAGTACCACAGAGAGAGAGAGAGAAAAATTAAAAATAACCCAAATGCCTATCAATTTGCAGATTGGTTATATGAACTATGCCACTTCCATACTGTGGAGGAATCTGTAGAAATTTAAAAACTATTTTAGAGAATGCTATTGTCTATTGAAAGGTATCCAGTCTATATTGCTGAGTATGAAAGCAGACTGTGAGACTACATTGAAATTCAATCCAAAACATCAATGTGTCTGCATATGTGTGTATGGGGGGAAAAAATCTGTAAGAATGTGTGTCAACATGTTAGAAGTATTACGGTAATTTTCTTTTTCTTTTTTCTAACTCTGTACTCTGCCAAAATGCTTTTAAAACCTTTTGAAATCATA
>NW_004524639.1:2380430-2398821 GCF_000260255.1 Octodon degus
GAATTTTAAACAAACACAAATTTTAAAGTAGATGAGGGCAGATACAAAATTGAAACCACCCAGGTGCCAACAGAAGACTCCTCCAGAACCCAGCTGAGCTCCCTCCTACTCTATTGGTTGTCTCAAAAATAACCAACCCCTGAGAAAGAATATCATCTATCCTGGTCACATAGCCCAGGAATCATTGCCTTATTAATTCTGAAGGCAGAAGCAACAACCTTTTAGAGAAATGATCCCAGGGATACCCCCAAGACCCACACCACCTAGGACTACTTGCTTCCAGGCAAACAGAGCTCTGTGTGCAGGTAGAGGTGACCCCAAACATCGGCCTTCCCAGAATAGCTCAATATGAATCCATCATTCATAACCTGAGCCACATATTTTGGAATTTATTCCTATATTTTGCCTTCCCCATCCTTTAGCAAAATGAGTGCCTTGAATTTAGCATTTGATAGGCAAAGTAGAGTTTCCCTTCTTCCAATTTAAAATCATCTCTTTCAGGTTCAAGGAGCTAGCCCCAACTCCAGTGTCCTAGGAGATACAGTTACTATACCCACTACAGTTGAACGCACTCCTCTTATGTTTCTCTCCAACCTTCATCTTATCAGACTCAAGAGGCCAGTGATTTTCTTCTATCCTTGCATGACTTTGCCTTTCCAGTTTTCTAACCTTCATTATTTTGTTTCCCCTTCCCCACACAGTTTTCCTATTCCATGTTGTTTCCTTTCATGGGTCCCCATACTTTAGCTACAAGGTACAGTAACACATTTCCATAGCTCTCAAATCTGCCCTGTAACTTGAAACTACTTTCTCTCTTAGTTGTAGGGCAGACGTTCAGAAGTTTAGTTTTCAGTGGGAAAAGAAGGCTCATCAAAAAGCTGTGGATGTAAATCTATTTTCTCTTAACTTAGAGATGTGCCTGTGATCTGCACTTTATATTGTCTACTATACTAGAATCCAGCTAAACCCCAAACTGAGTTTGATTTGACAAGAAGAAACCCAAGTCAATGAAATAAAGGCTGGTTCCAAATGTAACATGCAAGCTCTAAGGAATAAGACAGCCCTAATCTCTCAAAGGCCAAAGGGAAGGCCATCTGACAGCTTTGCAGCGTCAGAGACTTTCACTCATTCCTCAGCACACGTGTAAAGTCTTTAGACGTTCTTGAGAAAATAACCTTTATTTCAAAAAATAGCTTTGAAGTTTGAAAATCAAAGCAGACCAGCTGTTTCTCAGCACAGAAAGAACTTTTCCTAAACTGTTAGAAAGCTAATAAGGATTTCAAAGGGCAGTGATAACGTACTCTAATGCCCACAATACAGGGAGGGCCAAGGTTGGAACAAGCTGTTTACTGCAACTTACACGTGAAGTAGGAGGCTTGCCAAGTGTTTCTCAGTATTTGCCTCTTTTTTTTCCCTCTTAGTGTCCACTTTTCACCTTGACTCCTATACCCCCTGCTCTTTTTGTTTCTGTCATTTCTATTTCTTTTACTTCTTTTTTATAATATGTCTCTCCCCTCTCCCCTCCCTACTTCCCACTGTCAATCTTTTCTTGTAACCCCCACCTTGTTCCCCAGATCGGGCATAGCATAGACCTAAAAGTATTTTTTTAAATTATTTACTATGTCTTGTGAATGCAGGTTTCCCTGCGCCTGATATATATATATATATATATATATATATATATATATATATATATATATATATATCATGAGATGAAGGTTTCTTTCATCCACAAAAACAAACAAACCACAACTAAACTAAATCAAGAGACTTCTTACTTGTGTGTGGCCCCCAATTGATTTTTCCCCCTGTGGGTCAGTGGCTCCAGATAGAAAAAAGGTCCCCACCCTTGCACTAAGGGGTCTTGCCAATTTAATTCTTCTTCAGAAAAAGAGATGAATAACAGTATGGACAATTAGTTACTGTGGGTGGGAGAAGGAATTTGGCTGGAGGCAATTTTCTTTGGAAAGAGATAGGACACAGCACAAGGGGTTGAAATAGTTCTACTTGTGAAAAATAGAGGGTATGAAATAACTTGGTGGAAAGTTCAGCTGAGAACAGGAACATCTGGGGCTTATTCATGGTTTTTCAGAAGTTTTTGAAGCTTTTTTATTAGCTGGGTTGACCTCAGATTGAGGAGGAGATTTTTCAAATGTTAAACAGTTTTTTCTTTTGCATTCCTAAAGTCATATTGTGTTCAGCTTGTTAATATCTGCACAGGGGGCCTTCAGTAGAGGCTGCCAGAGCCGCATGCTTTTGGGACATAGTTCCCTGATAGCTGGTATTTCCCTTTCTTGTTGAGGATTTGCATGTGTCTCTTTCATCCATGCATACAGCAGATTCCTCCACAAATAATTGCATTTGACATCACAGTTGTTAGAGAAAATGCAGGGGAGGGGGGAAATCCCCACTTCCCCCTCACCCAGACAGCTGGAGGGCGGAAGCAGGTTAGACAAGGAGATACATACCTAAACATACCTGCAATGTAATAGCAGGTAATTCTGTATATGTTAGTCATGATAATAACTTGCACACTGGAAAATCAATGACATAGATTCCAAGCTGTCTAGGATTCAGAAGAAAAACCTCACACATACACCACAAACTGACACCTAGTATATCACTGATTTATTGTTTCTGACGTGGGAAACATTGGGAAACATTTTCCAATGTGTTTATGTGGTATCAGAGTAGTGTGTTCCAAAACTTTCCCTCAAGTTTTTTCTAGAGAAGGATTAAAGGTTATTTATCTGGTGTTTTCAGCAGCAGAGGCAAGAGCATGCTGCAGGGAAACCCTGAATCTGGCTGGTGACAGACTGGCTGGAGGGGTGATGGGGTTGTCAGATTTCACTGGAGCAGAAATTCTATGTGAGAGTCCCTCAGAAAGGCAGATTCTCTGAAAGAAGTGTTTGTCCAAAGCATGACGCCATTGAGAAAGGCAAAAAATAATCTACCCACTAACACTACGGCCAGAAATAACTTTCTGTGTTAGAAATTAACCAGTACTGCCTAAACAGAAGCCCTCATTCTTAATGGTCTGCAAAATGTTCTGTGGCTAAAACTCTTGGAGGTAAGTCAGTGATTTCGATTTTTCCCCTTCCTTAACTCCTAGACATACAAAGATTTCGTGCAAGTGAAAGAATTTCAACTAATTTCCAAAAATTTGACATTTAAAAATCTTTGGAGTTACTCCTACACAGATGTTCTGTGTTCTGTATTGAGTTTGTGGTCTGTGCCAAGCTTCTTGATTAACAGCTAGAAGACATACAGACAGTTCAATAAATCAATCTAAATGTTTATTGTTTATTCGGCCACTGAGTGCTAGGCACTCTGCTAGGGTCTGGGAATCTGGAGAGGCACGAAAATGCATAAGACAACATCCCACAGTCCAAAAGCTTTTGGCCTCAAAGAGGAGACAGAGACACAAATAATTATAATACAAGGCACAATGTGATTGAGATTTAAGACATTTCCAAAGTGTTGTGGGAATGCAGATAAAATGATTAGATTAATCTGCAGGGATTGGGGGGGAATTTATGGTGGAAATGATATATGAGATGGTTCCTGGAGGATAAATAGAATGGCAACAGGAGAGATCACTTGAAGCTAGAAGGACATTGTGACAAAAGCAGAGGTGAGAAACTGCATGTAATATCTGCACATGGAACTCACTGGAGAGTGTTGGTTAGTGAAGGTGTGTGGGGGAATGGTGGAGCCCAAGCAGGGAAAGTCAAGTGGCCCCACCCTGGGAAGTTACTCATTTGCATCAGAGGCTAGAGGGAAAGTCTGGGAAACAGAACTTTCATTAAAAGTCTGAAGAAAGGCTGGGGCTGTATTGCAGTGTTACAGCTCTTGCCTGACAAGAGCAAGGGCCTAAGTTCATCACCAGCACTGAAAAAAACAGTCCAAGGAGTAAGGCACTGTATCATACCCTTCAAGAGGGTTCACTGGGGAACAGTGTTAGAACCCAGCATCTGCTTTCCAGGGATCTACAACTAAATTAGAAGCAAGGCATTCGTACATTTTGGAAAACAGAATTAAAGAAGTAATGTAGTGTGCATGGGCACAGCCAGAAGATGAATGCAGGAAAGGGCAAGACACATGAGCAGTGATTTATCATCGTCAAAACCAACTTGAAGCCTTGGCATCCCCCCCCCAAGTGTTATACCCTTCCTAGACAAATACTGCCCCGAACCATGAATAAACTTTGTTTAACATTAGTTGTTGGGAAGGACAGGGACAGAGGAGAAATTTTGGTTTTCTCCTGGTTTATCACAAATGAAAGACCCCTGCACATCTTGTTATGGAACGCCTCATAGGACAAAATGGAATAGAGCCAGCAGGCCTTTTTTTTTATACAAGGTCTCACTACACAGCTTGGACTGTTAGCAATCCTCCTGTTTCAGTCTCCCCAGTTCTGGGGTCACAGCCATGTACCCCCATGCCTGATTTTGGGGCCAGCACAGTGTGCCCAGGGTTCTGGGGCCAGACATCTCCATCAAGACATCTCCCTAGCCCCAGCCAAATTTTCTTTGCCTTTGCAAAGTGTGAGAAAGGGAAGTTTCTCTGAACCCCATATAGACTCCCTAGGGGACAAATCCCTTCTCATGGTGTTTGAACACATAAATACTTGACACTTCCTGCAGCATTGGAAAGTGTTTTAATTAAAACATTTAGTAATGACCCAGTTTAAGTGCCAGGTGCTTATACATACTTACTGTTTTGCCTGTAAGAATTTCATAGATGGAAAAGATAATGATTGGGTGAATCAGTGTTTCCCCCAAAAGAGTTTCCTCTTGGACAGTATTCTCCAAGTTCCCACACATGGTCTTAGGGAGAAATCAAGGGAGTATGTAGTTTACTGTAAGCGATCTGCCTAATTCCTCCTTCAAATCTGACTGACGAAGATATCTATTGCCTTTTAAAGTCATTTCCCCAGTTCATTTTCATTGCCCTATACTATAAGGACTACTAGTGCACCTGTCCTGTACTGAAAAGGAAGTAAATGTCAAAGTGAGAACAAAATAAGGACAACTGGCTCATTCCAGGCCTGTGTGGGTCTGGAGAACAATTGCTTTTCCCACTCTTATTAAGGAGGGGAAAGGGCAGCCTCATGGGGAAGGAGTGTTAAATTGCAGCTTGTGTCCGTATCCTCTCCAGCTATCATCCAGTTAAATCACTCCCAAATAATGCCAAGTTCTTATTTTAAAAAGTTTTCCAGAAAGCCTGTCTTCTAAATAATGAGGGGAGATCTACTAGTGAAGGCATGTGAGACACATTCTCTCACCTCAAACTAGATCAATAACAACCAACAGCCAAGGGTCAGGGCTCCAAAGGATTCCGTCTTGAGTAAGAGGTGATACCAAGACTGCAATGACTTTGGGGCACTAAAGATCTTGTGGCACTTCTTAAAAGAGTATTTGCCTTGACCTCCTTGGCCAAAGTTCACATCTGGTAACTGCATCTGTTGACATTGGCTTCCCTTGTCCTTTCAGCTGCATACAATATTGCCTGCCTAGCATCCTGTCTTCAACTGTTGTATAGTGTTGCTATGTGCTATTAAGCAGCAATTGCATTTCACCCAGTGGGCAATGCATGTGGAAACCCTTTGGGAGAAGTATGCTATAGAAATATTGAAGCAACAGCATTTTTTTTCCTTCATGAGCCAGGAAGTATAAGTGTAGGAAACAGATCCAAGCACTGTTCAGAATAATCGTTAATGTGTACAGCAGAGTAAGCAATGGCCATATGCAGAGCCAGGTATGCCAAGGGTCAACAAGGCCCATTAGAGATAGGGAAATGAAAACAGAATGTTTTTCTAAAGTAATATTGGAGGGCGGCCTAACATTCAGAGTAATATATAAGGAATGTTGGGGTTTGCTAGAAGGTAGGCAGCTTCTATTTGTATGGGTCTTTGCTGTTTACAAAGTGCTTTTTAATAGTCAAAAATGCACTTAATTTCCATAAGTCTGTAAGGTAGCTAGAGCTGTAATCTTTATTTCATGGTAAAGAAACAAAGAGTCAGTGAAGTTCAGGTCTCTGTCTAAGGTCTCATGTCTAGCAAATGCAGGACACGAAGACATGGGAATCCAGGTCATCTTCGATCTCCATGAGTGTGTCGACTGTCCATTGATGAATGGCCTGGCAAAGCTCTTAGGTATATTCTAAACATTGACTAGCTTTCTTGGGGAATTGTTTTTGTCTTTGAAAACTGAAGTTGGGGACCGAATTTTCAAAATGTGAATTGTATCTTAAAAAAACAGGAACCTTGTTAAAACAGACATCCCTCACCTATCATCTGGTTGCATGGTACTGTAGATGCCAGACATGTCACTGTTTTAGCTGCTTCTGCCTTTGGCTGCATCCCAGAGACCTCCAGGCCTCACAGTATGACTCAAAAGAACTGCTCTAGCTAGTCCATTTTCACTGTCTTGTCACTTTTGTGTTGTTTGTTAAATAATAGTATTTTGTCACCAGTAAAAAAGTGAGTATACATCACTTTTTTGGATGTTGGAAATGACTGATTTTGCAAAGGGAGTAGTTTACTCATCTGAAGGGTCTGTCTACACCAGTATAGATGCACGGTTATTAAATTTTAACTGTCAGACTCCTCAGTGTGAAATTAGGTGAAAGACAAGGAAAATAACTCAAGCATAGTAAAATAAAAAAAAGTTTAAATAGATTTCCTGGGGGGACGCAACAAAATAATAAAAATATTGAGAAATGTGGAAATGGAAAAGAGATTTTAGGAGAGTACTAATTAAATTTTTAAGTGTCAGCTTGAACTTCACACAGTTAATGTGTCTCCCAGCTAACAGCGTGGTTACAGGCATTGGAACACTAGTGTACGGAAGGAACCTGGTAGGACCTTGGTGGCTAGCTAGCTTCTTACTGGCTTTTGACTTCAAGGGCAGATATTTTAATCCAAGCTTGAGTTCTTCACCTGTCACATTGACTAGCATAATTTCTCCCTTTTGAGCAAAGATTTCAAATTGCTGTTTTGAGGTATAATTTATATTTTATAAAATTCACTCATTACAAATGTACAGTACAAAGAGTTTTTGCTGAATTTATAAAGGTATGAAACTGTTTCCCCAGTCCATTTGCAACACGTGTAACACCGTGACAAGTTTGCTTGTGCCTCTTTTCAGTCTCTCCCCCTTCCCACGCTAGCTCCAGACAACCACTAATCTGCTTTGTGTCCTTATATATTTTCCACTTATTTGAAGACAAGAATATGAAATATAACAAACATTGTTGAATTCATATTATTTTGTTTAGTGAAATTCAGTATCATTTCTAATGTTTTTTTTTTTTTTACTGTTTTCATTCTCTTTAAAAAAGATTTCCTTTTTGATACAGTTCATATAAATAGAGTTACAAATGATGTGGTCTTTTATGTCTGGCTCTTTTCACTTAGCATAATGATTTTGAGGTTGATTGTGTCATATCTGTACCTTCTTTCTTTGTCAGTAAATAGTATTCCGTTATATGGATATACCACGTTTTGTTCATCCATTCACCAATTGATAAACATTTAGATTGGTTCCCAATTTGGACTAGTGTGAATAATACTACTAAAAACATTCATATATAACTTATTATGCAGACATGTTTTGTTTCTTTAAGGTAGATTCCTAGGAGTGAGTAGGTTTTATGATAAATATGCATTTAGCTTATGAAGAAAATGAATGCTATCTTATTTTCCAATCAACAGTATATCAGGCTCTCTTTTAAATTATCCTATTTTACTCTTGATGTAAAATATGATTTTCAGATTACATATAATCCTTAGGAAGTTGCAGAATTTATTTTTAAAAATTTATTTATTTATTTATTTGGTACAGGGTCTCACTACATATTTCTGACTCATAGTGATCCTCCTGTCTCAGTCTGCCCAGTGCTGCTCTAACAGGTGTGAGCCACCACACCCAGATTCAGGGCTGGCACACAATGCAGTAATTGGGATCGAACCCAGGTCCTTGCACTGGGCCAGGCAGGTGCTTAGATCACCAAGCTATCTCACTGGCTGCTCACTGTGCTTTAAATCTGCATGTTCCTACTGAGTGATAATGTTGAATATCTATTCACATGCTATTGACCATTTGTATATTCTTTGATGAAATGGCTATTAAAATAGTTCTTATGAATATGTTATAATTAGAGGGATGAATGCGGAAATAATATAATGATGCTAGAATTATTATATTACCTTGTTATAAGTATTCATTTGCCTTTGCTTATGTTTAAATTATTTTGGAGAGTATTATGATGATTTGAATAAATAAGGAATTGAAATGGTCCACAGTAATTCACTGAGCTGCATAGCCTCTCCAAAGACACTGCTAGTTTGGCTGGAATAGGACTAGATTTTCTTTGCAATTGTTTTGCTGAAATGTTACACAGTACCTTTCTGCACATTATCTCTGAATCTTCACAGGTGCTCCATGAGGTACATTACTTTTATTTCCTAATTTTTTACACATGAGAGTCTTAATTGGTTAAATAATTTGTACAAAGATGATTGGTTAATAAATTGGTAGAGCTGAGGCTTGAACCCACGTCTCCAAATCCCCTATACTAAAAGGCACACTTGAAGATGTAAGACACACTTTTAAAGTGTCATGGGTTAAAACTCCAGCAAAGCCTGAACCAGCATCTTCAGGACATGGCTTGTGAGAATGGCTGAAGGCAGGCTTTTGGGAAGTGTTTCCTCCCTCACCTGAGAAATGGCTTTGCCCATTTTCCCTTGGCCCAGATGTCTGGCTCCCTGTATTATGGACAAACTGATTGTAATCTGGAAACAATGAAGACACAGAACATCTGTTGAGAAAAGGAAATCTAATTCATGAAATGCCATATTCTGATTGGAGATTATTTTAGGAACAAAGTGGCTTACATGGAAACAACCAAACAATGTTTAATTGACAAAATGTTGAATTGTAGGTCAAAATATTGTGGAAAAAATTAAATGGAAAAATTAGAATACTGATATATTTACCACTGTAGAAGCAATTTTCATTTTTTTAACCTACAAGGGTTTTTTTGTTTTATTTTGGAGACAAAGTCTTTTTATAAGTCCCTGGCTAGCCTCACACTCACAGTGATCCTCCTGCTTCAGCCTCCTGAGTGCTGGGATTATAGGCATGTACCATTACATCTGGATCTACCCATAAGGTTTACAGAAAGTTATATTAGACAAGGTAGGTGCTTAACAGTTGTGGGCCATTCAGGCATTTTTTTTTCTTGTAGGACTATAGATTGAATTCTGGACCTTCACACTGAGTTACATCACTAATACCTTTCATATATTGAAACAGGGTCTCACTAAATCACTTAAGTTTCCCAGACTGGCCTTGAACTTATGATCCTTCTGCCTCAGCTTCTCAGAGTGCTGGAATTATAGACTTGTACCCACAAATCTTGCTCAGGGGCACATTGTTAAACATTCTGTCTTTTACCTTCATAAATGATTGAAAATGTGAGAGGATTTCATTGTTTAATATCCATATGGAAACTCCAGATTGCTCTCACATACTCACTACAGGATGTATACACACACACACACACACACACACACACCCTTTGTTACATGATACCCTGTTATTGGGGTTAAAAAATGCACAGCACAGTTATGGCACAGTAGAGATTCACACAGAAAGCACAATTTTAAATTAATATAAGACAGAACATAAGTAACTTCTAAACTGAACATAAAACAGTAAGAAATGTGAAGAATTGTTGCAAACTGAATGCTGTAGACGAAGCAACTAGAAAGTACTGAACTATTTATGTGTCTGTAAATCAGTAGGTACATTGATATGTCCATCTATCCATCCATCCATCCATCCATCCATCCATCCATCCATCCATGCTTTACTTATCTAAAACTTCTGAAATGACATAATTTATGTACATTATAGAAATCTAGGATTATAGATAAGGCAAAATAAATCAATCCACTCCTAATGCCACTACCCAGAGGTAAACACACGCTTACAACAAATATATCAATTTACAATAGTAAATGTTAATTATTAATAAAATAAACAAAAACTGCTCTATCCTTAAAAGCCATTATCATTCATTTACCCTGGTAATGTGTTCTAAAGCATGCACTACAGAACTTTTATTGGTAAAATTACTCCTCCAACAAGTATATATGAAAAAAAGAGTCAACATCATTAATCACTAGGGAAATGCAAATTAAAACCACTATAATCACACTCATTAAGATAGTTCCTGTTTTTAAAAAATGTAGAAAAGTGTTTGGTGAAGATGTGGAAAAGTTAAAATTCTTTTTTGAGGGGTAGGGGTACTGGGGATTGAATTTAGTACCTTGCACTTGCCAGGCAGACTGAGCTATCTCCCCAGCATGAAGTTAGAACTCTTGTGTACCATTAGTGCGGATGTAAAATGCTATACCCCAAGAGGAAGATGCTCAGGCACTTCCTCAAAAAATGAAAAACAGGGCTGAGAAGCCAAGTGTGGTGGTGGTACATGTCTGTAATTCCAGAACTCTAGGAGACGGAGGCAGGAGAATCGTAAGTTCAAGCCCAGCCTGGGGAACTTAGTGAGACACTATCTTGAACATTTAAAAATAAAGAAGACAAATTTTTAAAGTGTTAGAGCTATACTGTGGTACCTTTGATTGGAATTTGTTTCTTCCCACAATACTGGTTGCAAACCAAGTTGGACAAGAACTGAATCAAATGGTTAAATTCAACATTAACCTTACTGGGAAATTTGATTCAGTTCTTGTCAGTTCGGTTTGCAAACAGAATGGTGGTGAGACTTCAGTTTGTGAACCAAGGGTACCACTATAGTTCAGTGTTAAAACCCTGGATTCAGTCCTCAATACCACAAAAATAAAAAGGCTAGCAGAGTAGCATCCCTTGTCTGACAAGTGTGAGACCCTGGATTCAACTCCAACTACTGAAAAAAACTTAATCGTATGACCTAAGAATCCCATTTCTGGTTATAGATCCAAAAGAATTAAAACCAAGGACATCAAGAGACATTTGCATGCCTATACTCATGATGGTATTATTTATTCAGCCAAAAAATAGAAACAATTCAACTGTTCCTCAACATATGAGTAAATACATAGAATATGCTGTGTATATTCAATGAAATATCACTTAGCTTTTTTATCCTTTTTTCAATTGTACTTTTTCTCTTCTTAATTTCTTATACATTTCTTTCTTTTTTCTTCTATCATTCAGCTTTTAAAATTCTGTCACATTCTATAAAATGGGTAAACCTTAAAGAGAGTGTACCAAGTAAAGTAAGTCAGGCACTTACTTTAAGAAAAAATAAGAAAAATATAACGTATGACATATCAAAGAAAGTCAAAGTCACAGACACACAAAGTAGAATCGTGATTGCCAGGGACTGTGGGGAGGAAATTCAGAGTTGTTGTTTAATGGGTGTATGGTTTTAGTTTTGCAACATGAAAAAAAATTTCTGAGATTGATTGCATACCAATGTGAATGTAATTAATACCACTGAACTCTATGATTAAAATCATTAAGGTGGTTAAATTTTATGTTACATATATTTTACCATAATTAATTTTTTAAAAAATTCTGTTGCTTATATTCAAATAAGGAAATGGTAAACAAAATCAGTTTGTTTACAAGGCTTCTCAGAACCTTAATATGCTAATTGCATTGTGACTCTCAGTGAGGAGACAAGAGTAGAAACTATTTTCCCAACTTAACTGAACGTGGATCTCTGTTTCCAATATTTAATTGGACTGGCAGGCTTTGTTAAGGAAAGCATTTTAGGAAATATTACTATAAACTGTTTGTGTTTTAAGCTTTGGGGAGATGATTTAACTTTTACCTCTTGAGTAGACATTTGATTTCAAGGAGACACCTGGAGTGATCCATGTTTATTCCAAAGGAATGTGTCTCTAAAGATAGAATGTCAACCTTGCCAGTGCTTAAGAAGGACAAGGTTTAGGGCACGGGGCCACCCAGCACCTCTCAGATCTCTGCTTGTCAACAGCCAATTTTTCTGCCTGTTTGCAAAGTCAGCCCATCATTTTGGCAACTGAGAGAGAAGGCCATTTCATTTAGAAGTTACTCTTAGAAGAAATGATCTTCACTCTGATTATGTGTCATGATTTCATGAAGTCAGACATTCAGGCACAGATAGTAGGCATTTCCAATAAGAGTTTTAATGCTGTCCTGGAAAATCTGGATGGACAAAATTCAGATCAAAGGAAAGATAATTCTCTGGATTGAATACGTTCGTGTGTAATTCAAAACGAGACGTTGCTAGTAGTTCAAATGTACTGTAGTTGAATTAAAGGAGGATGTCATGGTTAAACGCCAAGAATTTCCTCTAGGATCAAGTGAAAAAACAGCTGACATTCCCAATTGTTTTTCTAAGTGTTTAAAATGACTTTCCCAGACTTGAAGCCTGTAAGAACTTTATTAACATTTGATTAGCAAGTATTTTTTTATTGTGCTGGACTTGAAATTCTGATCAGATTTCCTTACATTACACCCTCCTCAACAAAAACCTCCAAATAACTTTTTCACACTCAAAAAAGTCATTCCCAAATAATTTCCTTTCTCCTCTCCTCAGTAATTTAAAAAATCACAGGCTGTCAGAGCCGGGGGGACTTTCAGTTCATGTAGTCTAACTCCCTTCTTATAAGTAAGAGGAAGCCAAGGCCCACAAAGACAAAGAAATATTCCCCAACACTCAAAAGTGGAAGAGTTGAAAAGAATTGACTGCCTGTCTCCTGGTCTTTCTAACACACTGCACTGCCTCATGAGAAAATGATCTGTGGAGGCCCAGTACATCTGTGACTCCACGTCATATTTGTTTACAATTTATTGGACAAGCAAATAACAGGGGCTTTATTTGAATGCCAGAATGTTATTTCTCATAGGTAATACAATTTGTAGGCTAGGTCTGAGATTTAAAATCTGAAATAAATCAGTATTCACAGTATGTAAAATATATAGTCAACTGTAATGTAACATTTTGTTTTATGTGTAAACATATAGCAATTAAGTCAAATATATCCACTGGAATTACTTAGTGACTTTAATTTGTTTGGATGCTGTAGCAGATTCTGAAGGGAATTTTTAGTGTGAATTATCTGGCTTTATAGGTACACTGTATGATATGCCCCATTTCTAAATGATCCATAGGCTATGGAACTAAATTAAAGCCAGGAAAAAGGAATTGATAAGAAAGGTCAACCAGAGTATCATAGAAACAAAATTTATGTTGTTTAAGAAAAAGAGGAGTCTTTGGTAAGGTTCGTATCCAATTAACCTATGTTTAAGGCTGTATGCCATTAACCACCTTTAAATCCATCAAAAATCAATGAGTAAGGATGACAGTTCTGATATTAATCAGTCATTTATTTCAGGGTTCTTTGCACAAATTATAAGCACTCTGGCACAGTTAAATTGGGACACTGTGTTTTTGATAGTTGCTTGGGAGAAGCCATAAATACCTCAACGACTGCACTGGTTTATGAATGCAAATACTGAGATAAGTTAAGTCTAACTATGTTAGGATAGCCAAGCAATGGTGTTCAAATGGAGAGGTTGTAAACAACAGAAATAAGTGTGGATTTATGATTGGTAAGCCAACAAAACTAACTAAAAGTCAAGCTGGTTAGACAATATTTTCTCTAAGTCCCAGACTCCAGGCTCCTTGTGTAATCTACTAATGTGAAAGAGTAGTGCAAACAAGAATGCTGGGAGGTGATTTTTTATAAAGGGAATTAATTCCTTGCTAAATTCAGTACTTGTAGTAAGCAGTGTAGTACTATAACCATTCCCCACAGAGCCCAGAGAGGCATTCCTAATATCCCCAGAGAGAGACTGCCCACAGGATCATTTTTTATGTATTTTAAATGGGTTTGTTTATTTATTTTTATATTAATTTTATTGAGCAAGAAGTAGCAATGAGGCAGTTTCAAAACAGGTTAATAGGACAGTTATAAGAATTAATACATTGCCTATTGTTGTCTTTGTAGTTCACAGTTGATTATTTTTCTGGTTTTGTAACAGTAAGCCTCAGAACATTATATGTGCTGCTCTGAGAGACCTATGGAATGGAAGACAAACCTTTGACTCACCTCACCAGGGCAATAAAGTGGACTTTTGTTGAGTTTGTGCCTATCAAACAGAGATACAGGCAGTGCCATTAGTTTAGATGAGTATAATTGTGTTCCACAAACGTTGGATAGTAATATTTCTTCCAGAAGATGAAGCTGAATATATGACTGAAATTTCATACGTGACCTGTCCAACTGGGTAGCCAGGGAACCATTCGTACAGTTGCTATTCTTATATTAATAGTAAGAGTAAGTTTAATTCCTCTCCTTAAACATAGCTTCCAGTATTTTATTCATTATTCACTCACCATTGCTCCTTCTCCCAGATCTTGTAAACTCCTAACCTGCAGTATGTTTCTATGGATTTAGCTATTCTGGACAAATTCATAGGTTTTCTTTTTTAAATGCCTGGCTTTCTTTTTTAGCATAATGTTTCATATTGTGGCATATATCAGAACTTAATCTCTTTTTATGGCTAAATAATGTTCCTCTGTGCAGAAATACTGCTTTTTTGTTTACCCATTCATCTCTTCAGGAACATTTGGACTAGATCCATCTTTTGGCTATTACAGATATGCTACTATGAACACCGGTGTGCAAATATCTTTTTGAGCCCCTACTTGAATCATTTTGGCTATATACCTAAGCATACAACTGCTGGATTATTAACTAATAATATTATGCTTAAGTGACTGAAGGAGAACTAAACTATTTTCCATAGTGGCACTACCATTTTACATATTTTCATATTCAATAATTCTTTTTATAGTTACCCTAGCCGCTGTGAAATGGTATCTCATTGTGAGTTTGACCTGCATTTCACTAATAACTCATTTTTAGCTGACTCTGTGTGTGTGTGTGTGTGTAGTGCTATGTATTGAACCCAAGGCCTAATGCATATTAGGCAAGTATAATGCCACTGAGCTAAATCCTCAGCCCTGTCTTCATTTTTGAAGGCTACTTTTAGTAAAGAATTCTTGGTTGACAGTGTTTTTATTCAGTATGTTATTTTATTTTATTTCATTTTAAAATAATTTTATTGAGAAACAAATAGCAATGAGACATTTTCAAAACTGATTACTAGCACAGTTTCAATAATTAATACATTGCATATTGCTGTCTTAGTGGTTTTCATTATATAAGATGCAGACATGATATCTTGTCCACAAACCCTACTAGAACAAATATCTCTATTCATTGAATTAAGAGAATGTGGGCTGCGGAAATGGCTCAGTGGAATAAGCACTCCCTGGCAAGCACAAGGGCCTAAGTTCAATCCCCAGTTCTGACCAAAAGAGAGAGGGGGGGGAATGCAGCTGTATATCTATCCTATTTTGAATATACAGATACAAAATGGTCATTCATTTATATCCCTCTTTTTTGTTTAGTTTTGCCAGAGAAGGGTATTCCATTGTCATTTTAATATTCTAGGTGCGTGAATTCAGCAAAATATTCCAGTATAGTCCAGTAGTCCATAATAGTAGTGGGTTTTCCATAAGACTGGCAATGTCAGAAGTTGTTGACTTGAGCCTTTTACAGCTCAGCATATTAATATGGCTTTACTTTTTATATTTCGTGTTTATACTTTTCTGCTGGATGGTTAAGACCATGATAAACCAAGACCTACATAACAAGAGATGTAACTTATGTATCTGATAAGGTCAGTGAAATCCCCTCAGGATTTATCCTGAAACTCCGTACCACAGTTTGCATATCCTTTGTCAGTGTCAGCCATGTGGATGAGTCACGGCCATTGCTTGGCCAATGTGCTCTCTGTGAAAGCCTGAGAGAATGTTTTCTCTCCATGTGACTCTCCTTAGGCACACTCTATATCATCGATTACTTTCCTCTGTGGCTCCATAATCTCCTTGATCAGAAAATTTGGGACACAACTGAGTTACATGATGTTACAGTACAGGTTCTCCCATGTCCTGAGTCCTCACTGACCTTGAAAGGCTTATTCAGTATTTTAAATGTGTCATCTCATTGTCTTCTGCTCCCCACAGTTTCTAATGAGAAATTAGATGTCAGTCTTGTTGAACATTACTTGTATGTAATGAATTTCCTCTTTTATAACTTTCAGGATTTTTTTTTCACTGTCTTTTGCTTTCAACCATTTTTTTAATAATCTAGGTTTGGACCTCTCTGAATTTATCATAGTTGGTACTTAGTTTACTCTATATGTAAATTGCTGTTTTTCATGAAAATGGGAAAGTTTTTAGCCTTTACATCTTCATAGATCCGTGGCCTATTTCTCTCCTCCTTCTAAATTGCCAATTATGTGTATGCTGATATTCTTGGTAGTATTCTGCAGAATTCTGAGGCTCTACTCACTGTTCTTCATTCTTTTTACTTTTATTCACCTTGAGTTGTCTCAATACACATAGCTTTCACTGATTCTTTTGCCATCTCAAACTGCTGTTGAGCTGTTCTACCAATTTTTTTTTAAACTAGGGATTGAACTCATGATATTGCACTTGCCAGGCAGGTGCTAATGCCACTCAGCTATCTCCCTAACCCATTCTACCAAATGTTGATTCAGTTATTTTACTTTACAACTCCAAAATTTTTCTTTTGGTGTTTTCCATAATGTCTGTCTCTATTGATACTTTTTATGTAATGAGAGATCATTACCACATACTTCTTTTATTCTTTAGACATGGTTTCCTTTAGCCCTTTAAACATATTTAAAGTGGCTTGTTTTAAAGTCCTTTTAGTTCAATAGTAGAGTATTGTTTAGCATGCATGAAGCCCTGGGTTTGACTTCTAGCATCCAAACGTAAATTTTTAAAAATCTTTCCTAACTTCTTTATAACTCCACTGTATGCATTTACTTCCTCAGGATCAGTTTCAAGAGATGATAGTTAGACAGATAAATAGATAGATAGATAGATAGATAGATAGATAGATAGATAGATGTTATATTTTCTTTTTGCTCCTTTTATAAAATCTCCATTTATCTATAAGAAAGTAAATGGATGCTTGTGAAGTTCTTTGATAATGGTAGGAACATTATACTTACAAAAACCACTCTCTTATATTTCATAGTTTCCAAAATATTTAGCTTTATTACATTTGCTCCTAAAGGCAGCCTGGTGCTTTTGCCAGGGCAAAAAAATATGTTTATTAGTGTTTCACAAATGAGAAAGCGGAAGCTCCTGTGCCAAGGGCTTTTTCCATGATACCATGTTTTATGTGTCTCCCTATCATTTACACTTAGCCGGCTGACATTCATAACTTTCCTGTGTTGTTTTATGTACAAATTCAGTTTGGTCTATTTCATTCTTTGTGTTTGATATTGTTCCAGATAGTTACTAAAATAGGTTTAAAATTTTTGTAAAAGCTCTTGGAACATTTTTTATTAAATTCTTTGGTGAAGCAAACTGAGTAGAAGAACAGCCACATTCAGCAAGAGCCATAAATATTTAGATATACTTTTGGCTTCTAAGAAAACTCTGCATTTGGGAGTTCATTTTTAGTCAGGTTTGTTTTAAATGCTCCTTCACTTCAGATGCTTTTTTTCCTTTTAGTGTTTTGATTTTTAAGATTTGAAAGCATTTTATTTATAATAGAGAGAAACTGAGTTGAAATTTATAGACAGAAGAAGTTGGCAGGTGCCAATGCGACATAGGTGCATGGACACCTAAAGATACCTCAAAGTATCTTTTCCACCCTGTACCTCAGTCTGTGGAATTTCCACTGCCAGTCATTCCTTTGGGAACTATTCTCCCAGGAGGCCTGGTTTAGGAGAACCATTTACCAAAAGGGAATCATATCTAAAACTGTTATTAGGCAGTATCAACAAGAAAATCTGTGATTTATTTCCTGTCCATTCTGTGCCCAGGCACTGTGCTAAATTATGTCTTCATGATAGGCCTTAAAGGTAGATGACATGCTACTCATCTCACAGACATGAATGTTAATGCTTGGAAAATTTCTCATGAAGAGCAAGGTCCTCAGTGAATTAAAGGATAAGTTTTGACAGAGTAGAAATCCTGAAATGGAAGTGGCAACCCAGTTGATAGTGCCGTGGTAGACCAGGGATTCTTTGAGGCTATTTGTAAAGACTGGGTCCTCTGGGAAGTAGCTATAGAGAAGACCAACTTTGTCCA
Organism: Octodon degus; assembly: GCF_000260255.1. Taxonomy (NCBI): domain Eukaryota; kingdom Metazoa; phylum Chordata; class Mammalia; order Rodentia; family Octodontidae; genus Octodon; species Octodon degus. Next base: position 2,398,635 of record NW_004524639.1, read on the forward strand.
GGTCAGGACACCATTCTTTGTTATTTCCCTGTTAGCTCAGCTGAGTGAGAAGTGCTGTGAATTATAAGGATGTAGAGACAGAGATGTTGAGAAATAATAGGCTTGGATAATTATTTTCCATACAGGTAGAAAGTAAAATCTCAGAAAGCAATATCAAGTTTGGGTGTGCTTCTCTAAGCAAGATGAT
>NW_004524639.1:2398921-2411406 GCF_000260255.1 Octodon degus
AATGTTTCAAGTCAAAAACTGTTTCCCGAGTTGAGTTAATGACAAATCTTTTTTTTCTGGCTGGTATGTCTACAAATAAGAAATAGAAATGAAGTTGGAATAAGGTGAGGTAGGGACATGTTTTGGAAAGAAGGACTTTATTAGCAGCAACATTATCTCCTCCAAACCCCTATCACCTTCCCTCAAGCATAACTTACCATACCAGCAAATTATTTGCTTTGCATTAATTATACTGTTGGTAAAGAATGACTACCTATGTATGTGAATTGGTTAGACTCTCAGTCTCTCTGATGTCAGGACTCTGATAGTCATGCTAGAATTTAGTTCAAACTTGGGAGTCACTATATACAGCTTCACTATGATTGTATTATATATATTCATGCTCTTGCCTGCAAACATAAAAATACAAGATGTTGACCATCTGAAATGTCATGGTAGTCCTAAACTATGGTTGCTATTTAGAGATGTATAAATTACAACCCTCCCACCAAATTTAGTCATTTGTGTGAGCGACATATTCAAAGTTTCCATTTATTTGAAAGCCACCATAATTTAAGAATTTACCATTAGTATTAACAAAATTGACTACTTAAATTTGTGTAAGGAAAGTAAGAAGTTAAATGACATTATATTCGTCTGAATGGACATACAAGGGCCACAATGTGAGTAAGCCTTGCCACGATGCTTTTACCTGAAATTACTGGAAAAAATGAGTAGGAGGAAAAGAGTGTCAGTATGTTTTGGCTAACTGATTTATTCAGCTAATGAAGGGTAGATGAAGACTTTGAAAGGTTGGAGGAGTTGATCATTTATATATAGAAACCACAAGTTTTCTTCATGTACTGAGTTGAGGTTTTGTTTTGTTTTTGTAAATATAAACCAAAGCAAAACTTTGTCCTGGTCTTATTCTTCCACATTTCCACATCTACTAGAGAGTAACTCCTTGTGTACTGTGTAGTTCTTAAGGGCAGGCTTTATGTTCTGTGGCTACCACTTACTATGGCAACCTAGAAACTGGCTGCTATAGGAAGCCATAGGCCAGATTAATCTCTCCTTCACCTGTGATCTGGTCAGGTTTGGCTATGCATTTAGAAAGGTGAGTATTTCCACTTCTCAGACCTGAACTCAGTTTTCACCTCTAGAATCTCCTCCTGTCCTTCTCACTTTACCTGCCCTCAACTGATTCTCCTTTGCTATCTGCAAGGATTAGGCAGATATCTAGCATGACCCATCGTATAGGTGTGGCTGTTCAAATGGAGTATTAACTTGGTTAGCTTTGGTATCCACTCAGGTAATTGGTGGAGCACACTTCTGGGTGTGTCTGCATGGGTCATGGGGGCATAGCCTTGTGGTCTATATAGGGTCTCTTTCTTCTTCCTTTTTTATTCCTTTTCTCTGCTTCCCTGCCACCATAAACCATGCAGCATGGCTTTGGAAAACCCTTTTGCCATGATACTCTTGCCTTGAAGCCTGTTGACTATGGACTGAATCCTCTGAATCCTGAGCTAAATTAAACCTCTCCTTATTTAAATTGTGTGTATCAGTATTGTACTCCAGCAACAGCAAACCTGGCTAATACAACTATTATAATTGGAAAGCTATAAAATAGGCTGTCTATATGGGTTCTGTAGAATGAGGGATTGAACTATATGATCTCTCAGGTCTTGCCTACCACTCCTATTAATTCTCTTAGCAAGTTGTTGAGTATAATACTCAGTACTCCCGGGTGCCTAATATCTGCTTATCTCATACTACATGCCATCCTCTAAGACATAAGTTTGGGGTTTCTTCTCCACATCCTTTCTTATTGCATCTAGCTGGGGCATTCTTGTTGACTTTTTTTCAATGATGAAAAATACCATAGCTGTTGAAGCATGTTGAATGAACACAGTGTTCAGAATATGTGTATATTATTTCATAGATTTAAATGGTTAGGAGAGAGGAAAGGGGGTATTTTTTTAAAAGAGAAATGTTGACTGAATAATATCACAAAGAATCTCAGAGGATGGTGGGGAGACCCATGTTAGAACTGGTCAAGACATTCTTACATACTGAGCTCAGTGAAAAAAAAAACAAAAAACAAAGCAAGGTAGAACTATAAATATGTGTTGGCCATAGCCTGTTATAAGCTGTCCTTTCTCCCTCCCACACTTACATTCTCCTGCTCTTGCCACTCTGTCACCACCATCATCACCAAATAATTTTGTGGGATAGGGAAAGAGTCCAGGTAAGGTAGCCAGCCAATCACTTCAGTCCTATGAACAAGCAAAATGTGCACACCCTATCAACTGGAGAGGCTCAATAGGGAAAAGAATTCACCATAATGTCTACCAACATATACCTAGCCAAAATACCACAGGATAGAGCTCTGCCCAACACTGAGTACAAATTAGCTGGGCTTGGTTACATAATGCTCTTCCCAGACCCTGTGGTTTAATTCTAATAAGCTTCTTAGGAAAAACAAGGGGCCTCTCTGAGGAATGGATTCCTAGGCAGAGCCAGTCAGAAAAACAGTTGATGAGCTTTAGAATTCAAGAAGAAAAATGGCAAGAGAGACCTGGATAGGAATGGAAATGTTTGTAGCAGTACTAGAATCCACGTCCACACTTATTTCAGAGAAGTGAACTCAACCTGAGATAGGCTATCCCAAGGTTAGTATATGAATGTATTTAAATACGCTAATGTTCTGCTTTGTGGATGAAAAACAAGTGTTAAGGTTCATTTGGAAAATGCTAAATAGCATTATTTTATTAATGTGAGTTTTGGAAAGTATTAAGTAGAAATTATTTTATATGGTTATACATTCAACTCAGGAGAAAATTCTACTACTAGAGAAAAAAATCAGGCGTATGATGGAATTGATTAAGCAGAAATGGAGCAGTGCTTGCCAATATTAATAGATATAAAATGGCTGTGAATTTTGTCAAAAGATTATCTGACCAATATGGGGCTTCAGTGTGATGTGCTAATGGTCAAGCTTGAGTTGAATTAGAGTGTTCAGTGATATCCTTTAAAACAGTATCTTTTTTTCTTTAATTTTATTTTGAAAAGTAAAATCAAAGCAAGAACAAAAATCAGAAATAAAGAAAGATACAGAGCAACTTACAACAGTACGTATGTTACAGATTTTCAAACCAAGAATAACTGATTAACAATGGTTGATATATTATCTATTTTATCATCGTATCTTTTGCTCAGGTTGACATATGGTTGGATATTACCACTTGCTTTCAATAAACCTTACATTTTTTCCTTGTATCTTTTTTTCTTTACCTTTTTATGTTTGTTTTAATGAAAGTATAGTAATAATTGATAGAAATTAAGAACAGTACACATTTAAGAGACAAAGATGTCAGATATTCAAGCCTGGTTTTTGTAATTCACATTGCTGTCCTCGGTGGAGTTGCTTAGATCACAGCTGTGAGCATACAGAGTTAGTCAAAGTGAAAATTCTACACACTAACTGCTGTTTTACTGAAAATCTCCATCAGTCGTTTAAAACAGTGTCTTAAGCAGTTAATAAAGTCAGGACTTAGATTCTCCTCCTGTTGGAGAACACCAGAAATTTCAGTTCGCATTCCTTCATCCACTGTTTGATTAAGCCATTGAAATCACTTATCGTACAGAAAGGAAAACTACTACAAGGAAGGACATCACTTGGTGACTACACTACATAGCTGGGCTTGTCCATTGTCTTCCTAGATTCCAGTGTTACCTGTGGTTTTGTAACACTTTGGTCACAGAAGACACTTAGAGCACTGAAATCTAGGAAGACAATGGACAAGCCAGTTATGTAGTGTAGTCACCAAGTGATGTCCTTCCTTGTAGTGGTTTTCCTTCTAACCTGTTTTGAAACTGTTTCATTGCTATTTTATCTTTTTTTCTCATTAAAATGAGTTTAAATATTTTTTTTAAAAAATTTAAAAACCTGTATGTTGTGGGTTCAGAAAGTCAATCATTTTTACATCTTAAATGCTGTATTTATCAAAGCACTATTTTATGTGTGCTCTAGTTGTTTGTATTTAAAAGTATTATCTGAGCTTTTCTGAAGTTAACTTTCACTGAAAGAGCGAGGCTAAAAGGGAGACAAGAACACCATTCTTTGGCTTCTTTTATTTCAGCCTTTAAAGATATATGATTAGATAGGAATATTGCAATAAGTTTGTTCATGTTTCCTGTCTCCTGTGAGAGTCCATGTCCCCCTTAGGATTACAGAGCCTAACACTTAGCGTGTCAGAAGGTTTGAAACTCTGACCTACCAAGAAACTGGAAAATCAGAACCATGTTTTTGTGCCTGATGCTCCCGGTCATTTATTGTATTTTCAAATAACACAGTGCAGTCTTATCTACCTGAAATATGTTTAAATTTCAGATTTTTAAAATGGCACCAGAAAAGGAAGCAGTTTTCCCTGAAAAATTATTTCAAAACCCTGATGTATACCTGGTCTTTAAAGGAAGGAAGCTTTGGCGGAAAAACTAGAGGCATCTTGCTAATGCTCAGTGAAGTCTAGAGGCTTTCTAGGAGAATAGCAAACCCTCATCCCGCACTCATTGAGGTTAACTCCTCAAACCCAATGCCTAATGTCATAGCTGCTAGGGTTCACACACAGGTTATTTTTAGAAGCAAGAATTCTCATTTCCCAAAAGTATAACCACAAGATGTCCATGTGGAATGAATCACATTTATGCACTGGGACAATAGTAACTGTGTAACCTCAGTTTCCTGAGAAAATATATAATATCTTGGTATACACTCACCCTGGGGCCGTCACTGTCTGTCAGTGGGTTCATCTTACTGAGGCAGTTCCTTTGGAAGCCAAGCAGTACTGTGGGGTTCCACAGATGCCTTTGAAGCACGTTTTCCTTTGAGAGGAAGAAGTTGTATTTTATCCTTATGGCTTTTCATAGTGGTTTAAAATTGACTTAGGAAAAGAATAAAATAAAATTGACTTAGGGACAAAAATGTCAGTAATCTTCAACAAAGGGGAGAGCCAGGGTCAGAAGCCTTTGCAGGGAAATTAGACTTGGTGGCCTGCCAAGGGAAGCTTTCTGTGTTTGCACTTTGCTGCCACACCTGGCCATTCACACTGATCTGGCCGGCGTCTTGGGGCTGCGTCAGTTTGGGTGCCGGCCTTATAACTATGAGATTGTGAGGCTTTACGTCTTAAATGGAGATTTATTCAAGTATGGCTAGAGACCCTCAAAGAGGGCACTACAAACCCCAGAACTCACACACACACACACACACACACACACACACACACACACACAGACTAACCCAACAACATGAGTACTTAGCTGGGAGCAGAGCCTAGAAGAGGCCCACTGTGAGGACTTGGGAACCCCACACACACACACACACACACTAACCCAACAACATGAGTACTTAGCTGGGAGCAGAGCCTAGAAGAGGCCCACTGTGAGGACTTGGGAACCCCATTCAGGGCCATATCCTATTGGAAGAGTTGGTTCATTTGCTAGAAAAGATCAGTTGTCTGCCTTCCTCGTGGACTCTACCTCACTTTGTCAGGGGAAGAGTCTCTATCCCCTGGAGTAAAATATGTGGCCTGCCTTTTGGGGTAGCCCAGTAAAGTAGAAGATGGCAGTCAGGCACTCGTCTGGGCTTCCACTGAGGTGTCTGGGCTATGCATCCAGGGCTCCCTAGCAGAAATCAGCTGGTACCACACCATAGTATATCAGATCACAGCCAAAGAAATAGAGATCAGGAAAAATCAAAAGTTGATGAATAAATAGCTGATCATTTGTTAATCCACTGGATTGTTCATTTCTCTTAGTTACCATGCATATCATGAGCACTGACTATATATCAGGCACTGTCCTAGTCCCGGGGCCAAGCCCTTTTCAAGTTAATGCTGGAGAATAAAACCTCTCTTTTTTGGCCCATTCCAAACCCCGATAAACCTTACTCTAGTTATCATTTTACAATTTTTCAGACTAAAAATGAGCATATTGGGGTCAGGGAGATGGCTCAGTAGAATAAGCGCTTCCCTGGCAAGTGCAAGGGCCTGAGTTCAATCCCTGGTTCCACCAAAAATAAATAAATAAATAAATAAATAAATAAATAAATAAATCAGTAAAAATGAGCCATTACCCAAATCTTGCCCCATTCCTGTTTCCTGGTATTGTAAAATGAGGCTATTAGTACCTTCCTTGCTGGCTCCAATGGGTCCTGAGCAGATCAACTGAGAATATAGGTAAGGAGGTACTTTCAATTACTGAAATAATAAATGCTAGCCTGAGATGGTGGCACAAACCTTAATCCCAGCACCATGGGAGGCTGAGGCAAGAGAATCAGACATTGGAGCCCACCTTGGGCAATTTGATGTCTTGGTGATACTCTGAGAATAAAGAAGGAATGAACAAAAACAACTGGGGATGTACTTCAGTGGGCCCTGAGTCCAATGCTGATTATTGCTTGACTGATTAATTAATTGATCAATTTTTAAAATGTTGATAGTAATGGCACAATGAATAGGATTTATTAATGCTTTATAGTGTTCCACAGAATTAGTCTTATCTGGGTATATTTTACTTTTTTTTTTTTTTTTGGTACAGGATCTCACTACACAGCTCAGATTCGTAGTGATTCTCCTGTCTCAGCCTCTCCAGTGCTGGGATTACAGGTGTGTACCACACCTGGCTTTGGTGGCCGGCTTAGTGCGGGGCCACATGTTCATGAGGTACCGGAGATCAAACTCGGGTCCTTGCTCTTCCCAGACATGCGCCTAGACTGCTGAACTATCTCTCCAGTCCTTTACCAAATTTTAAGCAGTTCCAAATGCAAAAATCATTCTGTTTCAAAATATAAGTTTGTAAATATCATTTTTACTCCATAATATTACCGTATTGTGTGAACGCTGTGTTCCATATATTAAAGTTCAGTGCTTTCCATGGAGTGGCTTGCTTAGTCCTCTCAGTGGTATAGTGTAAAAGATAGGAACATGTGATTTTTTCCTCATCTTATAAATAGGAAACATAAAGATCAGCGATGCTACAGAATACGTTGTCTACAGTAACAAGGCCAGTGATAAGAGTCTAGATTTGAATCTAGATTTTCTGATGCAAAACCATGAGCTTTTAATAATGAATGGTCTACCGACTCTTAGCAAAGATGATACATTTCTAAGCTACAAGATGAGTATCCCTAATTTGCAAAGCTGAGACTCAGAATACTCTAAAATCCAAAATTCTTTGAGTGTCAGTATGACACAAGTGAAAAACACCACACCATAAAACTTTATTTCATGCACAGAATTATTTAAAACTGTATAAAATTACCTTGAGGGTATATGTATAAGTTATACATGCCACATGAATGGTTTTCATATGTACACTTGTGTCCCATCCCCAAGATATTTCCTTACATGTGTGCAAAGATTTCCAAGTCCAAAAGTATGTGAAATTCAAAGCACTTAGACTTGCAAGCATTTCAGATGGGGAGGATACCTAAACTGTATTGGTAACATTGCAAGATTTTTACCTTGGTGGATGTCATCCTAAAATTACAAAGAATCATTTCTACCAGTGGGAAAGGAGCCCTACCTAAATGGTTTAAATTCCATACTCAAGTTTACTGCTTTCACATCCTGGTGGCTTTTACTGTCAGGCATTTATTTAATTAGGAGTCTTATTCTCGTAAATTTTAGCATTACCTTCCACAACATAGAGGAAGTTGGAAGTGGGGGAGAAAGCAGGTGCTGTGGGGGAGGGGGAGATGGAAAAGCTGGGCCCAGGCACGAGTGGGGGTGCAGAGCACTTTGCTAATCCCAGATGGGGCATGGCCAGTAGTTAGTAGGTCTCTCTGCATCATGTCACATCTCTGCATGCATGCTTGGTCCACAGCACTTTCACCTTACTGGCACCATCCAGAAGGGCTTTCTCAAACTCTCCCAGTCCTTTAGGTTTCTCTCTGGAGGCACAGTACAAGGTCTTGCAGGGCTTCTTATTTTGCCTTCCAAGATGTTCATAACAAGCTCCTCATGTCTGCCGTTATGGGATGGTGCTCTTACTCTTCAAAATCATTGTTATTGTCCTAAACCACAGAGCTAACATGTCAAAGCACAAGGCCATTGGCTAAACACTGTGTGCACAATATTCTATTTATTTATCCATCTACTTAATGAATATATTTAAGTATTACCTTACTTTCTCCCAAACACTGTGCTAGACACTAGTAATCAAAACCAACCATTATTCCTTCTGTTAGTCTAATGGAGATGCAACAGGAAACTATAAAATTTGTTTCAAACAGTGGGAAATTCTAAGAAAAAAGGGTCCACGGAACTATGAAAGGTGAACAGTGCTGTTTAATGCTTCAGTGGCTTTGTGTAGCTAATAAATAATATTATTCTCCATCTCACAGATGAGGAAACTGAGGCTAAGTGACTTGCCCCAAATTGCACAGCTGATAGCTTAAGCTAAGTAGAGATTTAAATCCATGCTGGGCAGATTCCAGAGCTCACACTCTTACCCGCTTTACATGAATGCTCCTCAGTGTGTGAAATGCGTGTAGAGCCATTCATTCGAGCCCTGTATATTTGGGTTCTGGCTCCATCTCAACTGTGTGGAGTTGCAATTGTTTCCAATTAGTTGTGGCTGTGGTTTAGTGCATTTGTTAAAAGAAAGTGTGCATGCAAAGCAGAGGTCACGTGCCAGGCCTTGTGGATATGCACAACGTATAAAAAATAATGGCATTCCAAAAGAGCTGGGATTCATTGGAGTCCCCACATTTGTTTCCCATTAGCTTATGCTACTCAAATACAAATAGTAAAGCAAGTGTTTACATTGCTGTGGACACAGAAAACCAGGCCCCCAAAGCATTCCTTGCAGGTTATATAAAGCTGAGCATCCAAATTGTTCAAAATCAGTTTTGTAAGCCCAGCTTAATAGCTTGAAAATGTAACCTGGATTCCACATATTAAAACCTGTCCAGAGAGAGTGTATGAGTAGCCAAAAGAGACAAAACCAGCTAAATCCTCAAAGTATGTACCAAGCCCCTTGTTTGCAGTATCTATTTTGTTACTTATCCTTCATTTTTTTTAAATGTTAAAGAGCTTAAAATCGAGAAAGCTCTTAGCTGTGTACTAGAAGTAATGGAATTTTTCATTCTATCCTAACCAGCTGTCTGAAGCTTTTCAAAACAAACTCGTTCATGATGAGATACTTTGGTTACTTAAGACAGGGTAAATGGCACAGGCTGGGGAAAACAAGCAGGAGGTGGCTAATGTCCCCAGGTGCCTTATGCTTATCTCCCCCCCCCCCGCCCCAACAGTGAAAGCCCTTCCCATCAACTTGGAGTTAATAGTTAACACTTAGCATCTGAGAAAATGAGAATGAACTGAAAGTTGTCTGAAATAAAGACACAATGGCAAAGATGTGAAATGAAGGCCCCAGTTCATTGCTGTCTTTACTTAAATCTTGTTTTTCTTGAAGAGTTCTAGACTTGAGGGAAGAAGATGTTATTTTTAATGATGTGTTCATTACTTGCTCATCGACTTGGTTGAATTATGTCCCCAACCTGAGCCTCATGGTTTTCCCTCGATGTGGAAAATGAGGACGAAAGACTTCCCCGTTACATAGACAGAGGAGACGGGTCAAGAACAATGGAAGAGAACCTATGTTCAACCCCAGCATAGTGTGAGGCTTATAAGGCTCATATCTGCAATCAGTCTCATGACAAGAGGTACGGTATTTAGGCCATATAAACAGATCATGGCTGCTGCCACCACTGGCCTAATTCCTCACATTTGATTCCCTGATAGCAACTGTGTCCCTTGATTCTCTGGGCTCCTGGCAGTCAAGCTTGAGAAGAGCTTTGTCCAAGTCAAGTTGTCCACAGCTGCAGTGCCCTTTGTCATCTTGGATATGGCTATAAGCATATAAAATTGCTATATTTTAAGAAGTCTTTTTCCCTTCACTGTGTTCTCAATTTTATGTGATTATTCCAGACTTTTCTTTCTATCACACAACCTTGAGTACCTGTACCAAAGCTAGCTTAAAATATTTTTCTCTCTAATTAAAGGAAGTCAGTCACCTTTATACAAAGACATGTTCACAAACTACAAAGACAAAAGGTCATGATAGTTATACTTAAGCAAAAACAAAATCAGATTGCGTTTACCTTTCAAAAAAACCACTAAAACCATGTAATAAGGATTTTGACTTGTCTGGTGGTAAGGTAACTTTGTCCAAAGATGATTCCCAGAAGATTCTGGGAAATGGACTAATACTGGAGAAGCTTTTCTTAAAATGTGGGCTGTGGTTCACTCACAGTAAGTTGGAAAGACAAACCCAGTTAAAAATGAAGATTTGTTTACTCAACCGCAGACCTACTAAACCAGAAGCTCTGTGAGTGAGGCCAGGGAGCCATTTTATTTATTTGTTTGTGTTAGAAATCAAACTTTAGGACTTGTACGCACTAAATGCCTATTTTACCAGTGAGCTACTATCCTGGGAAGCCTCATTTTAAACTAGCTTTCTTAGAAAAGTTGTAGACTCAATCCTCTAGTGTATAAGTATGGAACATCAGTATCCTCTGGGATAGGAAGCTTATAAGGAAATAATCTGAATATGTGCATGTTATGCCTTGTATCTAGATGGGACCTCCCCCCAAGCCTCATGAGGTCATAGGTGGGGCTTTTCAGAACCAGCTCAGTCTAGGGTGTATGATACTGGGATATTAAGAGTGTATGGTACTAAATCAGTGCCCTGATCTTGTTGTGGTTAAGGGGAAGGCCAACCTTGGCTGTGGTTGGCACCACCCAAAGGGCAGGTAGCCTAGAAAGGATGAAAGGGGGCGACAGGTTTGTAGTTGGCTGCTTCCTTGTTTCTGCCTACCCTGCCATGCCATGGACTATTTTTTGTCTTCAGTGTCCCTCTTCTGTGCCACTCTGTCTTGCAGCCAGTCTATTAGGAACTGAAATCTCTGCAAACTGTGAGCTAAATAAACCTTTCCTCCTCTTATTTTGAATGTTGGGTATTTGGTCTCAGCAACAAGAAAACTAAGCCATCCAGTGACCTAACTTTCTCCTGCTAAGCACATTTCTTAATATATCACCTTCCTGTAGGGGCAGAGACTGGTGACCAGGCTTTCAACACACGAACCTTTAGGGGAGAGGGGGGATTTAAGATCTATATCACACCCTATATCATACTTACATATTTAAATATTAGATTCTAAAATATAAACTGACTGTATGTTTAAACATCTATGATAGCCTCAGTGACTACAAGAACTACACAGAACCCATTGCCATAGTAAATTCTGAATTGTACTGGGAAATGTGGGAGAGAGAAAGACAGGAAAGAAGAAAGAAAACTGATCAAAAGACCATATGTGTATATACTAATTCACCAAGATGAGTACAAGTATGCATATCAAAGATGTATTAAAAATTAAAATAAAATAATAAAAAACAAAGACATTGCTGATTGCAAGAGCTTTGTGTACCCTTGCTATACAGGAAGCAATGCATGGCCAATGTGTCAGATTTACATGCTGCTGTGGGGACAGTGGAGTGAAAGAATCGGACTTTTGCTTTAATAAGATACTTGATATCGATAATCATTATTCTGAGGCTTAGCTTTTGCACAGTTAACAGGATACTGTCCTTTGAAAATGGTAAACAGTTAATCAAAAGCACGAAGCCCCAAAAGTTACCTGATTTGCGTGTAAGGCCCTCATAATTTTCCTTTTATAAAGCAAGTGTTCAGCCTGAAAGATGTTATAAAAAGTGAGAGAGGGAACAATAAGGTCAATATTGTGAATTGTAATTAGGTGATTTGGTTTCTGGGCTGAATTCCAGGCAGTGCTAATTCCTCAGTCCTAGCTTGCAATTCTTCCACTTTGCCCTGTTACCTTTTTTTCAACACTCTAGAGCTTCACTCTCTTCTCCTAAGATTTTTGCTTTAATAATAGCTTTCTAGTTTTGGATTTGTTTTGTTAATATGTGAGGGTTAGACTAATCAGCAGCTGTCTGTGTAAAATGGTTTAAAAGTATACTATAATCCTTCTTCAATGCTGGAGTTGTCTCTAAAATGGGAGTAATTTAAGACCTAAAGAAGTAAACTCACTGGCAGAGTTTTAAAGGGTTTTTTTTAATTGCACTTTGTTTTAAACTGAGCCACCAGAGAATACAGGAGGCATTGTACAAGAGGTTGAAAAATGGTCTCTTAAAAATTAGCTACAGGTCTTAGCCAGGGTCATCCAGAAGGGTTTAGCTATTCATTTGCAAGTTCTTCTATAATTAATCTGGGCTTTGGCTTTCTCCTTTTTCATGAGGTTGTGGAAGTAGCTTTTAAAGAACTAAAGATACCATGCCACTTCATTTTGTTTCAGTTCAGTAGCACATTTATCAAATGCCTACTGTGTTTCAGATACTACTTTAAATGCTGTGAGGTTCAAAGGTACATAAGATGCAGTCCCTGGGCAGCTCACAGTCTGCTGGTAGAGAAAAGTCATATAT
>NW_004524639.1:2411506-2459808 GCF_000260255.1 Octodon degus
GCAAAAAGTGACATTAAGGGGCTGAGATAAAAGGAGTAGTGGTGGGAGGGTGGGAGTGGGTCCACCAAGGACACTTTAATAAGGATAAAGCATTTGAACTTGGCTTAATGGTTCAGAAAGCTTTCAATAAAAATGCAGAATAACTCACAGTATGTTCTCAAGTTGTATTTACTGAAGGTATTAATAAAAGGCTCATATGTAGATGTGCTTGAGAAATAGCAAGTTCACTACTCTACCTAACCACAAATTGCCCTTCTGTAAAATATCCTAAGTAAATCAGTGTGTGATATATACAAAGGATACATTCTTGGAAATTAACATAAAATGCTTTTGTCAGGATCAGTTTTCCCATAAGAAATAATGGAGCCGGAGGAGATGGGGGATTTTGGTGAAACTGAAAAGATGCTACAAGCTAACTTTGCAGCTCTCAAAGAATGCTTTGAGAACTCTCATGGACCCTGGGAGTCCATGAAACACAGAAATTGACAAGCTCGAAACTATTTGCGTAATACCCAAATGTTATCTGTCTTTTACCGTGTTGCTATTTGCAGGAGCGGTGCAAGAGCAATGATCATTGGCACTGCTGTGTGACTCAAGTTGGTGGCAGCAAAATGTACAAGCAGTCGTAACTCTCACTGACATACACGTGCAGGAAATAAAGGGAATTTTCCCTTAAAGATATCACTGCCACAGCTGTAAAAAATGTTACTCATTTTACCTAATATCAATCTTTGAGTACAATTTCTAATATTCTTTTATTAAATGAGAAGTACACTTATTGGGTTTATGCTACAAAGAGTGCATCAACATGTCTCAGAGAAAAGTACTTGCGAGACTATTTGGTGAGCCAAACCAGCCTCTCTTTTTCACTTGGACTCGAGAGAATGACTGACAAGCTATGGTGCTGCACACTTGAGTATATGTTAGACATTTTCTTGGAAAGGAACAAAGAGAGCCTGTCAGCTCAAGGAAAACAACTGCTAGTATTTATTACCAATGATAAAATCTTAGCTTTCAAGAGAAAACTAAAAGTTTTGAAAACTCGCATCTGCCACCATAAGCTTTGCAGCTTCCCAATACTTACACTGTTCTGTTGAGATCAGAGGTGATAGTTAATGAATGGGAATTTTTTCATACCATGTAATGAAAGGTGTCAAAATTTGGAGGGCATGCATAGCTTAGTGGGCCAACATTTCCCGCATGATCCATGCAAGATGATATAAAATGAGTAAAAGTCTCATTCAAATTTTAAAACATACCAAAAGGTTTCATGTAACAGGGCATGAAATGTTCACTGATATGGTTTCATGTTGCACATCATAACCACGTACTGGGCTTTCAGTGGGGAGGATATCCACAATTATCAAGAAAGGTTACCAAAACATTTCTCTCTCTTTTCACACCACGTATTTGTGAGAGGCTGGATTTTCTGTGAATGCTTCGCCCAAAAGAATACATCACAACAGACAGAATAGAGAGGCAGATATAATAATTCAAGTATTTTACATTAAACTATATATTAAAAAGGTTTTCCAGAATGTAAAACAATCGTACTCTTCCAACAAATTGTTTTGTATCTGAGAAAATATACTAAATTTTCATTTTAAAATGTTTATGATAATATATAATGGGTTTATTGTTATGTCTGAGCTATAAAATTATTTTTAAAAAATTTTCTCAGTTATGAGCTTGAAAATGAAAAATGTTTTTTATTTCTATTTATTTATTTAATTTATTTTTGTATTTTAGGACAGGGTCTACAGGGTGCTCGTGGTCTCACTAATAGATCAGACTCATAGTGATCCACCTGTTTACAGCTTCCCAAGAGCTGGAATTACAAGTGCATGCCACCATGCCCAGATTCTTTTTTTTTTAATTTTTTTATTTTATTGAGAAACAAGTAGCAATAAAACAGTTTCAAAACTGATTAGTAAGACCGTTTCAATAATTAATACATTGTATATTGTTATCTTCTTAGTGGTTATCCATAGTACAAAATGCAGACATGATAACCTGTCCAAACACTATTAGTACAAATCTGTCTTCTCATTGAGTTAAGCAAAAGTAGCTGTATATCTATTCTAACTATTCTTCATGTACAAATACAGAATGATCCTTCCTTTGTATCCCCTTTTTTTGCTTAGTCTTGTCAGAGATGGGTATTCCATTGGCATCTAAATACTATAGGTGCATGAATTCAGCAAAGCAATCCAACACAGTCCAGCAGTCCATAATAGTAGTGGGCTATCCACAGAAGTTGTTGACTTGAGCCTTTCACAGCTCCACATATTAATATGGCTTTACTTTATATACCTTGTTTTTATACTTTTCTGCTTGATAGTTAAGAGCAAGATAAAGCAAGACCTATATAAAAAGAAATGTAACTTTTGTATCTGATAAGGTCAGTCAAGTACCCTCAGGATTTATCCTGTAACCCTGTACCCTCAATTGCCATCCCAACATGACCCAGGGGCGGGGCCAGCACAGCAGGCCTGGGGATTGAACTCCCAGTCCCTGCACCTGCTTGCAGGCACTTTAATCCACTGAGCTATTTGGCTAGCCCTTGAAAATGTTGATAGTTAAAATCTGTACCAACAAAAGTTCTCTGGGATGCACAGTAAAAGTTTAAAGCAGTCTTAACGGACTGGGGAGATGACGTTAGCAGAGGCAAAGCCCCGGCTTTAATTCCTAGTACCAAGAATGAAACAAAATAAAGGAATTCTGAGATCAAAAGTTTGAGAACCAGTATTTTAGCCTACGTTGACATGCAGTGAATTTAGACTCATGGGATGATGGGATCGAAGAGGTGGAAGAGTTGGTGAGGGGAAGAGTGTTAGAGGGGCAAGGTAGAGATGGTATTGGCTTGAGAAATAGTAAGGGCGTGGGCTTCTCCAACACCATTAGAGATTGTTGGTCAGGAAAGAACTGTTAGGCACTTTTTTGCATAAAAAAATTACCCATGGAGCCACATTTCTCTATGACATATAGCTTTTTCTAAGTACCTTTTACAGTAGCAGCTAAATCACAGATGGCAAACATAAAAGTATATTTCACAGTGACAATAAACAGTGATGATAGAAACCACAGACACCAAACCATGCCCCTGTGTGCAGTTTTTTTTTTTTTTCAGGATACCACTTCCACAATCACAATAATCTCAGTTTCTGTACATCCAGCAGTTTTTGATGGCTGTCATTTAAGAAAGAGGGGAGGGCGGGACTGAGACTTAGAAATAGAAGTGGATGATGTGACAAAAGCTAGTGTAGGAACGTGGCATATTGAAATGAAGCCTTGGGGGAAAATGGTGAAGAAAAAAAAATGGAGAGTGACATCAGCCCTCAGGAATTGTTCACAGTGCAGGCTGGGTCTCTCTCAGTCAGTAGGGAGTTAGCAACCCTGTAAAATTAGGAAGGCATTGGGCATGAAGATTGAAAAGCCAGGAACTGAAGAGCAAAATAAATATCTCTTAATAATCATATTTTAATTAAAATTCATTTTTCTTTTCTGTATCTTTGCTTTACTGCATCTTTCTGAAATTGTGGAAAAAGGAAATATTTAAAACTCCTGCCTTCACATTGGCCAAGAAATGGCCGTGACTCATCCACATGGCTGCACTGACAAAGGTTCTACAATCGGAGGTACAGGATCTCAGGATAAATCCTGAGGGGATTTCACTGACCTTCTCAGACCAAAAAGCTACAACTCTTGTTGCACAGGTCCTGCTTTACCTTGGTCTTAACCATCCAGTAGAAAAGTATGAAGATGAAATATAGGAAGTAAAGCCATGTTGTTATGTTGAGCTGTGGGGGACTCAGGTCAATAATTTCTGACATTGCCAGTTAAACAGAATACCCAATGCTATTATGGGCTACTGGACTCTTTTAGAATATTTTGCTGAGTTTACACACCTATAATATTCAATAACGGAACTTAGAAAAAATGGGGTATACCGATGAATGTCCATTTTGCATCTGTGTATTCAAAGTGGTTAGGATAGATAAATAGTTACATTCTCTTAATGAACAGAATGATTTGTTCTAATGGTGTTTGTAAATAGGATCACAAGTCCACTTCTTGTACAGCAATTAACCACTAAGAAGAATATATGCAGTGTATTATTTGTTGAAACTGTACTTCTGATTTGATTTGAAACTGTCTCATTGCTGTTTATTAATAAAATTTTGAAAATAAATAAATAAATAAAATAAAATACAGCAATCTCCTTAAAAAATAAAAAATAAAAAAATAAAACTCCTGCCTTTGAAAGTATGGGATGCCAGAGATAAATTAGTGGGGGGTGATATTGAGTTTTGAGACATTCTGCATGTCTTCTGGGTTAAACTGAACAACTGTCATTGAATATAACCAGAGAAGGTACATGAAGCAGAACTCGTTAAAGAAATAAATGCATATTATCTTTTATTTTAAAAAGTTTTTCTAGTATTGAAGACATAGGGCACTAAAATTTTAAGGACTCATTTGAAGTATATAAAAAGACACCACTAGAACATTAATTTGGCAAGAGGCATTTATAATTTAATGTGGTAAATGTAAATACGGTCCTCAGGTGCTTTCATAGGGATCTTTCCTGAACTTGTTGACCTCTTAGAATATGTATACATATGCTTTGCTGATCGTTTCTTATGTTCTTCTTCAATGCATTCTCCTGCTGTAGAGATTTCCAGAAACTTAGATCGCATGACATGGGAAGTCTTATGTGAGGTACATTGTGGCTGCTGTGTGATGTCAGCAGAGTGAAGCATTAGAGACTCATGTCAAGTGCTGTGGAAGCCTCTAGGAGTATGAAACTCTAGAGAGCATAAGCAGTTTATACCTATTTAAAATTTAAAATTATTTTTACATCTTCTATGTGATTTATTCAGCATAGTTTACTACCTCCCACTGGCAATAAACTGTTCTACGCCTATTAGAGAAATACGAAGAGCCTCTGCATTTCTGGTTATTTTCTTTCAGCTCCTGAGAACCATGTCTGTGCCCAAAGGCAGAGCTCTGGATAAAAATCTGGATGAGGAAGGGTTTGGAAGTGGAGACTGTGGGGACGATGAAGATGAGTGCATCGGAGGCTCTGGCGATGGAGTGATGCAAGTGAAGAATCAGCTCCGCTTCCTCGCAGGTAACTAGTTCATCACCTTGTGAGCTCCAAGCTGAGCTCCAAATGGTGGCACCCAGGAATTAAAAGTCCACTGAATCTGTTCTCTCTGTCCCCCTAAAGTCCTTGCAACACACCATACCATCAGTTCTAGGAATGACTACATTCTAGAAAAATGAAGTTTTCAGGTTGCCTTTTTTAAAAGCTCTGGCCTTGAGTAGGTTAATAAGGTAACTTCCTGTCTTTCATTGTCTAAAATGAGCTGACCTAATCAGTTGGCTCTGTTCCCATTAGACATTTCCTTGGTTCTGCTCAGTTATAAAAAGAAATGTAACCTTGGGAGTCCTATGAAAACCGTGGATGGGATAACTTTCAAAGAAAGAGCTATAAGCTGACTAACATCATGTTAGTTTTGTTTGCTTTCCCACAAGCTGGGCATATTACTACAGAGCTACACAAAACAACAATTACAATAGAAAAGGTTGTACAGGGCTACTAGGATCAGAAATCAAAAATCCCCTTACACTTCTGTTACATGTCAGTTTACGTGGCCCTTTAATATAGACAAGCATTCTTCCATTTTACAGGTAAGAAAACTGGGGCTCAGAGAAACAATGAGGTTTCCCTGAATGGAAGAGTCAGAATTCTACCTGGAGTCCTGAGACTTCCAGTACCATGCTGTTTTCTCTGCAGTACAGTTTTCTCACCAAAACGCCCTGTCACCCAGCCTATGAGGTGGTACACGTGCTCATATGTCCCTTCCATCCCCCTGCCTTTACTAGCCCTGCTTAATCCTACAGTGAAACTGACTATTGTCCAGAGGTCTTTTCTTAAACCTCTGGCTTTTCCTTCTCCAGAGGAAATCCAGAAAGTTCTACCCTCCCTCTTCCAACTATTTTTTTAATAACTCAAGTTCTATTTTTCTCATTGCAGGAAAAGAAAAATAACATGAGATCTATCCTCTTAACAAAAATTTGTTTTGTGCATGATACAGTACTGTTAGCTCTAGGCACAATGTTACACTGTATTAAGATCTTTAGGACTTATTTATCTTATGTAACTGGAACTTTACACCTATTAATTAGTAAATTATTAATGTTTCTCCTCTTCTCCCTGCAACTACTTTACATCCTACTTCTATGATTTTTTTTTTGTTTTAGAGACCTCATTTAAAGTAGAATTCAGCAGTATTTGTCTTTCTGCAATTGGCTTATTTCATCTTGCATAAAGTCTTCAAGCTTCCACCATGTGTATCATAGGGCAGGATTTCCTTCATTTTTTAAGACAGAAAAATATTTTATTGTACATAAATACCAGTTTTGTTATCCACTCATCCACTGATGAGCATTGGAGTTATTTTTACCTCTTGACTCTTGCCTATGATGGTACAATGAATTACCTTTATTATACAACTCTGGGGATAATTTAGAAAATCATTACTACCAGTCTTGACTCTCATATTTCTACTGGCCTACTGAACATTTGTTTGCTTCCCACCATTACCCTCAGTTTGTTGTGTCATAAATCAGATATGTTGGATGGCCCTCTCAAACTGGCTGTCCCTTAGTATCCTTATTTTTATAATGTCACTGTCATTCTCCCAATCACTGAGGCTTAAACTAAAGTCATCTTTGATTCTTTCTTTTCATTTGTCGCTCATATGCAGTTGGGCCCCAAATCCCTGTTGATTCTTTCTTTACTGTTTTTTTTTCTACTTTTATCACTGCTTCTTTTCTATTCCCTACCCCCATCTTCAGCATATGCTACTGAAATCATACCTTAAGTGGTCCCCAGGCTTCTAGGCTAAGGCAGGAGTTTTGAAAGCCTAAGGCTAGCAGATTAGAGAACAAAGAATCAGGGACCTGGGCAGAAGAGTCCATCAATCCATCATGCACAGATGCCAGGATAATCTTTCTAAAGCATCTCATACCTCTCCCTAGCTCAGCTGCCTTCATTCTGTCCCCATTGACTTGAAGCTAAAACTCAGATCCTTAGGAGAGATCTTAGAGAGCCTTCTGGTTTAGCCTAAAATATTCTTCTGGCTTTATTTTCTACCGTTAAAACCCATGAGAAACTTTCACTTTGTTTTTTTTTTTTTTAAAAAAGCAATATTTGTACCTTATGAACCCCTAAATATTGCCCATGTTTATCTCTGTATAAATATGTCTCTTTCCTTTCTTTTTAAATTGCACTTAATCATTCAAAGTATAATGTCAGCATGACACAGTGAAAAGGAAATAGGTCTGGAGTAGGGCAAACCTCTACTTGAATTCTGACTCTATTTCTAATAAGCTATTATGATCTGCAATATGTTTTTAATCTCCTATATCTCCACTCCTTCATCTCATCAAATAGGAGTCATAAACGCAACTTTATAGGACTATTGCAGGACTAAATCAAATGGAGAAATTATAAAGCATCTAGCCCAGTATCTGATATATTCTAGATGCTCCATAATTTTTAGTTTCCCTCCATGATATCTTTCCCAACCATCTTAGTCCATAGTTCTCTCTATCTCCTGAATGAGTAAAAACATTCTGCCAATATTTCCAAGAAATGTTCTGCAGTGACTCTCTGCTTCCATGTGGCATAAAATGATCATGCAGATCCTGGCATCCTAGTAGGAGAGTGTGGATGAAATATAAAAAGAATAATGGAAGCTAATATTTATTGGACACTTTCAATGATTGAGATACTGTGCCAGAACTTGCATTCATTTTCTCATATTCTACTGTCCTGCATTTCACCGCACCACTCTGAATTAGAGTTATTCTTCTTCTTATTTCACACTTCAGAAAACCAATACTAGAAGAGGTAAAGTGACTTGCCCAAGATCATGCACTCATAAGTGTGGAATCAGCAGTCAGAGCCAGGCTTCAGCGACCTCTCCTTGAACCAACTCAGACTCTTTTTTTCTCTGCTCATCAATAGTCATGAACATACTGAAGTCAGCTTTTCATCATCATCTTACAGGTTGAGCATCCCTAACCTGGAAATCTGGAATCTAAACTACTGTGAAGCCACACATTTGTTGAGTGCTGAGATGGTGCCCAAAAGGATTTAAATCTTGGAACCTTCCAATTTTGAACTTTTGGAATAGGCGTTCTCAATCAGTAATGTCTATACAAATATTCCAAAATCTGTAAGCACTCCATAACATCCAACACTTCTGGTCCTAAGCATTTTGGATAAGAGGTGCTCAACCTTTGCCTGTAAAAGGTAAAGATTTCCCTAATGATTTCCCAAAATGTTAATAAGTCCTTGTGGTGATTCCTCGGACACATCATTGTTCACACGTCTCCAGAAAATCCTTGCCTGTTCCTCCTCATGATTCTCTATCCATTTCAAAATACTGTTGCACAATTTTGTAAGTTAACTTTTTGAAGCAGTGTTTGGTTTAGTGGGACCTTGTCAAGGGCCTTTTTAGAATCTAAATAAATTATATCCAGGGTTTCCCTTTGTCCACATGCCCATTGATTATGTCAAAGAATTCTGATCAATTTGTTATGCCTGCTCAACCCTGAGTGTTTTACAAATAGTAAAACATTATACAAACAATAACTAATTTAATTACAGGAAAAATTATACCTTGCTTCTCGTATAATACCCTTGGCTAACATGATCCATGAGTTTATCAGCCTCAAGTTCCTTTGGTCACCTTTAAAATGCACCTCATAAGAAAGAGATTCATTGCCAATTTGCCTGGCTCATGGGCAGTAGAAAACTCAACAGTAGTTTTCTGGCATGACAAAGTCTATGCTTTGGTCATCTGTTATATAATTTTACCCAAAATCTTGGCAGATGCCATCCAGTCCTGATGATTCATCAACATCCATTTACTTAGTCAACTCCACTTAGAACATCATGTGCACTTACCACCATTTCATTTACCACTCCAAGTTGCCTCCTCCAAAAGACAACTCGGGAATAAACAGCACAGCTTAAATTATGTTCAGACTCTCTTGGATCTTCCTTTCATGCTTGAGAACACATTCTCTCCCATCACCAGCAAGTGATCCTATTGGCTGGCTTTCCTGGCTCACTTGTTCCCTTCTTTTGATGCACTGAATGAAGTACAGGGCACTCAAGTTCTATTCTTGGCTTTGCTTCAAATTTTCAAGTGTCCTGAGGCACGTCTCTTTCACTTGTGAGAAGTCAGTTTCTCCATCTCGAAAATAAAGAAAGTGCCCAGACAACTCTTGCAGGCCATTCTAGTACCAGCATCTGTGATTCTGTTCATTGCTTTGTTTTCATTCCCTGGGGTGCTGCTTATCAGAGTCTTTTAGCAATATCTTCTGTTGCATTTTCATCAAACTTTGCTAGCTCACTGTTCTTTTCTCCTAAGTTGTATTTCCACTTGGAAAATATCTCATTTCTCCTGTTTTAACCACCCTGATTTTTCGAGTCTGGCAAGCCAGGCTTCTTCCTGAAGGCTGCCTACACCAGGTCCTTGACACATGTATGCATCAGAATGCTAATGTTTGGTAGTTTTCCAAGCTCTCTGGGTATATTCATTTTTAAAACTCTTCATCCCAAAGTCACTCTAAGGTTCTCTTTTCCTATAGCCATTATTTCTTTTTTTCCCCATAATTTTATTGAGAAACAAATAGCAATTAGACAGTTTCAAATCAAATTGGTAGGACAGTTCCAATAATTAACACATTGTATACTCTCTTCCTAGTGGTTATTTGCTATACAAGATGCAGATATGATATCCTATTTACAAACACCATTAGAACAAATCATTCTATTCATTAAGAGAATGCAACTATATATCTATCCCAACCACTTTGAATACACAGATACAAAATGGACATTTATAGTTATACCCCATTTTTTTCTAAGTACCGTTATTGAATATTATAGGTGTGTAAACTCAGCAAAATATTCTAAAAGAGTCCAGTAGCCCATAATAGCATTGGGTCTTCTGTTTAACTGGCAATGTCAGAAATTATTGACTTGAGTCCCCCATAGTTCAACATAACAACATGGCTTTAGTTCCTATATTTCGTCTTCATACTTTTCTACTGGATGGTTAAGACCAAGGTAAAGCAGGACCTATGCAACAAGAGTTGTAGCTTTTGGGTCTGAGAAG
The DNA here is from genome assembly GCF_000260255.1 of Octodon degus. Lineage (NCBI taxonomy): Eukaryota > Metazoa > Chordata > Mammalia > Rodentia > Octodontidae > Octodon > Octodon degus. The sequence goes on from NW_004524639.1 coordinate 2,421,712, forward strand.
GTCAGTGAAATGCCCTCAGGATTTATCTTGAGATCCTGTACCTCAGATTGTAGAACATTTGTCAGTGCAGCCATGTGGATGAGTCACGGCCATTGCTTGGCCAATGTGCTCTCTGTGAAAGCCTGAGAGAGTGTCTTCTCCTCATGTGACTCTCCTTAGGCACACTCCACGTCATCGATCAATTTCCTCTTTGGCCCCATAACCTTCTTGATCAGAAAATCTGGGACACTACCGAGGTACATGACGTTACAGTACAAGTTCTCATATGTCCTGAATCTTAATTGACCTTGGAAGGCTAGGGCCAAAATGTTGTTTAGCCATTATTTCTAAATTTAAAATATAATTTTTTGGGTCCTCCTGTCTCATTGTTGAGTAATTTTTTTGTGAAACTGCCATTACATGATGTCTAACTCACAGTTATGTCTTTCCCTGAACGTTTTACTTCTTAGAACAAAAATTAAAGCATTTCCCTTTTAATGAGGGTCTTAGTCCATTTGTTATGCTATAGAAATACCTTATACTGGGCAATTTACAGTAGAAATTAATTTCTCACAGGGTGTGTGACTAAGAAGCCCAAGGTCAAAGTGGTGCCAAGTGAAGGCCTTTCAACTGTATCTTCACTGGCAAAAGGGCCAAATGTCATAACCTAATCTGATACAAGAGATGGAAGAGCAGAAATGGGCCTATCTAGGCCCATTTGTAAGGAAAGAATCCACTGCATGAGGATAGAGCACCTGCAACTCCTGACTCCTTAATATTGTTGCACTGGGAGTTAAATTTCAATGTGAATTTTGAAGGGGCCACACATTCAGAGAAGTGAGTCATTTTGTCTCTCTTAGCCTGCTTCCACATCTAAAACCTAGAGACTGCTATTTCATAGGATTGTGGTAATTAAATAACCCATGAAGAGCTTTTGGCACAGTACCTGGCATGTGATAAGTACTCAAAAAATAAGATCTGCTGTTAAATTTACTGATTTGTTAACTTACCAGAGCCTATAAATGTAAATTATAACTGTCATAGGTTTTATTTTTTAAAGACATGAAAGGCAAATAAAATCAGGTAACCAACCTTCAGCAGTATTTCCTAAACCCTTGCTACTCTAACTGGCATCTATGGACCAGGAACAATTGTGTCATTTAGGAGTTTGCTGAAAATGTAGAACCTCAGACATTAATTAAAATTTTAGGGAGGAGGGAGTAATGTGGCCTTCACCATGAACTACATCCCCAGTCCTTTTTTTAAAAAAAAATATTTTATTGTCTCACTAAAATGTCTGTGCTTGGTTTGAGTTTGCGATCCTCCTGTCTCAGCCCTCCACCCCACCCTCAGCATGCTGGGGTTACAGACATGAGCTACCACACTTGGCCAAGAAATAGTTTTTAGAGCAAAATTTTTATTTTTTTATTCATTGATAAATTTCTTACTGGATTAAGTGTAGGCTTACATTCTCACTCCTACCAAGCCTATGTGCGCAGGAGAGATGAAGGACACTTCAGTGGCTTAACTATACTCATAGTGTCAAAATGAGGGTGGTAATCACTTGTATTGCTAAATTAATTAATAGAGTGTTCTGGTAAAAAAGGTAAAGCCAATGGAGGAACTTTATGACACCTGTGAAATATCAGTGATTTAGAACAAATCATTTTGTCTGCTGCTAAGTGAGCACAAAGCTTGTCAGGGAATGAAACGTCCTAGGGGACGGGTATGGGAAAGATGTTGAGTCTTGTGTAGAGCTCACATGCTAGTATGTACAGTTACATATTCATATGGCCCTATTGATAAGTCCAGGAGTGAATGATGGCAAATTTCCCAAAAAGTATTCAGAGTTTCAACAACATAGTTCTGTTTCCTTTGTGCTATTCAGAAACCAACCATTCAGATCTTTGGTAATTATGTTGCAGATTCATTCTCATCTACTAATCCACTCCTGAAACTGTTAGGTAAGATCTTCTAGTAACTCCTTCCAAACTCATGTATTCCTTCAGCCATGTGAGCCCAGTGTAAGTAGAGCCCATGGTTTCCACTGGGAAGGAGGTCTCATCTGATAGACAAATGGGGTGCTCTCCAATTCTTAGGGTGCTGAACCTTCAGACATAATTGGAAGGAAGGCCTCACATCCATAGAGTCAAATGAACTGAATCCCAATTCTGTTTCTGCCACTTTCCTGTGTTGTATCTTTGAGCTAAGTTACTCAGCTGCTCTGAGCCTTTGTTTCATCATTTGTAAAAATAATCATAAAATATTTGCTGACCCTCCTCACCCCAGTAGTTGTTGAATGCACATTAGGTAATGGATATAAAGCATACAAAGTAAAATGTAATGCAGCATGCTCATTTAGGGTACTACTAATATCATTTAGTGTCATTGAGTTGCAAGTTAATTTCATTTGCCAAAAGACTTTAGCTAAAATTAGAAATCAAACCCCCAGTGAACTGGCCAATGATGTTCATTATAAATATGTTTACTCCTTCACCCCCAAAGATGACATTTTAAGTTACTCATTAACTTGCATTTAGCCCAGGGTGGTCTGAAGTGAGAAGATATTTAAACAATGACAAATATGTCTGTGGAGTTGTGCAAATAACCACATAGTCATAGTAAGAGGCACCTACATCTTGAAAGAATCACAGCTAGTTATGTTTTGTTTTCTTTGGTGGCAGAGGGGCAGTGAGGGCAGGGGTGGACAATGAGTTGGGGAGGGTCAAGAAAAGGGCCCCTGATTCTTTCCATGCTGTCTTGCTCTTAGCTACCAGCAATCTGCTTTCATGTCTTGATCTTTTCTTTTAGAGATCAAATGCCACAGGGAAGCTGAAGGAAGCAAAGCTCACTATAATAGCACTTTTCACGCAGATACAGACCAGGTGGTTCTTGCTAATAGATTGACAAGACAGCCAATCCCAGGTCACTCTAGAGCATTGTGCAGCTCCCATGGCTCACAAAGAGGGATTTAGATGGGAGATTTAACAGCGATATTATCTGCCAATTGAGAAGTGTACCCAAAAAGGGCCCTTCCTCGTGCCTTAGTGTTGACTAGGGAATTATTACAGGTAAGCTGGTGATAGATGAGAGTAAAAAAAGGTAGTCTTTCCCTAAAGTTACTATAATTTGAGAGGCTTTAGGAGCTCTTTTTATTATTTACAGGGAGATTATTCTGAGGTTTACTTTTCTAGGCTGTGCTCTGTAATACTTCCCATCTGAGCTATTATTGTATGAGGCTCTTATTAGGGGTAAGATAAACTTGTTGGCAAACCTTACATATAACATATAACTCTAAGAATGAGGTAAGTACTGAGGATAGTGTGAGAAACTTAAGATCAATGTGTCATATTTTATAATCAGCTTTCAAATTAGGAAGAAATTGAATGTAATAATTAGACAACAGATGTCATTGATTTTATCTCTGTGAAAGCCATGTTGACCTATTTAGTGATACTTCGACTACACTGCGATAATCAAGGATGTATAGAAAGGAATGGAATGGGGAAATTTAGTACTAAGTGAGCAGAAAAGTGTAGGAGGAACAAGTGAAAAAGTGGCAAGGCCAGCACCACCAGCCAAGCCACCAAACAGAAGGGAAATGATCTCTGTAGAGTAATAACACCCCAGAGGGACCCCAAGAGCAGGGAAGTGCTCTGCCGCAAAGAGAAATATCATGTCAGAGAGAAAGTTGAAGATACCTAGTTAAACTTGTGTGATGGTCAGAAGGTTCTCAAGTAGATAGTGATCTCTTAGGTGAGCCAAACCAGCAGAGCACAATGTAACAAGGAATCTTGATCCTGCAGAGAAAGACAGAAGCTGAAAGTGAATAGTGTTCTATTGGCTGCAGATGGAGATCAGAAATGAAGCCAGGGCTCACAAGATTAAAGGCACCAACTGCTTTGCAATCAGTGAACTTCCATGAGGGTGCTGAACTGCATGTGTGTGCTTGCAGTGAGCTCATGCACACACATGCTATCAAATCTCTTCAATTTGGATAGCAATGTTCTTTAGCTTTTGTCCAGGTGGCAAAAAGACCAGATGCAGACATCACCTCTTTTCTTTCCTTTATTCGCCTGTGTCAAATCCCAGGAGATTTCTCCTGTCTCGTTGGCAGGAATGAAGATATAAGGAATAGTCTTATAAGGTTAGTCTTTGTGAAAGAAAGCCTTGTCATTGAGCTAGCCTACATCCACACCAGGCTAAGGGAAACTTAATGACCCAGCATAATTATTCATGACATTTATGGTTTTATCATTTCAAATGTACTTGCTGATTTTTAAAAATTACTTTTTGGTCTTTGTCTTAAAAGAATCTAATGTATATCACTGATAGTACGTAAGCTGTTAAGGGGACAATGTGAACACAAGTGCAGACAGAATGTCCTAATTAGTAGATCGCTGATGGATTTAAGCAATAATACAATTACTAAATAAATAAGAGTGGAATAAAGACAGTCCTACAAATTCCAGTGTCTGGGAGCAGTCTGCGTGAGAGCTGGAGAAATCTCATTAGCACCTTCAGGCTGGGTTTCAGAGTAATGTGATTGCCTCAGCTACCCATGAGCTCCTGGGAGGGTGGTGAGCACAACTTTTTCATCCTGTGGAGACACTTCTCATCCTCAAGGTGCTAATGAGATTTCCCCCTACTCTCACAGACCCTGGAATTTGTAGGATAGCCTCTTTTCCATTTCTATTTACTCAGGAAGTATATTAATGTTTAAGTCCATCAGTGAGCCACAAGTTAGGAGGTTCTGTCTGCGCTCACACTCTCATTCTCGCCTCAGTGGCTTAGCTGTCAGTCAGCAGCCTCTGCTTCTGTCCTCACCCTTGCTGAGTGTTATTCAGTAGATGTTCAGTAAGTACTTCAGGGCTGGGAGTGTAACTCAGTGACAGAGTACTTAACTAGTGTGTGTGATGGCCTCAGTTCCATTGCTGGCACCACTAAACAGTCACTTGACTGATCGTGTGTAACTTTCTCTCTTGTCTTATTTTGCTGTGCTGGTGATTGTAATCCTGTTGTACATACTAAACAGATACATGAAGCTCCTTCCCCATTCCCATGTGCAACATTTACTTTTCATATTTGCTTCCTTTTAACCCATGTTTGGTAAAGTATGTCTCACTCTCATTGCTTCTTAAAAGGCTTCCTTTAAGTGCCCTGTAGTTTCTAGCAGCTGAGATTGTGAATGAGAAGATAGGAAATCCCTGAACCTTGGAAGGCTCAGAATGAGAAGACGGGGGCGTTTAGGGAAGAATCTGTGAATTGGGCACTGGAGGACAATGCCAAGAAGTCACAATGTTCCATGTTCACAAGAGAAGAATCAGGGCAATGTGAATGTTATCTTCTGTTATTTAGAGGTCTTGCATATGGAACCAATGCATGGAATTTCAAGGAGTCATATTTTGACTGACAGAAGAATGAACTTTCTCACCCTTTGAGCTATCCTGCAGCCGAAAAGATTGCTCGAGGAAACAGCCAGCTTCCTGACTGTGGAGGCATTTAATGAGAAATTAAGTAAACATATATCAGGAAGATTGGCTGGAGGAGGGTGACATGCCACAATAATAAATTCCTTCATCATGGGCTCTTGATTTCTAAAGTCTTGGTTGCTCCGAGTGCTATAATTTTATGATCTAGATAAGTAAGTAGAATAAAAGAGAACCAAAATACTGAAGCAAACGGATGAGGCAGTTTTTCAGGCTATAGGAAGGAAAAGACTGCAAGAGAGAATCTCTCTAGTTGTTTCTATTGAGCTCATGTCACCAATTATGATTTTATCTATTTCCCTAAGCAAACAGATCCTGAGGAATAGAAGAAATTTTTCGAGTGAACAGTCAGCATACTCTGTCACTCACAGACTATGGATTTGTTTTGCTATTGCAAGAATCCGGTTCTCATTTCTCCCGATTATTTCCAGGCTTGTGGCCTTCCTGCCCTCCTGTTAGAAAAGCAACCCTGAGCTACAGCCTCTCGTCCAGCTACAAGTGATTAGCTCTGAGGGCTCAATCGTCAAGATCAAGGTTGTCCTGTTTACACTCATCTCCTGCACTACTCGCCCTTCTGATTATGGCCTCACAAAACAGACAAGCACATTTCAAATAATCTGTAAACTTGGGGGTGTTTTCCCTGCCAAATCACCATTAGCCAATGCTTTCGTTGACTAATAAAAATAAATTACTAAGAAAAAGAAATGGCATAAAGCCCTACAAGATACAAGCCACAAATATTATGAGATTCAACAGACCTAAATATCTGTTAAGTTATTCTAGAAGTTTCTAAGTAATTACTTTCAATATCTGTGCTTCTCTTCCTACAGATTAGGACTAAATAGCAAAGTAGCAGACCACACTTTAAATAAGGACCTGCTCTGTATCCAACCCTGCTCTGTGTCCCTACCTTATACCATCCTTACCTTGGCAAACATACTCAGAAGCTGTCTAAATGGGGTGAAGATGATGATCTAGTAGAGCTGGCCGAGCTGGCCGACCACTGGGTCATGAGAGCCACTTGTTAAATTTTCAGAATTTTTGTGAGCCAGTTTTTTTTTTAATTTTAGGACAGAGTATACAGGATCTCCCTGCATAGATTGGACTTGTATGACTGTAGTGATCCTTCTGTTCACAGCCACCCAAGTGCTGGGATTACAGGCACGCACCACCATGCCCAGTCTCAATTGCCATCTCAGTGCACGCCAGGGAGTGAGGCCAGCATAGCAGGCCTGGAAATCAAACTCCCAGCCCCTGCATCTGACTAAGCAGGTCCTTTAATCTGCTGAGCTATTTGGCCAGTTGTTAAGCATAGACATTATTAAAATTAAGTTAGCCAAACAAGGTGGCACATGCCTGTAATCACAGTACTCTGGGAAACTGCAGGAGGAGAATCCTAAGTTTGACCCCAGCCTGGGTACTTTGTGAGACCCTGTCTCAAAAATTACAAAGCTGGGGATGTGTCTTAGTATAAAGGCCCTATGTTCAATCCCTACCCAGTACCACAAAATGACATAAAAGTAAAAGTAAATAACTTTACAATGAAACTAATACCATTAAAAAACAAAGGTAACTCTTAAAACTAATCATATTCTTATTTTATCAAATTTTATAATTATCTATGCTTTTAAGGTTCTATGTCTCTCATGTCTGTATGGCAAAAATACTACATAATTTTCCAACTTTGTGTCCAATGTCATCCCAGTGGTGGGTTAAATTTGGCCATGATGGAAGTATTTACCCCGCAGAAATAAGCATAAACTATAAATCAGAACTTCATTTACTATTTTTTAAATTGTCTATACTTATAGCGATGGCAAGCTGGCCATTAGGGGTGCATGACTATCATCCCAGCACTCTGCACTGTCTGGGACCAGAGGATCACCTGCCTGTACCTCATTTGGGAAACACAGTGACAAATTGTCTTAAAATAAAATACTAAAAGGACAGCTAGGGATGTAGTTTAATGCAGAGATCCTGGAATCAATCAACCAGTCCTGCCCCCGCCAAAAGAAAAGTAATGGGGAAAATGTTAATGGTGCAGTGTAAATTTAAAATCACGTTCTTTCTGTATCCACTACCTTCTGAAAAATACATAAACATCCCTCTAGCACTTGCAAACTATATCTGATTCAGCAAAGAAATCACTCGTCACTAATGGAGTGAAATTTTGAATAGTGAATCAACTTTCCTGTAAGAACTGTACTTGTTTCACATTTGCAGCCTTACTTTGGTTATAAATGCAAAAATTAGTGAAAGCCTTCCATGAGAACCAATTGAATATTTGGAATTTCTACCACAGAATATATTTTTATCTATAAATTGAGCACATGCCTTATTTCCATTAAGTCTTAAATAAAATGACATATATATTCAGTTTTTTGAGAACCAGTTGTTAAACATTTATCAGCACACCACTGGATGAGAGAATTTATTTTCCTTCCTTTATTTGTAAAGTTTCTTGGCTTATATCAAACACTCTTTCCACCGTGAATAAGAGAAAAATTCCTGTCATCCAAAATTATGATGACAAACGAAAGATCCCCTCAGTTTTAGTGACTCTGACTTCTAGGAATCCTAGACTTGGAAACTTCCTTAACTTGGAAACTGTTAACCAGATCCATAAACTTTTTTTTCTCTCCTAATTCCTCATTCTCTATTGAGGTTGATGGGATCCTTCTGAAGTCTCTTCTAACTAACAGAAATCTCATCAGTCCTCTCCTAAACCTGGATAAGAGTCTCGCAGGCCAGCTCCCTGGGGCACTGAAGACCACTTTTAGAGTTCAGCCTCTTATATCAGAGAGCATTAAGATAAATGAATACCGTGTGCTGGTATTAGCCCTGGTTTCATAGACTTAGAGTAGAGCTCCTAATATCAGGTTACATTTTGTTGGATCCATAATCTTTTTTTTTTAACCACCAACCATATGGGCAGAGGTTGGAAGGAAAGCTAAATTTGGAACACCCCCACTCTCCTGTTCAACATTTCTTCCTTGTCTGTGCAAGGAGGCAACATATTACTCATACTCATTTATACCACCAACTGCTGGAGGACTAAGAAACGAGTTATTCCCAAACTGTGGTTGGATCACTGGAGATTTTCTGTGTAAGTACGCAGCAGTGCACTAAGGGTGTCCACAGGTTGCTTATGATTTCTGAGCCTGTGACACACAACTCTGAAAGACTAAATCAATAACAAAGAGAAACCCAGAAATTTCATGCCAGGAGGTTAATGTTCATTTTTAGTTCATATCCAAAGGTAGTACCTTTCTATACTAATATCTTTCTGACTTGGGTATTCTTTGTTGTATGGAGGCACATCGTTCTCTCCCCAGTTAAATTCTTTGTCTTCCAGCTTTACTTTTCCCTGTGGAATTTCTCCCTCCATTTATTTTCTGTCTTCTAGTTTCACATCTCCCCACATACAACTTCACATGGAATGAAAGTTGGAACAGGGAAGATAAATTGGGTGGGAGGGGTAGTGGTAATAATTTAGGTAGTATATGTGGAAATCCTGCACATTTCAGTTGTAGCGTTTCTAAACCTGAATGTACAAGTCATATGTTAGCTTAAAATGGCATTATAGTATCTCAAAGACATTTGGAATCAAGTTCAGCTTAACAAATGAGAGCAAATGAGCCTTCCCTTGCGGAGAGGTTCTAGCCTTCCTGCTGCTCATCAGCCTGGAGTCAGAAGGGCATTCTGTGCTGCTTCTGGATCCCAGGAAAGGAGGAAGGTGTCAAAAGGAACCCTAAAGCCCTGCCTTTTCAAGTCTGGCTTTAGCCCGCTTTCCCAGTCTTATTGTCTCCATTCTGTGACCCTGCCACCTTGAAGTACTCACTGTGTCCAAACTTGATCTTCTGGTCTCTTGGGCCTTCCTGAACTTTTGGAAAGCTCTGTATGTATAATATGCATAGCATTTCTTAGGCAAGTACCCATCTTTGGTAAATTGTAATAGATGCTGGCTGTTAATGTTCTGCATATGCTGATCCCCTAGTCCATAATTATTTCTCCTTGTCTGTCTTTAAAACTGTTCAGTTGCACCTCCCTCTTCAGTGAAAGCTTTCCCTAGTCAGAGTGCTTTGTGAATATTCATCCTAGCATTTACCAACTTGAGGTCAGGAAACTCCCCATACCTAACACATAATTAGTGCTCAATTCGTGTTTGTTGCATGGCCCTGGCAATACAGAAATGAATGAGCAGAGAACCTGCCCATAAGAACTCCTAGTCTAGTTTGAGGGTAAGGAAGGAAGGGACAATGGGAGAGGCACAAACACCCAACTAGATAATTATAATGTAATGTAATGTAGCTAAAGCATTGGTTGCAGTATGCACAGGGAGTTGTGGAAATATAAAGAATAGTTGGAAACCCAGACCGGGGTGGTCAGAAACCAAGCTGAGTCAGAAGCAATGTGTAGGAGTCAGGTGGAAAGGGGAGAAAATTGCAGCCTGACTGGAAAGTATGAGCAAAGATATGGAGGCGAGAAAGAACATAGTGGTGTGGAAATGATGGGCGCTTTGATCTGGCAAGAGGAGAGAGAAGCATGAGGTGAGGCTGGAAGTTTTGTTAGGGGTCAGATTATGAGGGCTTCTCTGCCGTGTTAAGGAGCTCAGCCTTGATTCTGTAGGAGGGTCTATAAATTCATAACATGTGGGCTATCATCCTCCCCAGCAAACACCCCCTCCATGGTAGACATTGATAATCAATCACAGCACCTCATTCCACTGAGCCCAGATGTGACCTCCTAATCTGTCTCAACACAGCACCCCAGGAGATTGAAAGTGGCACTCTGGTTTGCTAGTGAAAGCTTGAAGTGTGTATATTTGGGAACTGGGGATAGTTAGGCAGTAGAAGTGATGGGAGAATGAAGACATAGCCACAGTTACATTTTCAGAAAGTTCATTCTGGGGAAGGATGAAGATACAAAATTAAGAAGAACCAACAGGACCCAACGGTTCAGATTTGGCAGAAGGAAGGAGAAAAAGCAGTCTAGTCATAGATGAGAGCAGTGTTTCCGCCTTGGGAGCACAGGTAGGTGCGAATGTCATTCAGAGAGAGAACTTAAAAGTAATACATTAGAAATCATACCTCTCAGTTTGGGGCATGGACTGCCTTGGTTTAAACATCTTATGTAAATCAACACATTTTGTTCTCCCAGCAACCCTGTGGGATGGGTACCATTATTATTTCTGTTTTGCAGATGAAACTACACAGATAGAAATAGAATATTGAATATGAGACACAACTAGGGAGAATGTTAAAGTGAGAAAAGCTCAAAACCCATCACTGCATCAGTTGGATGAATATGGATAAGGCCATTCATGTCACCAGCCACCCATGCTAGGGTATATCAGTTCACACAAATGTTTTGGAAACCAAAGGATTTACCATTCTTGGAGGGGGCACACTTTGGTGTATATAAATCTATCTTGCCTTCCTACATCTGTTCTCACAATGATAAGAAAAGAAATTAAAGTAAGCTACCAAAATAATGACCTGAATGACTTCCCAAAAATCTTTAAATATATGATGCATGTACCATTTTAAAAATTAAAAAAGAGATGGGATAAGGCCTGGATTACTTCCTAGCTTCCCTCAAAGCACTTCATCTGACTAAAACTATAACAAAAACACGTTCACCTTGTAAAACAAAAGGGCAAGGTTAGGAAGTATATTGAATTGCAAGAGAATATGTCATATAAGTTGTGCTATTTTTTCAGTGATTGACCTTTGCTTATTTCAATAATTATACTGCATAACACCCATGTATGAATGTTTACATTTCTTCTATTTGTTAAATGACTTCATATTTCCAAAGCCCTTTCTGTTGGCCATTTATTTTAGTGTTCCTTGAGCCCACCAGCTTTAAGGAATGGGCTGTTTCCATGGCTAATTGACAGGTTGCTCTTTGCATCTTAGCTTCACATCTGACTCTCTTGCAAGGACAGCCACATTTCAGGGTACAAATGTTTATGCCTTGCAGCCTGAGCTTGAAGCTTAGTGTTGGAGTCCAGGTGTGCTAAGGTATCAACTGCCAGGGCTTTTGGACCTCAAAGCCAGCTTTCCTAATAAGCCTAAACCCACTCCATGAAATTCAATTTATTAATGACTGCATAGTGTCCTCCACAAACAGCTGAAAACAAACTACACATGAGCAGTTTTTGCCCGAGCATGCCATTCTCAAGGCTACCTTTGTTCAAGCCATTACATCTGCCTGTGATGCCCTTGGTTCTCCTGCCTATAAGCTTTCAGTGCCACCTCCTTCACAAAGCTCATTCCCGTTGGACCCAGCCCTCCATGACATCTCTTTCCTTTCCAAATATGTATCTGTGCTATTCTGTACAAAACATCAACAAGCTAGCAGATTGTGAGTCACTAGTAACTTTTAAATTCATCAATTGATTAAATCCTGATTGCAGCCCTGGAAGGTGGGCCGTAATGTCGAGATCTTTCCGGTGTCAGATTCATTTCCATAACCACCAGGCTTCATGGCCCAGCACATGTAACTGACTAATATCATAAATGGACCTTGACTTTTTCCATGGAGTTGATGCTTAGAGTCAGGATGACCTCAGCAGGAGATTAGAGCTTCTCCGGCCTTTGTATTTAGAAGGTATAAAACAGTGTTTCTCAGGCCAATGAATTGGACTGTTCTGAATTTGCAGAACTTTGTTTTTATACATCTCCTGTTTTCCCTATGGACTTTAGTTCTTTTGGGATAACTGAACCTGGGCCTAACAAGGAACTTACTGGACATGCATGGGAGATGTAGGCCCGCTCCCCAGCATTTCACTGGTAACTTTGGTTATTGCTCCACAGTGTATTTTAGTGGTTCATGGCCTTCTGTACTAAGTATGTCTCAGGCTATCATTGCTAGGGCAGTAGCTGGTTTGGACAGCTTATTCTGAAGGTAGCTTTGGAAACATATAATCTTGATTCTGGGAGACTGAGCAGGCAGCCAAGCTAAAGGCCTGATGTGCTGTTCTTGGGCCAAATGCCTCAGCTAAAATAATATAGTTAGAATTATTCATTATCCCTTCAGCACAGTGCTAAATTTTAAAATGCATACTTGTGAGGAATTTTGGCTTTTAGTAGGTCCTTGGTACATTAGTTGTATGTTTTAGAGACTCATACTAAATGTGGGAACTAATCACATTCTGGCTATAACAATAGTAAGAATGGTCAAAAATATCACCCATAGAGTGTTACCTCTTTTAATCTCTGCAACACCTTAAAACAGGTGGTAATAGAAACCTCATTTTACAAATGAAGAAAATGAAGCTCAGAGAGATGAAGTAAATGAGTAATGTATTGATTTAAATTAGGATTGAAATCTATACTTTTCTGGTTTCAAAGGCCATGAAACTCTTCATACTAACCTCTGTTCTGTCACCTTTCTTTCTGCTTCATGATACTTCTTCCTGCATCATAAATCTTCAGGAGGCAACTAGCTGAGATGTACAGGAAGTGTTTCACCCAGTGCTGTGATCAGTAAAGTGATAACTAGCATCATACAACACAAAAGACCTAGAACTGGTCATTCTTACCATGCTGGTTGTACTCCACTGGCTCAATCCTTTAGCTTTGTTATATTTTGTTCTCCCAGCAAGGAGAGTAGATATGGCCATGCAGATGAAAGCCAGGCCTGGTAGTTTACACCTGTAATTTCATCATTCAGGAGACTGAGGCAGGAGGATTCCTGCAAGTTTGAGACAAGCTTGCACTATACAGTGAGTTCAAAGCCAGCCTAACCTACATAGAAAGATCCTATCTCAAAAAAAATGTAGATGGAGCATTGTCATCTGACTAAATTTGCTTCTTGAACTTGTAAAAATTTAAGCAAATGTGGTCTAGTTAAACACTCCATTTTTCTTAGGCCTAGGCATGCTCAGCTAGTTCACAGTTACATTGATTGCAAGCAAAGATTGGATATTTTCCATGCAAAAGATATTAGTTTTATAAATCTACAATCTTAGCTGAAAAATAGAAATTTGTTCATAGATATGTATTAGGAAAGAATCAGCAGGAATCAAGTACTTAAAAACTGAACCACTGATTATTGTTGATCTGTACTAAATATTCAATTAGAATGTATAGTCTCCCATGTACAGAATATTTTTATTTACATGACTATGAAATCTCATCATAGGTATGGGTTGATAAATTGGGTTTGCAGTAAGAATTTTATTAAGAAATAATTTATGTAAACATATAGTTCAACCATTGTTGAGTATAGAATTCAGTTGTTTGTTGCATACTCAGGGAGTTGCACAGTGATCAAGACAATCAAATTTAGAATGTACTTATCACCTGAGATAAATAGATACACAATCCTCCTAGCATCTTCTCCCAACTCCAGTGAGCACCGATCTATTTTCTCTAAGTAATTACTTGTTGTTGAAATGATGTATAAATGGAATCATACTATATGAGGTCCTTTATGGCTGACTTCTTTTATCTAGTATAACATTTTCAAGATTCATCCAGATTAAAACAGGTATCAGTAGTTCTTTTTTGTTTTTGTTAAATAATGTTCCATTGCATAGCTGTCTCATATTTTCCTTAACCATTCATAAGTGGGTAGAAATTTCCCACTTTTTGAGTATTATAAATAGAGCTTCTATGAATAAGACTTTGCCTGGACATATGTTTTCCTTGCTCTAAAATGTACTCTACGAGTGTAATTGCCGGCTTACACAATAATTCTATTTTTAATATTTTAAGAACTATCAGACTGTTTTTAAAACTGGCTACACCAAGCCAGACATGGTGGCACATCCTTATAGTGCAAGCACTCTAGGAGGCTTAGACAGGAGGATTAGAAAGTTTCAACGCAACTTGGACAACTTAGTATGACTGTGTCCCAAAAAAGAAAAATGAGCTGGTGATATAGCTCAGCGTGAAGGACCTGGGTTCAATCCTCTATACCACAAGAAAGTGGCTACACTATTTTACACCATCACCAGCAGTTGTCTAAGGCTTCCAATTTCTCTATATCTCCACCAACACTATCTTTTTATGATAGCCACTCTGGTCACTATAACATTATATCTCTTTGTTGTTTGAATGTCATTTTCCTGATGATTAATGATGTTGAGCACCTTCCTCTTATTGGGCATTTGTATCTTCTTTGGAGAAATGTCTTTATTTAGTGTATGCTTCCAGTAGATAATAATTACATTGATCTGGGGAAATTGGTGCGTAAGCATAGCACATCTTGATAATTGTATTCCCTGTTCTCCCTCACCCTCCCTTCTTCCTCCTTTCCCAGATCTTCTTCCCATCTCAGTGGAGTCTATCTCCCTCTTTGCTACCATCTATCTTTTATTTTGCCCTTTTAAATTATTTCTATCCTAGGTATTTCATATTAGAGAAACTATGTGACATTTAACTGGTGACTAACTCATTTTACCTAATATTGTGGTCTCACCATCCATTCATTTTCCTACAGATTCAAATTTATCCTTCTTTATGGTTGAGTAGCATCCCATTCTATACCACATTGTCTTTATCCATTCCTTTGTTTCTGGCCATATCTACTGCTTCTGTACCTTAACTGTTGTGAGTTTTGCTGCTATAAACATGGGTATGTATGTATCACTGCAATCATTGACCTTAATTCTTTAGGGAAGATACCTAGAGAAGGATAGCTTAGTCTAATGGAATTTCTTGTTTTATGTGAGGAATCTTCCTAATGATTTACATAGTGACTGTACTTATTAGTTTACTTTTCTACCAACAAGATAGAAGGATTCCTTTGTCCCCATAACCTCACCAGCATTTGTTATTTTTTGAGTCCTTGATAACCATTTTTTTTTCTTTTTTTCTTTTCTTTTTTTTTTTTCAGAACCAGGGATTAAACTCAGGCCCTTGTGCTTGCCAGGGAAGCGCTTATTCTACTGAGCTATCTCCCCAGCCCTTGATAACCATTTTTACTGGGGAAATATGGAATTGCAGTGATGTTATATTTCCCTAGGGGCTAAAGATGCTGAATATTTTTTCATGTACTTATTGGCCATTTGTGCTTCTTCTAAGAAGTGCCTATTCACCTTAGTTACCATCTTGATTGTGTTGTTTATTTCAGGGAGTCTAATTTTGATCACTTCTCTTCTTTTAATTGGGTAATTGCTTTGCTGTTGAATTTATAAACGTTCTTTATAGATTTTGAGTACAAGTGCCTCATCAGATATGAGTTAGAAATATATCCTTTCATTCTGGGAATTGTTATTTCATTTTTCTTGATGATCACCTTCAGAATGCAAAAGGTTTTAATTTTGATAATGTCTAGGTTATCTGTTTCCTCTTTTGTAACTTAGGCTTTTAGTGTCATATGAAAGAAACTATTGCACAGTCCAAAGTCAGGGATATTTGTATGTATGTAGTCTTCTAGAAGTTTTTTAGTTTTCATTCTTATGTTTAGATTGCTGGGTCATTTTAGTTAATTTTGTACATGATGTGAGTTAGGTGTCCAAATTCATTCTTTTGCATGTATGTGTTCATTTGTTAAAAAGAGTATTTACTCTACAGGAAATGGTAATATTACTATTGTCCAAAGTCAATTGATTATAAATTTGAAGGTTTGTTTCTAGACAAGCAAGTCTATCCTACTCAAATATACTATGTCAATGCCACACTATTTCTCTTACTATACACAAGTATGTTTTGCAGTGCAAAACTATGGTGCCTCTGACTTCATTTATCATTTTCAAGATTATTTTGGCTGTTGTGAGTCTTTCGAATTTCCATATGCAATTTGGAATCAGCTTGATATTTGTAGGGGTATTGACATCTTAACAATAGCAAGTCTCTCAGGCCATGAGCACAGAATATTTTCTTTTTATTTAGATATTACTTAACTATTTTATAGTGGTCATAATGTACTTTACACTGGAATCATTTTTCTAACAACTTTAGATGGTTATTGGAAGTATGTGTAAATACAGATGTTTTTAATCTTATATGTATTTGGCTACTTTCTTTAGAACTCATGTATTAGTTTTAACAGGTTTTTTTCATGATAGGCAAAAGACTTTCTACATGCAGGATCATGCTGTCTGAAAACAAGACAGTTTTACATGCTAGGCATGTTGGTGCCACCTGGAAGGCTGGACCGAGAGTATCACTCTTTCCTGTTTGAAACCAGCCCATCTGTCTCAATGAAAAGAAAGAGAAAAGAAAACTGACCACTTAGGCTGCTTATTTTTTCCTTTGCAATCTTCATGCCTTTTATTTCTTTTTCTGGCCTGATTGCATGGGCTATCCCCTTTTGTACGTCGTGGAATATGAGAGATGAAAGCTGACATCTTCGTCTTATAAAGATTCCATTCATTTACCCTTAAGTGTGGTTCCAGCTCTGCGGTTTTGAGGTCCTTCACTGAATAAAGAGAACTTCCTTCTTTTTTTAAATTAATTTTATTTATTTATGCGTGTGTGTGTGTGTGTGTGTGTGTGTGTGTGTGTGTGTGTGTGTGTGTTTGTGGCCAGCTCAGCCCACCAGGGGGTGGGGCTAGCTGGCATGTGATGCTGGGGGATTGAACTGCGGTCCCTGTCCTTTGCTAAGCTTGTTCTAAGTAGGTGCTTTAGACCACTGAGCCATCTCACCAGCCCCAAGAGAACTTCCTTCTTTGTGGAGTGTTTTTACTATGCAAGGATATCAGTGTTTCTCAAAGGCTTTTTTGCATCTAATGAAATAGTCATGTTGAGTTTTTAATGTTTGTAGTCTGGTGTGTTAAATTCCTCACATTGTGAATCCAAAACTAGCCTTGCATTCCTGGGGGAAGTTCTACTTGATCATAACATATAATCCATTTTCGATGTTACTGGATTGTTTTTGTTTATATTCTGTTGAGAATTTTTGTGTTTAAATTTACAACAGATATTGTTCTTTTTAATGTATTGTAGGACAGGGTCTAACTATGTAGATCAGACTCATAGTGATTCTCCTGTTTTCAGCCTCCCAAGCACTGGGATTACAGGCACGTGCCACCATTGTCAGTCTCAATTGCTATCACAATATGCCCTGGGGGGCGGGACCAGCAGGGCACACTGGGGATGGAACCCTGGTGCAGTGCTCTGACTAAGCAGGCACTTTAGTCCACTGAGCTAAGAGATATTGTTCTTCAGTTTTCGTTTGTGTGATCACTTTGCTTGCTAGAGCCAGGGATATAGCTCAGCTGCAAGGCAGGATCTGTGCAGTACCCAAAAGTAGACAGACAGACAGACAGACATAACTTTGCTTGGCTTTAGAATACTGATCATGCTACCCTCATAGAATAAATGTTAGTTTTCTTTTTCTTTCTTTTTTTTTTTTTTTTTTTGGTGAAACTGGGGATTGAACTCAGGCCCTGGAGCTTGCCAGGGAAGCACATATTCCACTGAGCCATCTCCCCGGCCCCTCATAGAATAAAGGAAAAGTGTTTCCTCTTCGAGGGTTTTAGCTAAGAGTTGTGAACAGTTTTTAATTCTTCTTTCAACATTTGATTGAGTGAAATCATCTGAGCAGGCTCAGATATTCTGTTTCTTCTCAAGTCATTTTTGGTAGCTTGTGTATTTGTCCATTTTATCTAGGTTATCTGACTTCTGGTTTTTCAGTAGTTAATAATATTCTCTTGTGATCCTTTTTGAAAATTTGATTATACTGTTCCTTTTTAGTTCTCAATTTTTGTAATTTAATTCATCTTATAACTTCATTTTTCTTGTATAACCTAGCTAATGTTTGGTCAATTTTGGCAATCTTTTAAGAAGCCAACTTTCATATTTTTTGTCTTTCTTATTATTTTTCTGTATCTTTATTACTTTTAACTCTAATTTTTACTATTTCCTTCTTTTTGATAGTTTTGGTTTAATTTAGTTCTTTCTTTTCCATGTTTTCAAACAGAGAATTGATTGTGATTATGAAATCTTGTTCACTGTAGGCAATTATAGCTGGAAATTTCCCTCTGAACACTACTTTCTCTTTGTCCGTGAGTTTTGGTACATTGTACGTTCAGTTTAGTTTATCTCAAAGTATTTTCTAAATGCCATTGTGAGTTCTTCTTTGACCCTTTTTATGTAGGATTGTATATGTAATTTCCCAAATTGGTGAATTTCCCAAATGACCTTCTGTTACTGATTCCTAATTTTACCACACTGTGGTTGTATAATGTAATTTGCATGATTTCCATCTTAAATTTTTTGAGGCCTGGTTTACGGCCTATAATATTGTCTACCCCGGAGAATGTTCCATGTCAACTTGAGAAGAATGTGTGTTGTGCTGTAAACTAGTTCATTTTATCTTCAGGATTAATAGGAAGCTGTAAGGTACTTCAATTTCAATTTCGTATTTAAAAACAAGATTCAGTTAATGATCCTTTCTCCAGGGTATTTTCATGTCATTTCCCTTCATAGAAGCATAAATGTTAAAAAGAAAAAGGAAGAAGAGTACATGTTTCACAATTATCATTTGGAAAGAAAACTATAGGAAGTTCTCTCTTTGCCATTACAATGTCCCTGCCCCTTAGAATCATAGAGGCCGACCCGGGGTATAGTCTATGGTAACATGCTTCTGCTGTATGTGCAAGGCCATGTGTTCCATTCCTCAGGCCACAATATAGAAACAGCCATAGAGTCAGCACTTAATTATCCACAAGAAGGTAGGCCATGTCATACTTATCTTAATTAATCTTTTCGCCACCCCTTCTGAGACCAGACCACTGATGAGAGATGGCACACAAGCGAGGAAAGCTTAAGTATTAGTACATGACTGCTTGTTAGCTTGTCACTGAAGCCAGAAGGAAACCAATCAGTAAAAGAAAAAGGAATAAGAAACAGAAAACCAAAGAGCATCTAACTGATTTGTTTAGCCTTTTTGCTCACATAATCAGATAAGCTATGAAAAGGAGCTATCAGGACACCTGGGAAAAGTACCCAAACTACGCACACAGAGCACAGTGTGTCGGTGAGTGGCTGGCTGAAGTCAAATGTGATACTTAAGCTGTCTGTTGGTCTCATTTATGCCATTTTTGAAAGCTGGCTATGCCTCAAGTAATAAGTTCTGGAACTAATTTCCTATTTTAAATGGCATTCAATATTGCCTTTTGTCAGAGAAACCATTCTCACTTGTAGATTTATAAGGTAATACAAATAAACATCAAAGAAATAAAAATATTACGATCATCCAAGACGTGGATTTAAAGACAAAAACAAAAAAAGAAACTTCAATCTCTTCATGCTTCCAAATTCTCATGATACTTATGCCATACACATATGTATAAGTTTATAAAGCTATGCAATAATAAAATCACAGTTTCACAGTAGGTAGGTTTAAAATTCAAATGCAAGAGAATCACTTCTCCTATAAGATTTTTGAGTTCTTACATAAGCCCTCTTAAAAGGCAACTGCAGAATATCCTGTCTCTAAGTAATAAAATCAGGTACCTTGGCTGCGACCATGTAAAGATGGCGCAGGACCAACATGGAATGGTGAATCACTTTAAGCATTTGGTCATGGGACCAAGGACCAGACTCTCAGCCCTCGACCATGTATCTAATTCTACTTAGTAAATCAGGCTAAAAGGCATTGAATCTCATGCTGAGAAAAGAAGGAAGCAAAACTCAAAGGGGCCTAATTCTGCTGGGAGTTTAGAGAATGGAAGTCTTTAAGGAAATTCTTTTGTTCAACTCAGAATGACTCATCCACAGATGTGCCCATTTCAGCTCATATTGTTAATACCTCTGTTTTTAAAACGTTCTTTTTTGATAGAAATGTGTTAAGGCTGATGTTTCTAGCATAACCAAAATTTGTGTAATCTGCAAATAAATTCCATCTGCTAATACTCATTATGCAATATGGAAATCGGTCTTAAGAGCTTAGTGTTTATATTTATGAGGACACTGCCTGGATAGGTGTTTATGACCACATGTGTCTTCCATTTAACCATAAAATAGATACCAACATCCATTCAGCACGGAGTGATTTAAAATATGACATTTCATTCCCAAATGTTAGTGTGGCTTCGAAAAATATAAAGCCTTTATGGAATTGTGCTTCAAGGCAATTATAATTGAAGTTGCATCTTTACCTCAATTAAAGTTTCCAGCAACATTAATGATGATAAAACCCTCCTCTTAAGAAAGACAACTCTTCCACTTCCCAGCTTCTCAGAACTGGGACTATGGTTTCTGAATCAGTCACACACACACACACACACACACACACACACACACACACACACACTCCCCCAAACCTACCATCCTAAAATTGGTGTTGAGATTCCGAAACACAAAAGGGTCACAGCAGCTTCTAAAGAATTACAACTCCAGTGTTGAAAAGCCATCTGCATAGGGTGGCTACTTTAGGCTTATTCATTCATTTCTTCTTTTGTGATTCATTTCTTCATGACTACGATTTCATCCTAGTTGGATTTTGCATTCTGAACTCTCATACAGTCTACACATTTTCTTCTGAACTTCCCATTTTTCCATGCCTCTGTACCTCTGCCATTGTTCAGTTTAGGCCCCTTGTGTGACTCCTACTTAGCACATTCTCTCAGTCCTCACAGACCCAGTTCCACCTGTGCTTTCTAGTGTCACTTTAGAAGTGTTTTCTCCCTCCAGAAAGTCTTTCCTGTTCCTAAAACACTACTCTCCAGTCCAAAAGGAAACATTTCCCCCTCCATTTCCTCAATTTCACTGTACCAGTTTGAATCAGTTTAACACCAGAGTATAGCCAATTATCAATTGGATAGCTGTGGATGAGATTCTTCTTTGAATCTCAGGCTCTAAATGTGTAATATGCAGATACTAACACCTGCCGTAGAGGATTCTTGTAAGGATCAACAGAGATTATGTATGTTAAGAACCCACACAATAGGTCCTCTATAAATTGTAACTGGCCTTGAGGACTGGGAATACATGTTGTTCAGCTGGAGACTCTTAGAAGTTAGCATTGTGCTGATCCAGGAAGGATACTATGTGGCTGCCTGTGGAGTGAATACACACACACACACACACACACACACACACACACACTCCTTCAGCAACAGGAACATGGCAGAGGAAGAAAAGGGCTTCCCAGTGCTTCTGAGAAGTCATTTGTTGAGTTTGTCACTTGCCCTCCAGTGGCTTCCTTATCAGTCTACAAAAGGAAACTGGCCTTTGTGGATTGCAGAACTGCCTCCTTCTCTGTTCCTAAATTGGGAATCCAGTTGAGGAGTGCAAACTGAGTGCTTGGTGATTCTTTGCAGCTCTCTGATTAATCTCTAGGGCTTTGGTTTTCCTGGGTAGGCCATAGAGCTAATCCTTTGCTAAGGGCTGAATACACTCAACTAGTTTGGTAGTTTTTTTTTTTATTTTCAGCCAATATGATTTCCCTTTTTCTCAAAGTCCTTTTGAAAGACTCCATAAAGTTTTGGCATATTCAAAAGATCATTAAATGTTTTATATGTAAATAAATAAGGAATGCTTTGGTTTCTCCTGAACTTTCCCACTGACAAAGACAAAAGGAACACATGCACTGAAAATAGGCCATAATTTTTGTTTGGGGAATTTAGTCCTCTCTGTAGTCCCCCCTTTTTTGTAAATTCATGGAGTGTGTTAAATTCCATGATGACTTTCAATTAAACTACATTTCTACATTTCCTTAGGAAAAATGCTCCTAAGAAAAGGTAAATAAGGGTGCCAGTGCCAGGGACATTGATCAAGAGCTTTGGAGCACATTTCTAGCAGATAGGGCAGAGATAAATCCAAAGATTTACCAGGCCATTCAAATGGAATCAAAGCCACCAAGTGAAAGGACTTTACTGTATCCCCAGTAGCATGACCTCCAGGAAGGATAGGAGTTTGGTTCTTTGCAGGCAAAACGTACAGCTCTTTTCTGTGCTCGCAAAATCTGGAAGACAGCTGCTAAGTAGGGTGTGGTTTGACCACATTTATAAAGGTAGCCATAATTTTTTGTGTGTGCAGGGCATTTCATGTGTTGTTGTTTCTGTTTTCTTAGAACTATAATAAGGGCCTAGTGGGAGGGACAGATTGGCTATTCAGCTGTATGACATATATATATATATATATATATATATATATATATATATCTGCCTGCCTATCTGCCTGTCTGTATATGTATCTCTCTCACCCACCAGCATGATGGAAGCAAGGCAGTGTTTACCTGACAAAATCACCATTGCACCTATGGCCTGACATGTAGGATGCAGTCACTGAAGTACTTGAATGAATGGAAAGGACTTGCTTGATAACAGAGATGTCCTTACAGCATCCATGTGACATTAGTGCAGAAGAAACCCTGAAGAAAGGCTCACTAAGCTTCACTCCATCTTTCTGACCCTTAAGGTAGTTCCTATGTAGGAGTCACTGACACTTGGATGGGAATAGAGTAAAAGGAAACATTTCTATTCTAATTTTATTTTGTCTTTCATGTCCACCTGAGAACTGTTGATAACTGAACAGACATTAAGACTATTGCTTTTGATACTCACCCATTACGTTGAACAACTCTATTTCTCAAGCCTGGAAATCAACCTTGTGCTAAGTCACAGCATCCAGGCATTCAGTCTCCTCGGGCTCTGTGTATCTGGTGGTGAGAAGGAATATAAGGCCGAGAGGATGAGGCATTTTTTTTTCAGGAGAAAAAGACGTGAGCCTTGATTTTTCCATGAGCCGGCTCACTTGGCCCAGTACAAATGAATTGGTGAGGTGTTCATCTGCATAGGATGCCTGCAGATATATGCATATCATATAATCAGTGTGATACTCCGGGTGATCTTTATTGGTTTACCAGGTTCAGTAGAGCTAAAGATTTTAGAAGGGAGAGGAAGCAAGTTGTGGTGCTAGTACATATTTGACTTCCACTTCATTACCATGCGGGTAGAGTTTTTATTTTCTTTATTTAAAAATGAAAAACCAGGGCTGAGGAGATGGCTCCGTGGAATAAGTGCTTTGCTGGAAAGCATGATGGTCTGAGGTCAATCCCCAGTTCCACCAAAAAAATAAAAAATGAAAATGAAAAACCAAAATAAGCCCTAGAACCTCCTGATATTAACAGAAGTGCTTGCATATAGATCATGCCTCATATATCCTCCCCAGAGGAAAACCACCCTACAGGAGTCCGGAGGTGGATGATATTTCCTGAATTGTACTTCTGAATCCATCCCTCCCTCCCCCAAGCACCTACACCCTAGACAAATGGTCTGTCCATCTTTCTAGAAGATAAGACATCATAGAAACAAATGGCAATTTTTAGAGGAAGCCAAGGGCCAATAGTCCACATCTGGGGAAGAGGAGGTAACATAATAGACTCTGACAAGATCTATATATAAAATAAAAAAATAAATAAATTTTAAAAAAAGATCTATATATAAAACTCTACTATGCTTAAGAGGAAACTCCATAGCAAATGAGGCTCTCCCATCATCCTGCTCTATGACATCTCAGGAGTTCTGCTCCCTTTTTTTAGCTCAACTTACTTCACAGCGCAGTTCTACCAAAAAGCATAAATCCACTAAGGCCTCCACAGTTACAAGGGCCCTTTAACCAGTGTTAGTAGGAACCTTTTATGTTACCCAAGTTTCACCCATTACTTACATACACAAACTCCAGTTGAACTTATAAATGGTATGGGAATCTGCTCTCCGCTCCATTTACTTGAAAGACAAAGAAATGAAGAAACCGATGAGAAAGGGGAGGTTCAATTCTGCCAGTCATTTTGGCTCAACTCCCAAATAGTTACTGAGCATCTCCTTTGTGCTTAGCACAGTGTTCAGAAACAGTGAGTATAAGGGGCTGGGGAGATGGCTTAGTGGAATAAGTGCTTCCCTGGCAAGTGCAAGGGCCTGAGTTCAATCCCCAGTTCCGAAAAAAAAAAAAAAAACAGTGAGTATAAAAAGATTAGAATAGTAACTGCTTTGTAGGAGGAAGGAAGACTCAGAGAACCAGAGTATTTGGGTTTCATCCCAGGGACACAGTAGTAAGGCATTTGTGACTTGAGAGGAGAGTTGGGACAACTTCTTCCAAGGTATGCTTTTTTTATTTTTGTAGTGCTAGTGTAGAGGTCAAGAGAGGACAGGGGGAGAACATGGAACACTGGATGTTGAAAAAGCATGCGTGCACTATACTGGGGTATTAAAGCTATGACAGTTTCTGCATCTTGGCCTAGCACCTCCCATACATTTCAAATCCCACAGTCTAATAGAAAGGATGTAAGCCATCTGCAGCAACATATTTGTTTAAAAAAAGATATTAACATGAAGACTTAGCAACTTTGAACTAGTTAAAAGAAGAGCATCTGCCTGATATTTTCATAGTGGTGATATTGATTGTTCATCTTCTATTCTTATGGTTTCTATTACTAGCATATTTCTATTGGTTTGGCCAGAATCCTTCTGAGAAACAGCTTATTAATTGTTATTTTAAAGAGATTCAGATCTATAGGAGAATTAAAGATCCCTACAGCTTAGACCCATTGGTATTCATGATTGAAGCACATCATGTTCTTTTCTGGTTGATACTGGAAATCAAGCCCGAGGTTATTTTGTCACCAAGCTATATAGCTATCCCTTTTTAAATTTTAAGATTGATAGATTGATTGAATCAGTACCAGAGATTGAACTCAGAACTTTGCTCTTGGCAAGCAGTCTCTTATGCCACTGAGCTCCTGCTTTGTTATCATGCCTACAAGCCCAGCACTCTGTGAGGCAGAGGCAGGAGGATCATAAATTCAAGCCCAACCTGGATGATTTAGTGAGACTCCCTGATCTGATATGGTCTCATTAGGTTGTCCAGGTAGGCCTCTAACTTATAATCCTCCTGCCTCAGCCAGGATTATGAGTGTGTACCACTTCATTTTGCTTGAATTAGAGAGGATTTTTGAAAGGCCTTTTACATCTTGAGGTTGGGGGGCAGTCAGGAATCTCCCATCCTTGTTCACCTTTCATGAAATGTCTGCATTTATTCAGTAACCACTGTTTGCCAGGCACCATGTTAAATGCTTTCATATATCCTCACAGCAACACTGTTTTATAGTTGAAGAACCTATACTCCTGAAAAATTATGTAACAACCCAAGTCAGGATTGGTGGATTAGTGGATCTTGTATTAAAAAAATACACTTAGGGGCTGGAGAGATGGCTCAGTGGTCTAAAGCACCTACTTAGAACAAGCTTAGCAAAGGACAGGGACCACGGTTCAATCCCCCAGCACCACATGCCAGCCAGCCCCGCCCCCTGGTGGGCTGAGCTGGCCACACACACACACCTCTCTCTCTCTCTCTCTCTCTCTCTCTCTCTCTCTCTCTCTCAAATAAATAAAAAAAATTAAAAAAAAATACACTTACAGGCTCCAAATCCAGGATTCTTATCATGATTCTGCACTACCTCCTGCTTTGTTATCATGCCTGCAAGCCCAGAACTCTGTGAGGCAGAGGTAGGAGGATCATAAATTTAAGCCCAACCTGGATGATTTAGTGAGACTCAGTTTAGAAAAAAAATATTAAAAGAGTAGAGATAAAGCTCAGTGTGAAGACTCTGGGTTCAGTTCCAAGTACTGGGAAAATATGCCATCAGATTTCTTGATTTGGAAACAGATCCTGCCACTGCTATAGATCTGTCAACCCCAAGAGGCTGGTGGCAGATGTCAAGTTTGATAAATGGATCCAAAGGAAACCAACAATGGAAGGTCACTCCAGGGTAGGCTTAAGCCCAGGCTTGATCCTAGAAATTATTTAACCCCTTACCTCTTCTACTAAGTTATGACTTTATAATTTGGACTTGGCCTACCCTCTCCAGCACATTCCCTACAAAGTAATTCTAGATGCAGCCTGGGAGTAGAAATAAAACTGATGAAAATGGTTGGCTAGAGCCCTGGCTCTTCCTACAGCTGGAAATGGGAAGGAGGGTTGTGGCTGATTAAGTATTCATTCATACCTGGAACTGGGGTCCAAGCAATGGAGGATTAAAAATTAAAGAAATCTTTTCAAAAATAAACAGCCAATAGAATGAACTTCCTCAACAGGAAAAAAAGACAAGTATTTGTTATTTCAAAACTACCCCAGATAGGTGTGGTGGTGCACAGATACAGGCCCAGCTCTCAGGAGGCTGAAGCAAGAAAATCATTGTGAGTTCCAGTCCAGCCTGGCGTACACAGTGAGTTGAAGGCCCTGCTGAATTATATAGTAAGACCCTGTTCTCAGAAACAAACAGAAAGGCCTGCCCCATGTGCTAGCTTTTTGTTGTTGTTGTTGTTGTTGTTGTTATCAGTAATAAAATTATGAGGGACAACTTGATTTATACTTGACGGTGTAGGACTGATATTTTAAAATAGTTGCTGGAACTTAATATAATAACATATTTTGTATCTTTTGATTTAGCTATTACTTGTGATCATCACCATTTAGCTATTAGCTGTGATTACCTTTTGAGCAGATCTTGAAAATCTGATTATTTTAATATTTTAATGCTAACAACTAACTGCACTGAGATATATTCAAACTCAGTGTAACTATGTAGATGCAAATCTGTCAAAGTGATTTTCAAAGGACATTGAGTTCAACAACTCTGTTGTCTTTGTCTTGCAATCATAGCGTGATATAGTTAGCTTGCTTTTTTCTCCATCTCCAAGTAGTTTGCAGTCCTGTAGCCCAGCTTCATTTATTGATTCCTAAATAAATTTTAAGTATTCTCAAACTCAGACTTACGCACTTCTTCCCTACTCCTACTGTGGGATACCAATATATTTCAATTATCCTTTTTCTTTCTTCCTGTTCCTGACCATTTCTTACTTTGGGGTCCATGAACTAGAAATCATAGGTTTGGTTCCTTATACATTCCTGGGATGGAGAGGCAATGCCCCTGTGTTGCACATTATCAAACAAAAGCTCATATTTAAAGGTTTGTGGCTAGGGAACTGATAGGTGACTGGGGAGGTGTCACTCACATTGTCCATCCAGATTCTAATAGTCCCATGACAGTTCTATAGTATTGCTTGCCATTTTTAACTAACTTTATGGAAACAGAGTAACATCTAACTGCAGTGCACCCTTGGCCAACTCCAAGAAAGTCTTCAGTATGTTAACTATACCACATATGGAGATTGAGGCACAGACATCAAGTGATGTAGTCTTCATCTTGGGAAAAATCAGTGGGGAAAATTGAGACAAAATCTCAGTATCTCTGGGAGGGACCAGGCTGCCTCCTTACTCTAATGCTGCTTAGAGAGAGTCTCGTGACTCCTTCGCCTTTCTGATTTCACATAAATATTACAAGATACAGAAACGTTTGTGAGGCACCATTTTCATGATTTTTATTTCTCTTAAGGTTAAACAGAAAGCTTATGTATGTGTATGTGTGCGTGCACATATTTTCAAACTGGGCTTTATGTACTCTGGCTTAAAAGCTTTCCATGTTATTTTGATTTAACAAATATTTTCATAATCACCCAAATGGTACAGTTCATGCTTTTGTCATCAAATATAAACTAAATTTCCTAATGGAAAAATGCACTTGCTCTAGGCAAGTGCCAAAAATTGTCCAAACAAGACACTTGAAGCTTGCTTCCTAAAATATCCATGTTGATAAATTATCAGGTGTTCAATTAAAACTACAGAACAGATTTTTAATTCCTATTGAAATCACTGCAAGTGCTCCTGTTTCTATCATCTGTGCACTCTACCTACTTTTCTCATAATTAACATAAATAAATTAATGTATTACAAGCTTCAATATTTGATGCCATATGAGTGCTGAGGATATTTAAAGGGAGAAGAAATGTAAATAGGATGAAATTCTTAAGCAAGATTACTGATATGACAGAACTAAAGAGCTTGAGAGTGTGTGAAAAGTGCCTCTTTTCTTCCCCTTAATAAGTCCATTACTTGCACTGGAGCATATTTTAAGGTCCTTTTCATGCTGAATCTGGAGTTGAGCATGCTTTGCATTTCAAGCTTTGTCTATGAATCAGTAGAAGCCAAAGTTATTTCTGCTTTAAAATAACAGGAGCCAGGAACAGCTAATCTCTTTTCATTCTGAGTTCCTTACATTATTTTACTGGACAAAGTTTGTGTTGGCTACAAAACAGGCCATTCACAACATCTATGAGAAGGAATTTAGGTAAGAATGGAGAAAGATTGTAGGATGTATAAAGACTTTCTCTCCTGAGGCCATTAAGAAATTCCAAATTGGCACTGTTTTCAATAGTGACATTGCATTAGCCTTGCTAATTTCAGTAATTCAAGCTGATAGTGTCTGTTTACCAGTCTCCTGTTGAAACCTTCCCATCACTACAGTACACATGTGCTTCTCAGCTAAGGTGAGACGATGTTTTAAAATAGGTGATTCGGGGAATGCGAATGGAACAAGGTGGAAGTTCACGGCAGCCAGCACAAGTACCTCTCACAGAAGCTCTTTGAAAGGGGGAAATATAAATATATGTAGATAGATAGATAGATAGATGATAGATAGATAGAGATGTGCCTAACCTTTCTCAGTAAGACCAATCCTTCTGTTCTTTCTTTCAGCAGGAATAAGAATATGAGGCACAAAGGATTTGTTACTCCCTTAACTCATTACATCTACCCTTTCTTATGAACTCTGTGTAGCTTTTAATTGTGCTCATTTCAATAATTGGGAAGAGCAAAGAAACTCATTCAAGATTTTTTTATAGTGGAAACACACTTGCTCTTCATTTCATAAAATGTACAAAGAAACTGACAGCTCATGGCAAAAACTCCAGGGGAAAGGGAACTCCTTTTTAAAGGACTATATGTTTAAAAGACATTCTCCTAAATCTCTCTTGACTAACTGGCATCTCACATCATGCTGAAAAAATGTACAGAGGGAAATCTTCAGAGCCTCGCAAGCTGAGAGAGTAGAAAGATTGCCGAGTGTTTGAAAGGGTGTCGGGTTTCATTTGAAGAGCAACTGCACCCCACAGCCGCAGTCCACTCAGATGCTCTGAACACCAGTGAGCCAGGCTGACTCTGAAAAATGAGTGCAGTGACAGTGAACCTTGGGTGACAAGGCTTGGCTAGCCGGGAATCCAGGCCTTCTGCACTTTTAACCCAAGGCTATTAAATCCTGTTTTCTGTCAGTCAGTGAGTGACCTAGGCCAAAGCACAAAATCACAGGAACTGTCCAAGGACACTTGGAGAGAGAGAGAGAGAAAGAGAGAGAGAGAGAGAGAGACAGACAGACAGACAGACAGACAGACAGACAGACAGACAGAGACAGAGTAGTGAAGTAGAGAAGGTAGCCTGAGACAAAACGGTAGGTGAGGAGCACTGCTGAGTCTGTTTTGAGGACCCTGCACCTTCTAAAATCCTGCTTGGCTGGTGAGCACATGAGAAAGGTGAAACAAACAAACAACAACAAAACCAAATTGAAAAGGACAGTGTCCTAAACTTGATCTTGCTCTTAATAGTAAGGAAAAAAGATTTGGGGATTATTTACCTTGTTGTTAGTCAAAACGGGGCCTCAGATTTCTCCCCTGGGTGACCTAAACTGTAATCTGTCTCTACTGCCTTCTGTTAATACTTCTTCCATTTGTGAGGAAATTATAGTGGCTGGAGAGGCTCGACTTACTTCATCTAATCTCTTGGCAAAGAAATTAAAAAGACAACCAGAAATTGCTGTCCAACTGGAATTCTGCATAAGGGGAACTGATTGGGACAAATAAATTGAAGAAAATGATCTTTATTTAAGAAGAACACATCTTCAATCATAGTAATCCCTTTAGTAAATTGCCTTCTCTGGTGACATCGCATACCTAATTACAGCTTGCTCATTTTCCTTTTCTATCTTCTTTGTCACTTGAGGCTTATGCAGCTGTGGGGTTGCAAGCTGAGCAATGAACCTACGACTGGCATCTAAAAACTCTGAATCAAAAACTTTCCACAGGTTTTAGGACCAAAATACCACCACTTTTGAAAGTGATTCAAAGGTTACTAGACAATTATATTTTCTTTAGCATTTTCTCAACAGATTTGTTTTTCGCCTTCTTAATCATTTCCATTCTCTTCTCTGAGAATTATTCTCAACATCTTAAGATTATAAAAATGTCCAAGGACAATTGCAGTGGCTTTTGGGGTTGGGGAGACCTGGAATTGAATTCAGGGCCTCCTCTTGCCAGGTATGTGCCGTGCCACTAAGCTATACCCCTGGCCTCTGTTGGCAGCTTTACATACTAGAATTTGCTCCCAATCCTGTATATGTAGTTTAATGTCATGCTGACATTTGTTATGAAAGCATTTCGTTGCCAAGCTATAATCAGCAGTGGGTCACTGTGACTCTCGTTCTATTTTCTACAGCAGTTTTTCCCAGACAGATTTTCCATATCATAAAAATACAGTTTGTTTTAAATGGGCATTTGTTTTTTTGTAATTATCTTGCATTATACTAGGTAATTGCATTAAGGTGATAGCATTCTAAGATGATTGCCCCATTCTTTAACATTATATATCCTTGCTATCATCCTCTACATTATCTTTTTTAGGCAAAATGCATTAATCTCCCCTCTTTTAGAGTCATTTTACCCAACCAAGCCATCCCATCTTTTGTCCTTCAACATAGCCTGTGTAACTTTCTTCTATATGTGCCAGGGTTATTCTAGAAATTTATCCTGTAGAAATATATCACATACCATAGGCATATGTCTAAGGATATTTACTAAAGCATTATTTATACAAGGAGAAACTAGAAACAACCTAAATGCGCATCCATGGGGAAATGGCTAATTGTATTATATTCATTTGTGACATTCCTTGCAGTGGTTAAAAACAATGAGGTAGTTCTCCATGCACGAACCCATTTATAAGTGTGAATAGAAAATATATTGACCAGTAGTTATGCCTGGGGAAGTTGTGGTAAGGGGAGCTATAAGAGAGATTTTGGTCATTATTTTTACTGTATACCCTTTAGGTACTGTCTGAATCTTTAACTTCAAGAATTATTCACAAGTTGGGTATATTACAAAACAAAAAAAAGCATATGCCAAACATGGTGGTGCATGCCTGTAATCCCAGCATTCAGCAGGCTGAGATAGTAGGATCACTGTGAGCTCTCGGCCAGCCTGAACTGCATAACGAACCCCTATCTCAAGAAGACAAAGAAATAATAAAAGAACAAAAATGAACCCTATAGTGTTGAGGATAATTTGGAGAGAGACAGGCTGAGAGGCTGTCACAATAGTCCAGCTGAGAAGAAATGAGAACATGATCTAAACGGTAGCAAGCAATGGCAATGGAAAGGAAAGATATTCACAAAATATCAAAAGAATCAGAATTTACAGGATGTGACTACTTCATTTGTTGAGGTTGAAGAAGGAGAAGGAATACAGAGTGACTTGGAGATTTCCAGCTTGAACACCCTGGTAGCTAGCAAAAAAAATTCATGGGGAAAGGGGGACAAAGAAGGGGAGCAGCAGTTAGGGGCAGAGCGACGCTGCAATTGGCGAAATTTTGAGTCTGAATCACCTGGCAGATATTCAGCTGTGAAGGACCAGGAAAAGTTGGATTTCTAGAAAGCTGTGTCAGCTGTAGATAAATGTGGGGCTCTGCAATCACAGACAGAGCCAGGGGCATAGTGAGAGAGTCCAGGAAGACTTGTCAAGTGAGAACAGTGGATGAGGGAGGAAGAGAGGAGAGAATACTCATCTTCAAGGACAGAGCAGAACAAAAAGAGAAATGTGGGAGTTATCAGAGAAAGGGGGTCAATAGCAGTATGACAAAAGAGGGACAAAACAAGTTTTAAGTTGGCATTGGCCAACAGCACTGGATGCTGCAGAATTAAAAATAACCCACAGAAGAATGAGCTTTGACTGGCATGAGAGATCCTGGGAGGCCGATGAAGTCCTTTGAAGCTACTTTCTGATGAGCTCGCATGCACTGGTACATTGACTTCAACAATCACTGAATCATAAACTTGAAATTTCCTTGAAAGGGATGAATTTTATAGTATGTAAATTATACCTTAATAAAACTGTTAGAAATGCAAATGAGGAAGAAAAGAATACATTGAATGTAGTTTGGGGCAAACTGTGATTCCAAGATGCATTTTCCAGTATAATCTCCTTTCCCTGATTAATTTGAGAAAAGCCGCATGAAAGAAAATGACAAGGAAGTGCAGGAGGTCACTGGTGGCAGGCACACTTTAGTCCCCCACCTGTGACAGCAGTTATGTGTTTGATTTGCTTTTCACCAAGCCATGAGTATTACCTCCCTGTGTTCTATCTTCCTTTAGATTGTAACAAATGGGTTGTTATAATTATTATTATTATTTAACATTTATTTCCAGAAGTTTAGCTAAAGTGGCAGGTTATGAAGTCCAACTTTTTATCTGATTTTTCTGTGGCTGTTGATTGAATTTTAATATGTTTAAACATGGATTCTTTATTGGCCCTGCAATATGTGACATTTCAGCACAAAAATTTCATGAAATCTCATCATTCATTTTATGAGATTTCCCAGATGCTTAGAGTATGCTTTTTCCTTCTCAGGAGGCATTTTCCTTCTTAATTCAACATAGCCAATCTCAAGAGGAATTTGTCTTCTGTAATGGACACCCTTAATATAGTTTGTAGTTAGATAAAAACAACAGAAGACTTCCCCATGTCACTTAGAAGGACTAGGGTGCCAATAGCTATGCTTAAATAAAGTGGTCACTTCTTGCCAATGAAACTCCTTTTGAATTGGGATCAGTACCTTCTCGCCACTTTTGTACCCCTTCTTAGTGAGACGGCTGCCACTCTTTGTAGTAGAATTTTCCCTTTTGCATCCTCGTAGCTGTGCATGTAAGCACTTGGCATGTTTTACCTTTCCTGGCCTCCCTCTGCACTTGCCTGCTTTGTTCTAGTGCCCATGGAGGATCACCGAGCTTTGCCCCTCCATTGTCTTCCCTTTAGCTTCTTTCAATCTGTGCCTTAATCATGCCCCTAAAATTCCTTCCATCTGATGCCTGTTCTTTCCTCCCTCTGACTCCTGAGTGATGCCATTACAGAACTACAGTGAGCATACGGCCTGCGGTCTGCCACTCACTGCAAGTTTCTCGGTGGGAGAAGGAAAGGCTCAGTGTAAACAGTTCCTGCACAGCTTGCTCCATCTTGTACCTAGTCTATGTCTTCACTCCACCACACCGCACGACCTATGCACGTGTCATATCGCCTGATACACACTCACATATTGTCGAGAGCTAACTCTTAGCTTAACAACCTGGACAGTTTATGTGGTTCTTTCCCCCACCTTAGGCAAGTTGGTATTTATTCCCCTAAAATTATGTGTGGGTTGCTAAGTCCGTGGCAAACTTGAAGCTCTCCTCTCTAAACTAGTCACAGTCTCCAAAAACAGTAGTCCCTTTCTTTAAGAGACGTTCCAACACAGTCTCTTTACATCACTCTCCAATCTCTGTGTCAGAGAGGTATGTGAGGGTCACTTTAACCTTCATCCCCACATGAGAACTCTCAAGACCTGAATGAAATTCTAGAATCTCAGGGCTGGAAGGGTCAACAGGAGCTATTTACTTTTACCCTCCACCCACCCTATTCCATGTTTGAATCCTTTCACCAGCATCTGTAAGAACTGTGGAATCTCTTAAGGACCACCTCCTTGCTAGCTGTGAGAAAGCTCTTTTTGGAGGCTCAGTATTGATGATTTGAGCATCGGACCCAGGACTTTGCCACCAACCATCTCCAGCCTTTTTTTGGTGTGGTGCGGTATGGTGTGGTATGGTGTGGTGTGGTGTGTTGTGGTGTGTTTTGGTGTGATGTGGTGTGCTTTGGTGTGCTGTGCATTTGTTTGTTTTTAAGACAGGGTCTCGCATAGTTTCCCATGCTGAGCTCAAACTTGGGATCCTCCTGCATGAACCTCCAACAATGTGGGGGTGAGAGATACACCCAGCTTTGATTTTCTTTTAAGTCTAGTTTTCAGATTGCTCTGTTTGTCTTTAAAGTTTTTAATTTGGGGTCACATCATTCTCCCTTTAGTAAAAAGACATGGCCACAAAATGGCAATAAGTAAAAAGGCTTAGAGCAAGAAGAAAGAACATAACAGAAGGTTTGGGCAGGTGCAGGCAGGTGGTGTCAGAGAAATGGGGGGACTGAGATAAGAAGCACAAATGATGCTGAGAGGTAAATGGTAGGGAATGAAAATACTCATGGAAGGTTAAGGAATGAGGTACTAGAAGCTCTTCTAGGAGAGTTAGAACCCTGCTTACAAGTTTAAATCAATGTGAGCAAAACAAAAAAAAAACATTCTTGTTGCTCAAGGTCTCACTATGCAGTTCAGGCTGGCCTTAAACACCCTATATAGCCTAGGTTGGTGTCCAACTTGTAGCGATCCTCTTGCCTCAGCCTGCCAAGTGCTAGGATTGCAGGCATGCGCCACCACATTCACCCTGATGAGCATCCTTAACATTCCAAACCCATTCAAGGATGCCAACTCTGCCTCTTGCCTAAGGATATGGAAGAGTGCTGTGGAGACAGGAGAGAGTTTAGTTGAGCTGTGACTAGACAGAAGAGGGGAGTAATTGGACACAGGAAATTAGTTTAAAGAGCAATGGAAAAAGAAAAGAAGTGAATAGAGAAATGGAAAAGGAGGGGCAATGAAAACAGAACTTTTAGGTTAAAGAATTGTATTTATTCTCGTGCCAGCACATAATTGTATTTTCCTGGCTGGCATCCCACAGACCTCTGCAAAGGGAGTGGGGTGCCGGCATGTGTTACTGCACGCATTGATGTCTTACTGCTTTGTAGTATTATAGCCAAGCAACGGACTTTACTAACGAGACTGTATTTTGATGTCACAGAGACAGACATCAAAACTTCAGTCACTAAGAGCCCCGC
The DNA here is from genome assembly GCF_000260255.1 of Octodon degus. Lineage (NCBI taxonomy): Eukaryota > Metazoa > Chordata > Mammalia > Rodentia > Octodontidae > Octodon > Octodon degus. The sequence goes on from NW_004524639.1 coordinate 2,456,992, forward strand.
CACATGGGAATCAATGGTGATGGGAAGGCTAGAGTGTGGCCCAGGTGTTGGTAGACAGTGAGGCTAGAACAGAGACCAAAAGTGCAGGAATGCAATCATGAAGCTTCCAAGTGAAAAGTGAATGAAACCTGCTCACCAAAAAGCCTGTTTCCTGCTCAGCGTGTCACACAGAATGTCAGCTGGTGTCAGCTGCTCTCATAGCAAGGCATCAAGTTCCAGGCAGCAAAAGGGAAGAGAAAAATAATCTATGTGGATTCCACATGCACTGAGCACAGTGAAAATGATGTTGTGGGTGTCAAAGACTGGCTATTGCTCAGCAGTGCCCTGAAATCTAGAGGTTAGGGTTTGAGCTCCACCATTGGCTTTCAGAGCCAGCCACCATTGGCCCTGCCTTCGTCTTACCTTCATTGTGGTCAGTAGTAGCTCCATCCCATGAAGAAATCATTGCTTAGTGAGGATCAACCCCTTGGGAAGGTTGCCATGCAAGTAGATAAGCCCTTTGCCTGCACATTGCTAGCCATTATGCATTCACTCATGCAGTTTTTGGTTAGTGTATTCATTGCATCGGTCACCAAGCATGTTTTTAAGTGTCTTTGTTCACCAAGTACTGTGTGAGAGCTACAGAAGGGAATACCACTCATGTCTTACTTCAGTGGTACTCAGTCTACTTAAGGAAAGGACCACATAAATAACTAATTCTACTGTGATGCAAAGGGTAGTGTTATGACAGAAATATGATCCAATTCATAGAGAAAGAAAAGTGATCATGACAAAAGTAAACAAAAAAAGGGGATACAAATGAAGGACCATTTGGTATCTGTATATTCAAAATAGTTAGGATAGATATACAGCTACTTCCTCTTAATTCAATGAATAGAAAGATTTGTACTAATAGTGTTTGTGGACAGGATATCATGTGTGCATCTTGTACTATGAATAACCACTAAGAAGATAACATATGCAATGTATTAATTATTGAAACTGTCCTACTAATCGGTTTTGAAACTGTCTCATTGCTATTTGTTTCTCAATAAAATTATTTTGATAAAAAAAAAGAAAAGTGATTAGTTTGGGCTGAGACTTCCTAAGAGACATATCGTATAAACTGAGGCTTGGAAGACACACTCGTTGGTAGAAAAAGGAGGTAGAGGAAGGGAGAGAAAGACAAAGACAGAAACAGAGGCAAAGACAGAGAGAGAAAAGGGGAAAAGAGGTCATTTCAGGCTTTGGTTATAAACACCAGCCCCGGAGCTTAGGGAACGTCATGAGAAGGGATATGGGAGAATGAAAATCTCTGGCATGTTCAGCATTGGTGTGACTAAGTATATAACTCCTAGCAAAATATAAGGACAGATGAAACTAGAAAGCACGAGAAGATGGCCTGGAGAAGCTCTTCAATTCCTGGCTTAGGAACTATGAGTCTATCCCACATACAGTATGGATTCATTAAAGTACAGTGAGGAAGAAAGTGATGTGCTTCATCAGGAATAGAATGTTCCTTCCTGGATAGCAGTGAGCATTGGAGAAGAATGGTATCTTATATAGCTGGGGTGTTGAGGACAGCTGGGGTGGAGGGCTGCAGGCCTGGTGAGCAGTGGTCAGTGTCCCGAGAGAAAGGTGATGTGTCCATGTGCCTGGGAGGACGGGCACTCAAGTGGCTTCCAGATCCAAAGGTAGGAAGGCAGGAGGATGGAGCCAGGATGCCAATGTGCACTTCCAAGTAGACAAACAGGAAAATAGACTCAATTTTCCAGTAGCTGCCCATGAGGAGGGAAGAATTTCACAATTGGAGAGTATTGAAGGGACAAGCTCAGATGGAAGAGTTTTCAGCTTTCATTTATGAGGACACCTGCCTGCTGCTGTTTTCTGGCCCAACGTGTCCCCTTGTCCAGTCTGAATATCTTTGGAGACTTGGTTTTGACACCATGGCTGTTGTACAAGTCATTTTCTTTTCGTACTGAGCCAGGACACTGCAAGCCTTTTGATTCTCAGGTATACTATTTGTAATTTCCACTGTGTCATTAAAATGGAATCTTACTTGATTTTGAGTTTCCCCATCCATTCAGAGCCCTCATAGAAGGGCTGGGGAGATGGCTCAGTAGAATAAGTGCTTCCCTGGCAAGCACGGGGACTGAGTTCAATCCTTGGTTCTGCCAAAAAAAAGGATAGAAAAATAAAGCCTTCATACACGCCATGGTATTCTCTTGTGCTTGTGCTCCAAGAGAGAGCAGCAGGCCATGCCCTTATTCCCCTGACCCTCAGCAGTAATGGGATTTGGCTACACTAAGTGACATTCTATGTTCACTACATCCCCAAAGCCCAGAGATGCATACCTGTGTAGGTGTGTCACGCCTGAAATTTATATTATAACCAGCACTCCATGAATCTAAACTATTAAATAATTTTTGAAAGTTATGAGAACAGAGTGTATTCTTGCATTTATTGAGATTTTTTAAACATAATTTCAGCTCAGCATCATTTGTGCACATTGACAAAAGCAAATGTTAGTTTCCTGAGGTTAAAATGTCTTTAGGAAATTTTTAGCCTCAGATTAGATCCCTTGGCAAAACTTAACACCCTTTCACTTTCCCCGATGAAGAGCCAAATGTGCAGTTCGAGCTTTGGACTGTTGCGAAGAACACCACAGTGAAAAATGGGCATACAGGTACCTGAGAGTCCGCTGCAGGCTGTTGATACATCAAAAGCAGCAAGAAGAGAGCATCTGAAGGCTGCCTTGAGTTGGAACTCTGCATGCACCTTCCAACACACTTAGTTGTACATACCAGTTCGGGGTGGTTCTGTTAGCGTTGCAACTAC
>NW_004524639.1:2460143-2480438 GCF_000260255.1 Octodon degus
GAGCCATCTCACCAGCCCAGTGTTTACTTTTATTGACCCTCTTCACAACATTTGACTTTGGTCACCCATACTTTTTTGAAATACTCCCTTCCAAAATAATAGCTGAGTGGGATGGCATCCACGTGTAATCCCAACTATAGGAAACTGAGACAGGTGGATCATAACTTTGAGGCCAGCCTAGGCAACTTGCCAAGACTATTTCTGAAAGTAAAAAATAAAAGTAAATGTCTGGGAATATAGTTCAGTGGTAGAATAGTTGCCTTGCATGTGCAGGGGCATGGGTTCCACCCTCAGTATAAAAAAAGGCAAAATACCACGACCACTACTAAGTGTCTGTGTCCCCAACTCCTCTCCCTTTGGTACCTCACAGGCCCGTCCCTTCCCATGGGAATGCACTTGGCTCTCTTATGGGAAGTAAAGGCTTTGGGGAGCTGGTTCCCATAGGGTTTAGGCAGCTTCCAGTGAAAAGCGCTTGTAGACATGAAAGCAATAGTGGCAGCAGTGTGTCACCCTCCTGTGGAAGGCAATGAGAGTGCTATGAAGCTGGCAGAGGCCAGCCAGTACCCTCCCTATTGGCTGTTCTTTTCCTGGGAATGTGGCTTAGCTTATGGTGTGCCCGACCCAGTACACTTGTCATCCATAGTATAGTGAGATTATACAGTGGAATGATTTACTCTTTTTCAAAGAATTCAGTGACTTCTTTTCATATGTTTTTTACTGGCTCAACACAGTAGTGAAACACAGGCAGTGGCTGAAACCTAGAAAACATTTTGTGTTAGAAGGCTGACCACTCAGAGCCCATGTTAGGAACAATTGATGTGGTGTCTGCCTTCCTGATGATGAACTTAAAGAAGAGCTACATGAAGACATTAATGAGGATTTTTTTTCTGATGCTGAAAACTGAACTTAGGGCCTTCTCACCTAGCTATATCCCCAACTTGTTTTTTTTAATGTTTATTTGGGGGCAAAGTTTTGCTAAATTTCTTAGTTCCCCAGGTAGGCTGGATCTTGTGATCCTCCTGCCTCAGCCTTTAAGAGTGTTGGGATTACAGGCATACACCACCATACCCAATGAGTAATCAAGAATTTGTGAGGCCAAATATCCATCATGGCCATTGGCAAAGCCCAGATAGCCCAGATTGCCTAACTCTACTTTGAGGACGTTTCCACCTAAGTCCTCCATGCACTGTATTAGTGTGACAGTTAATCTTCCTCCTCAGGATCCCAGGTATAATCTGAAGATCCCATTAAACAAAGAAATATACCATGAAACCCTTGGTAAGTTTGTGAATGGTACATTTCTACTGTCATAGCCTTGCATGATTCAGTATAACATAGTGTATGTCGTGCAAATCTCCAGGAGGCAGCATGCCATGGCCACATGTGCCCACAAGGACCCTGTGGTACAACCTGAAGCTATGTGTGTCCTGGACTGTGAAGCAGACCTGAGGCTCAGCTAGGGAGGGGGAAGCCCATCCTATTTAGTACACCGTTATTATAACCAAGGGTGTCTGCAAGCTGGCACACTGTGCGGTGGTACTGCTCTACAAAGACTCTCATTAGACCAGTTTAAAAGTTAAAGGCCTCAAGTGTTCTTGCTTCTCCTTGTCACATATATATGAAAAAAAAAAACATCTAATCTCCCCAATGTCCTAGCATCATTTCTAAGGTCATTTCTGAGGTCAGTTTCTTATCAGATACAGCGGTACATATCTGTAATCTCAGCATTCCAAGAGGCTGGAGTAAGAAAATCACAAGTTCAAGTCCAGCCTGGGCAACTTAGGAAAAACCATGCCTCAAATTAAGATTTTTTTTTAGGGAGTAGGGATATAGCTCATTACAAAGGCTCTCCATTTAATGCCCAGTAGGCCCCAGCAATATAAGTAAATAAATAAATCACTTTCTTTTGCTTAAGTCCAGGAAGTCAGTCACTTCACATATTTTTTTCACCCCTGGGGATTGAACCCAGGGCACTGTATCACTGAGCTAAACACCCAGCCCACTTTTCACTGTCTTTTTAAGCTTTGAGGCAAGGGCCTGCCAAACTGGTGACCATTCGCCTGCCTCAAACTCCCCAGGGTGCTGATCACAGCTTGTGCCACCACACCCAGCTACTGCACATCTTGAAGTTCACAAAGGAGGAGATGTGGCTGTGAGAAGGGACTCTTGCTGAGGGGAGGACATGGGAACCCAGATGTGCTTGTGCTTTGGAAGCAAACGGCAGAGCCCACAGGGCTTCTGTGGGAATGGGCAGCAGTGTGAGCAGTACTGCAATGAGCACAGTTTCCTTGGAGATTCCCCCCATCTCATCCCCAGGGGATGCCAGGCTGCTTCCCAACGTTTCACATATTCATGTATTAAGGGGCCAACTGTACACAGCAAATGCAAAGCCAGGGATAGCAGCGAAGCCATCTGCCAGTGCAAGCCTGGCAAGGAAGAAACCCCCATGCTTGGCTTAGCAGCAGCTTCTCTCCCCTGGCATTTCCATGGCAGCTCTTCTTTTGGGCTGCGCTGTGAGGTCCTCCTGTTGGTGTGCATGAAGCTTCTAAAGCAGTGCATCTTCCTCCTTGCTGCGCAGCCCTCAGAGCATCCACATTTGCTTGCTCTTATAGACTCCAGTCCCCAGTGGCTCATCTCCCTGGCTGCCAGATTCCTCTGGCTGCCTATGTGGCTGCCTGTGCATGCCTGCCCAATGTGCTGCAGGCCCTGCAACTTTTCCCCAAAGCTTTCTGTGCACTGGCTTCAGTGGAAGTTATTAGGCTAAGCTTGTTTTCAAAAACCAAAACCATAAGAATCTAACATGGATTACTTGTTGTCGGGGTCTGTTACCCAAGATTAAAAAGGCTAAAGAAGAAAAGGACCTCAGAATTGGGGAGCTGATGAACATCACTAAAGAAACATTCCAAGAGAAGCAATGGGTTGTCCCTACTTGCTTATGGAAGCCCTGCTGGGGGCCACCACATTGGCTGCTGTAGGCAGAGGGATGATTACACTCTGTAGTGGAGTGTGCCCCTCACTGGGCCACGGGAACCTTGGAAGCAGACGACAAAAGCTCAAAGGAAACTTAGAAGTCATCACTTCAACACCATGATTTTACCAGATGAGGCAACTGAAGCTCACAGAAGGAAGTGAGTTGTCTAAGGCAAACTAGTAAGTCAGTGGTGGAGCCAGGTCTCAAGCCCAGGGCTCCAGAGTGCCAAGGATTGCACTAGAAGACTGCAATAAGGAGGGTCACTGTCCTGCAGATCACAACCTGCAGACGCTAAGGAGCCACCGTTGATGGGGATCGTGTAATCTGCACCACAAAGCACATGAAGGCAAAATGACAGATGGCCTGACTGTGTAATTACTGCAGGTTGTTGGTTCTACCCTGAAGGTATAGTTAAATGGGTTACACATAGGTACAGTACCTCTGGGGCTAGCCTCAAAACATCCTTCCTGTCCCAAACACACCAAAATACATATTCTGGAAAATCACTCATAAAAAGTATGAATAACTTAAAGAAAGGGGAGGGGTTATTCAGATTCCCATAATTTTCCATAAGACATTGGGCTCCTAGCAAACTGAGAAAAAATTTAATGTAACATATAGATTTAGCTTCTTTTTTTTTCCAGAGGCGAGGATTAAGATTGAATCCAGGGTCTTTGCATTGAGCTACATCACCAGCCCATTTTTCACTTTGAGAAATGGTCTCACTGAGTTGCTCAGGCAGGATTTGAATTTGTGATCCTCCTGATTCAGCCTCTCAGAGTACTTGTATTACAGATGTGTACCACTGTACACTACCACATTCTTTGTATGTATACTCCTGGCTGACCCACACACACTGTTCCCATAGGCTTCTTGTTTTTCCTAAGACAAAATGTCTGATGTGTCTCCTATTTAGGGCTGTCCTCCACATATACTAATGGTCTTTCTTTTTTTTTTTTCTTTTTTTTTTTGCGATACCAGGGATTAAAGTCAGGACCCTGCACTTTCCAGGCAAGCACTTACTCTAGTGAGCTATCTCCCCAACCCTACTAATGATCTTTCTAAAAGCACAAATCAAGAGCTGGGTGTGGTGGGACATGCCTATAATCTAAGTACTCTGTGAGGCTAAGGCAGGAGGGACCTGGGTTTGAGCCCAAATGAAACAAAATAGCAGTTGGGAAGTGGCTTAGTGCAAAGGCTCTGTGTTCAGTGTGTACTACAACAAATAAAACAAAAGAACTCCAATGGCTCCCTGTGGCTCAGAGAATAGTTAAAATAGCCTTTTTCACCCACCTCTATTTAGCCCTGATTGGTCCTTCCTTATCTTTCATCAGAGTCACCTGCTGTTACCACATACACGTGCACAACCCACCCCCAGTTCACTCTGTGGCTTCTCAAACCATGGAGGCTGCTTGTCCTACCTACGTTGTCCAGTCCTGGGGATGTATAAACTGACCTCTCTGCCTGGAACACTCGTGTCGTTCATCCCTGCTGCAGTTCTACCCACCCTCCATGATATAGATTCTATCCACATTGTTCCAAGAAATTTTTAGATCCTTCTATTTTTACCTCTTTCTTCTGTTCCCACGGTGTTTTGCCTGTGCTTTATTTGAGCCTTTTCAACTTTTGGCCAAGTATCTAGTTGGTTTGTCTGTGGGTCTGTTGCCTTTGCCAGAGTGTGGGATTCCTGGAGGCAGATGCTAAATCTTTTTCTAACGTTCTAGCTAAGTTCTTGGAACATCATAGGCTAGCAGTGTTGAATTAAATTGGATTATATTTCCCCTGTTTATGAATGGACAGAGGCAATATTTATCTTTGGCTTTTGGCTAAAAGCCTATTTCCTCTACCTCCCTTATTGCTTCCTTGTTATAATAAGATGTCCCCTTTATTGCTAATCCTTGCCATAGTAGCCCAGAGCCAGAAAGTGGCTTTCCTGGGATTCCCACCTATTTCTGCCACAGAAGCCAGACTGTGGGCTTGGATGATAAAACTTTTGCTGTCCCTGAGTTTGAGAACCTCAGGTGATAGATAGCCACAGTTTAGAGAGTGCAGGAAAAAAGCATCGTGAGTACTCTTGGGGTACCCTTTGTTTCTGAAAGACTTGGCTGAACTAAAGCAGGATTTAGAAAAAGCACAGCTTCCCAACTTTCCCCCACTCTACAGCTGTTGTTCTTTGTTCTAATGCACATAAAAGCAGTAACTTTTGTCCCTGTAAGTACAATTTTATAACCCCCTGTTCCCATAACACCTTATTTCCAAGTAGGGCCACCAAGATACAAAACTATTGCAACTTGACAAACTGCCTTTGTTGTTCTGCCCACCCACAAGTTGCCCCATCCCCTTGATCCACTGTATAAAAACTGGAGCCTTTGCTTTCTCCAATGCTCAGCCATTTTGGACAGGACTCCTACTGAGCCAGGTGTGTACACCCAACAAAGAACTCCTGATCCTGCATTCATCTCCCCAGTCTCTTGAATTCTGCAACACAACTTTGGACGTAGAGTGTCTAATGGTCTTGGCAATCACTTGATTTTCTCAGGGAAACAGAACTCATGTGATAAGTCCCACTCAGAGATCCCATGCCAAAGCTCTTTTCACTATTTCACAGAGTTCAACAAGGCTACTTAATCTACTTTTACTTAATCAAGGTCAATATTATGTTGGAAACACTGGCTTTTCCCATGGTTTTTGGAAGATTTTCTTAGCAGTATATTTTCACTAATTGAGTTATCTTGTTTTAAATAAGAATCTATTACTACTTATTCATTGCAGCCAATTTGGTACATAAAAGTTTTCAAAAGTCAGTGCAGCTTTACCTGATATCTAGAATAATAACTGGATTCAACTAAGGTAACACCTGGGTCACATACCAGCTATGTAAATATGAGCCAAATAATAATAATCTGAAGGTGGACCAGATAGCTCAGCAGACTAAAGTGCCTGCTTAGGCAGAGTGTAGGGACTTGGGTTCGATCCCTGGCATGTCATGCTGGTCCCGCCCCCAGGGTGCACTGAGATGGCAATTGAGACTGGGCATGGTGGCACACACCTATAATCCCAGCGTTTGAGAAGCTGAATACAGGTGGATCACTACAAATCGCATCTATGTAGTGAGATCCTATAGACTGTGTAGACCTTGTACTAAATATGAAAAATTAATAATAATAATCTGAGATGGAACTTCCTCATTAGTAAAATAGAATTATAATTCCTACTCTAAAATGCGGTGGAAAAGTTAAGTGAAATGAGAATGAATATAGATAGATAGATAGATAGATAGATAGATAGATAGATAGATATAGATATATAGATATATAGATATATATAGGCATTACACTTGGGATACAATGCAGAACAATAATTAGAGGTCATTACTATGATTTCCAAACATTGGGTCCAAGAGATAGAAATACCAAAAAGTGAGTGGACTGAACAGAAATAACAAAAATGACTGGGTTTAGCAAAACTACTACATTTATAATAACTGCTATAGTGAACAAAATGGTTTAGTGTTAGCAGATTATTTGAAGAGTAAAATAAATAGAATAGGAGCTGGGTGGTTAGCATTAATAGATGTTGTTTCATCTTGATCCTGGGCCAGGAGCATCGTCCAGAAAAGGAATCTGGAGGCCACACCAAGGGTGCTCTCATTCAGGTCAGCCCTAAAAATACTCCTCTTCACTTAAGTGGAGAAGCTGCTCTGAGACTTGGGGCTGGCTTTCAACAGATCCAGCCATGTGTGCTCTCCATTTTAGTGAAATCCGATCTCAACTAAGCCTGTGCTGTCCTTGCAGACTGACAGCTGACCTCAGCTTTCTTGTGGGCCCTGCATAGTTCACCTTTCAGAGAAAGAGGTCTGATTTCCAAGTAGAACATTGCTCTTTGTTCTTCTGTTCTTTCTGATTTGCTTGTTTGTACATATTTATTGAGAGGGCGCTACATTATAGTCTGCTAACTTTCTTTTCCCTTGTTAAGAATGGTTCTGGAAAACTTGACATCAGTCATGATCAGAAAAAACCTTTCTGGTTTGAGAGGCATAAAGTGCAATTAGATCCATATATATGTACTAAAAGTTAAGACATCATTTCTTTGCACACCATCAAAACAGAATTACAGTTAACTACAAAATAGAAAAATATTTGTATACATTATAGGCAGATGATTCACTCTAATATGTATTCTTCTAATTAATACAAGACAAAGGATATGAACTGTTATTCGCTGAAAAATAAAATTAGTAAACTAAACCAGAAAAAGTTGATCTGTGCTAATACTCAACTCCATGCAAATTAAAGAAGCCTTGAGGTATGAACTAAAATGGCACCTTTTTTGTGCCCCCAGTGGACAAACAGTAAAATTGGTTCTCTCATCATTGCTGGTGGCTTAGAGATTACAGAAGCATTTTGGCAAAGTGATGTTGCAGTCTGTGAAGTTCAGCCCCCTGGCTTTGATCACCTTGATTTTGCTTCTTGACCTAGCCAGGGCCAGTCTCAGAGCAATCCTGGTCCTGACCCTGCTCTGCACATGTCCTGAACCAGCTGAGTCCCCACACTTGCTTCCTGTGAACTACAAATGTTCCATGCCCTGTAAGAGGAGCTCTTCCTTCCCCTTCCTTCCTTCCTTCTGTAGAATCCCAGTCATTTCCTCTGGGCCTGTTGCTGTGCATCTCAATGTCCCCAAAGGATCTTTCCAGATCCCTTGGCCACAGCACAGTTGGCTGGCTGGCAAGCTTGCTCATACCACATCACCTTCACAAGACATGGAAATAGAAACATTGACAACAGCATCTACAGAAAGCCAGAAGTGGTTGATGTCTAAGTCCAGAAGAGCAAATGTGAGCGCAACTGAGCCCTATGCCAGGGCCAATGATCCTGAATCTCCTAATGAACCATTATCTTTATTTGGGGGGGGGGCTTTTGCATTAAGCAAAGCTGAAGATATCCACTTTCTTTTCAGAACTGAGAATCTATAAATGAGAGGCAATCAAAAAATGAAAGACCTTTACCCACTTGCCTCTTCTCCAACCTAATTTTCTTGGTACTATGAAGCCTATTGAATACATCAATTTGGCTTTGAGGGATGATGCTAGGGGTGACCTAATAGATAAAAGAACTACTTGGGAAAAATAAAACAGCTTTCAACAGCAAGTGACCCTGTCTTCAACCCTAATTAAATCAAAGTTCTCAGGATAAGGAAATCTATATGGGGTACTGGGCTCAGGCTCAGGGAGTCCACACCACTCCCTCCTTAGCTAATACCCAAGGACACATGCATGGTCACCCACACATAACATTTTGATAACAGAGAGATCTGTTGAAAATGACCTTCACTTCAAGCACAGCCTGGCCTGAAAGGAGAGGTTGTTGATGTGTATGCACTTCAGGGCGTGGGTGGAGCAGAGGAGAGTGCAGCCCTGCATGCTTCTCTTGCTGTGGTCTCAAGAAGGAGCCCATCCAGCCCTCCCCTTCCTCCATATCCATATCATCCTCCTCCCTCCCCTTCTTCCATATCTATATCCTTCTCCTCCTCCTCCTTCCTGTCTCTTGGCACCCTTCCCTTGCAAAAAAGAAAAAAAAAATCAAGGCTCGGACTTTCCAACAGGCCAGACAAGTGCTTCAGCGGTGAAGAGTATACACCTGACACTGTACATTATCCCACATTTCAAATCCTTCTCTTCTTTTGGCAGAACTGGCTTATGATCTGGATGTGGACGAAGCTCCTGGGAGCAAGCAACATGTGAACCAGAAGGACAGTGAGGCCACCACCTCTCACAGTCTCGGCAACACACTGTCCCCCCTGAAGCTCCTCACTAGCATGGCCTTCTGCATGATGTGCTTTTTCTTCCTGGTACACTGACTTCCCGGTGCCCAGCAGTTGTGCTGCCCTGCAGCACCTCGTGGTCCTCCACAATGGGAGCCACCTCCTTATTTTTTTCTATTTTTTTTTAATCTTACATACCTCCTCCAGCCATTAAGTAGAAGACTAACTATGTGTTATGTTTTCGAAAATCAAATGGTATCTTTACGAGGAAGGTAAATTTTAGTGGTAGTATAGATTGTCCTTTTGCAAAGACAAAAAAAAAATCCATCAAGTTGTGCCAAAATATTTTCCTACATTTGGCTTCTCTCTCTCTCTCTCTCTCTCTCTCTCTCTCTCTCTCTCTCTCTTTCTCTCTCTCTCTCTCTCTGGATTTCTTTGGAAAAAAATAAATGTTCAAATAAAAAATGTATTGAGTCTGTTTCTGTAAACCATCACATACTTCTCTCTCACCTGACCTTTTCAGGATAATCCCATCAGACCCCATCTGGGTCCTTGAAACCCACCTCTCTGCCTGTGTTTCGAGTATCAGTCCTGGCCCCAAACCCCAGTCAAAGCTACTCTGTTCCAATCCACACCCAATCCACACTCTCCATTTAGAAACCTTAGTTGGAGTTTCTTGCCTGTGAGGCCAAAGGTACCTCAAAAGAATTCACAATGTGGTCATTACAAATATCACTTGCCCACATAGAAAATCTTCTGTGTGGGCCATGTCCAAGTAACACAATCAATATTCCCTTCCCCCAGTTGGAGATGGGGGCCTCAATAGCGCAAGCAAATAATCCCCCTCCTTCCACACTGCTGCTGTCTCAGGCTTGCTCTACATCACCTCTCTCCAGGGGCTGCCACATGGGTCAGTTTGCAAAAGTGGTCATCAGTGAACTCTTTAAGATGTAACGCTCACTCTTGGCCTCAAGTAGGCTTCTTCAGTATTCACTTATTTTTCAGCTAAATTTTATGAACCTCCTGGCTTCCAAGTGCTGTACCAGTTGCTAGAGACAGTGGCCAGCCAAACAGATTTGATCCCTGCTCTCACAGATCTGAAGATCTGGCACCAATTGTAATTTCAATGCTTGCTTTCCATGAATCATAGGCTCAGTAATATTCTTAAAATCTGTTTTTTGCAGTACAACATCACAAATAATTATGGCACTCATGTGGATACCCGGATATTCTGCTGCCAAGGAATTGTCATGTATCATTTATATAATGTTCAACACATTGCTTTTTTGTGAGATCGTTTCAGTAGAAAGGATCCTTGATTGCTTCTACAAGATGACAACTCCCACCTCATCAGTATAAGAATGAGAAGCAGGAGATGGGTACAAACCAAAACTGAGGAAGAGATAGGAAGTCCCCTTTGGTTTTTAGAGGTGGCACCAATCAAGATCTCTGGGTTTGGTCCAGTGGAAAGGAGTCACCTTGTGGACCTCTGGTGGTCACCTTGTTGTAATTTCTCCCAACTTATCATCTCCTCTCCCACTGTTAACAACCAACACACTTCTGTTGATCTCCTGAAGAGTGTAGGATTCCAATAACCAGTGTTGGCCTTTGAAGAAATGGTCACAAACACAAATTGGAAGTGTTTGGTTTAGCTTTTCCTACATTTGGTTTTGTTGAAGTTGAGGCCACAATTAGTTGCATTTGTTAGTATGACTTCTGTGATTTGTAATAGTTGGTAAGACCAAAAGGGAAATAAGCCTGTTGTCACTGCCTTTCAAGCATAATTATTTCTGCATTTGAATGAGGGTAGTAAGAGCCTTTGGTCTTTGGTTTATAAAAACTAAACTCTGGAAAGCTTTGCTCCTTGGACTCAAGCCTGAGATTCAAATATTGGACCAAAAGAACTGCCCCAGTCATTCCACAAATACGTTTTTATTTAATCTGGCAAAAATAATTTGCAGTTTTATGACCATGTTTTGCTCCAGCATGCAAGAAAAACCAGCTTTAAAGTCCCTTCCTCTATCCTGGGAGGTGCAGGAATGGTCTGTTTTAACACACTTGTCATCCACTTCTCCTCTCCACACCTCCTTTTCCCTAATACAAAGTAGAGCATTAATACAAGACTGTTCTCTCCACTGATCATTTTGTGGCACTATTGGCCTTTGAAGAAAAGGAAGTAAATATTGGTCCCTTTGCCCAATCCTTGTGTCATGACTGTATTGTTCCCCCCAATGCCTTCCAGGACCCTGAGTATTGAGGTTGTATTTGACATGCTTCAGTCCCTAATACCTGACCAGTTATCTTACTTTTCCCATTGATAAGACAAAATACCCAACACCCAAAGCTAAAGAAGGAAAGATATATTGTAGCTCACAGTTTGTAGAGGTTTTAGTGCACAATGGGCTGGCTTCAAGGCAGGGTGACATGTGGCAGAGGGGCATCACAGAGGAGGAACAATCCATGGGAGACTTTTGCAGTAAAGTCATAAAATCAGCCTCAGTGGCCTGCCTCCCTTTTATTCATTCGATGCTACCCACTGTTTGGATGGTAGCACCCATGCCCAGGGGTTCTTTCCACTATCCACACCTAGAACTATTCCCAACCAATTAGTGGACTAATTTAGTAATCACATACCCTTAATCCCAGTATCATACTTTTAATCTCAGCATCATACACCCCAGATTGAGCCACTTCTGAAAAGCTCCACCTATGACCACAAGTAGCTTGGGAGTCCATCTGGACATAAGCCACATTGGCAGGGTATCCAGTGTCTTATTTTGTTTCATTTTCTGATGCTGGGGATTTGCCCATGCTAGGTAATCATTCTACTACATATCTACACAGTGCCTGCCTGAAGCAACAGTGTGAGGTCCTGAGTTTGATTCCTGGTACAGAACCCACAATGGGATAACCATAGACTTATAAAACATGGCAAAATCTACCATCCCATATTGGTGTTTACTATTTTGTCAATAGCCTATCTCTATTAACTAGCTTGTTGATGTCTTTCCTATTCCCTTACACTTTTTTATTATAGTAATTCAGAATCCTGTTTCACAGCTAGCTAGTGGCTTTTCATCTTTGAGCTGTTCATTCTACCCTTTGATTTAAGCTTTGTATACTTGAATAATATTAAGACGACTATTTTGTTTTTAGTAGCCAGTAGCTAGGTAGTTGCACCAGATTCTTAGAAGTTGCCAGGCCTCTTCCTCACTGGAAGCCCATGTGCATTCCCAGTGGCTCAGCTCTGGTACTTGAATAACAGATTTTGAATCCTTAGGCTGAAAGAGGTGCTATAGCTTATCCCACAATCACTGCTGCATCACCTTGTAAGACTGGGCCCTCGCTGGGCCTCAAAGTAGCCAGTTTCATTACTAGGCACCTCTAGCATATAGCAAATGTCTTCTATTCAAGGGGAGAATGTTATTGCAAAAGAAATATGTGCAAGTAATAAAAATTCTAATTTATTATGATAGCAAATTTTAAAATGACATTTGCTCCATAATTCTATACCCCATTTTCATAGTTTAAAGGATAAATGTCCTCAAAGATCTGTGTGTTAAACATTCAGACTCCAGGATAGAGCTCACGGGAGGTGGAGGAATCTTCTCAGAGGGAAAGCCTACTGGGAGGTCTTAGGTCATTGGGCACTTGCCCTTGAAGGGAATTGTGGGATGTCAAGCAGCCCCTTTATTCTCATCCCAGCCTTTAGATGAAGAGTTTCACTCTGCTATGCGCTCCCATGATGCTGGATTGCCCACTATAGTGGCCCAAAACAATGGGGCTAATTGGTCATAGATTGAAACTTCCCAAACTGTGAGCCAAAATGAGCCTCTTTGTATAATCTATCTATTTCAGTTGTCTTGCCACAGTGATGCAAAGCCAGCATAGCCACTGGTAAATTTTTACAGTGGTGAGGGTCAAACCCAGGACTTTGCACATGCTCAGCAAGAATTTCACCAATTCCCAGCTCTTACTGTTAAATATAAGTTGTATACTTCCAATAACTTCTCTTCCTAGCTCCACATGTATATTCACACATGAGATTATGATAAACACATTTCTATGACATGAACAAATCTTTATTAGGTTGAACCAAAATCTGCCCATCAGTTCCACCCATTGATCTGTTTGTTCTATGAAGAGCAACATGAGATCAAGATGACCCCACTCTTCACACAATAAATTTTAATCACTGTGTGCTCTGGGTTGTTTACATTTTAAACACATCTTTCCATGTTGTAAGTTATTTCAGCCCTGCCCGTGCTCCAGCAGGTCGGGGGTCCTCACGTTATGAGGCTCAAAGCTGAGGCTGTGGTGTAGGTGTCCACCAGAGTGGACATTGAGTCATTAGGTTCCCACAGAGGCCCTGGACCTCCAGCAGAGGAATGTACTAGTGCACATGCTTGCTGAGCTGCCACATCACACTCCAAATGCCTGATGAGTGTGGGGCCAACTGAAACCCTCAAATGCCTTCTTGAGAGGATCTGCTAAGCCATGGCTGTTCTATCACACACCTGTGCAATTGATTTAAAAAAATTCTAAAAACTTTTGACTTTGTCTACATAGTGTGTGTAGGCTGGGGATAAAGCTCAGCAGCATAAGCACCTGTCTGGCAAGCGCCAGGTCCCCAGTTCAGTCCCCAGTACAGAAAAAAAAAAATCTGTGGGTATTGTAATACAGCCCACACGGATTACATATTATGGGAGACATTATATACTCTGTGAGTGTGTGGGGGGGGAGATGAATTTAGAATTTTTATATACACTGGAGTACACAATTTTTTCCTGCCCAGGTGCCCAGGCTATGGCATGTTCAGAAGTCCTCTTTTCAAATTGCTGTTGGGCCAACTTCATTTCTTCATAGTCACACCTTATTGGAACCAAAGTAATATTCTTCAGTTTGATCATCCACCGTATTCGCTAGTGTTGCTGCCTAGCAGCTTTAGCTGTTTCCAAAAATCAGATCTTAAGGAAAAAAGCCTCTTCCACAAAGATTACAAAGAATGTGCTGTGGATGATGGAATTTTTTTCAAAAGGAAAGTTCCAGGAAGTTTGAGGACATTCTCTTTGCCACAATGATTCCCTCACAATGATGCCTCTTGGAAGTATACTTTAAATTAACTCACTTGGATTTAAAAGGTCTATAGGATTAGTCACAGGACCAGCTTACTGCTTTTTTCTCACTCACATATTTATAAATTAATGTACTAAGTTTGAAAGATTTATGTCAAGCTGTGTCCACCTTGCGTATACCGGTAGTCCCAGCATTCTACAAGCCTGAAGCAGGAAAATTCTAAATTCAAGCCCAGCTTGGGTAACTTAGTGATTTAGCAAAACCTTATCTCACAATAAGAAATACAAAAGACATACAAGTTTAAATATCACATGCTGCCTCTTGTATGAGAAACCCAAAATATGAATAGAGAACAAAATACGACAGACAATAGAAAGATACGAAATAGGAACTTTTTTTTCAAATGTAAATGGAAATGAGACCAGGAAGAAGAAGAGCGGGGAGGAAGAGGGGAGAGAGAGAGAGAGAGAGAGAGAGAGAGAGAGAGAGAGAGAGACAGAGACAGAGAGACAGAGACAGAGACAGAGAGAAACAGCTAGTTTAGGCTACATCCACAGCCCACTCAATGCTGACCTGAAGGAAGCCAATGGTGCCGGTGCTCACTGTCAACCTTAACATCACCAAAGGCCAGTCACATCAGTGAGGGCACCAGCAAGGACAGTGTAGCAGACTTCCAAAAGAAGCTTGGGGATCTGGAGTTTGAGGAACAGCAGAAGCAACAGCTAAAGCCTTTCCTTAACCAGAAGGCCAAAGTTGGCAAATCCAACCTCTCAAAAATGTTGACTTTGAGAGGATCTTGGAGCTAAGAGCTGGGTCACCTTTGGGCCTCATCATAGACAGAAAACTGATCTACCTTGGTGTCAGGCTGCCTACTAGAACCAGATCATTCAACCTTCAGATTCTGCACAAATGTAATCCCCTAGTCACTAGGGACTTCTGTCATGCAGAAAAATCAACATCTGTGTGGAGCACATGGAATGCAGCTCACTGGACCAGATGTTGAATGAAGCCAAGAAGATCCTTAAAGAGATACGGGTGAAGGACAGTATCATGGTTCTCCAGGGCTTGAGGGACTTCCAAGGAAAGGACCAGATCATGTGCCAAGATATGGAATGTTCTCATAGTATAATCAAATAAAGGAGATCAAGCTGTGTGATTTAGGGTGAACAGGCAGCTTGTTAGCTCCATGGCCAACTTCTTGACTGGAACTTGACCCTACACATCTCCAGAGCAATGGCAAGGCACCCTCTTCTCATGGCAGTTGGACACTGGGAGTACTGGCTTGTTCCTGGCGGAGATATGCATTGGAAGTCTCCCAATTTCCACACCTAGTGTCAAGATGATGGAGGCCATTTTGGGGGTTCCACTAGACTTTGCTTGTCATGATGCCTCAGAGCACCTCACCACCCCAGGGACCCCCTGGGTACCACATGAGCACTCATAGCCATCTTTCAGATACCAGACTATCTTTCAGTAAGGCATGTCCTAAGCTGCCCAATTGTGAGTTCAGTCTAGACTTCCAGCTATTAGGAAATAAATTCCTAGTTAAGAACCCAGAGAAAAGCTGGAGATGGTGGTCCATGCTTGCAATCCCAGTATTTGGGAGGCTAAGGCAGCAGGATCACAAGTTCAAAGCCAGCCTGGAGAAATTAATAAGACCTGTCTCAGAGAAGAAAAATAGAACTAACAGAATCTGCAGTATCTGAAGATGCTCATGAAACTACCCCTTCATCAAAGGATCTGAGGTCAAAGAAGTGGTTTTACTGGCTTCTTATGCAAAACTTGGGCATAAACAGGCCCTTCATACAGATGAGGACCGCCGTGGGATGGCAACCTGACGACTGCTCCCATCCATGCCCCGCCCTTCCAGCTCAGAACATCTTCGTGGGGTACTTCCCATCGCTCCAAACAGGAAGAAAAAGAAAAGGAAAGGAAACCTCACCACAGTGTGGCTAAAATTGGCAAGACACTGAATAGTCTATCTGGCATTTTCACTGTTTGAATGAACTAAATAAAATACATGCCCAAAAGATGATATACACTTTATAAAAATGCAGGCCAACTAGGAGATATTTATTGACAGCATTATAATATTTGCCTTTGTGGAAAAGGAAAAGGGAGGAGGTTTTGAAGATGAAAAGGAATCAATTAATAAATCACACAAGCAAGTGAGAGGCCTTGTCCTGACTAACTAGGATGGCACAGCATGAACACAGCAGTAGCTTTAACTCAGTCCTTTGCGCCTGAGGCAGAAACGAGAACAAAATCAAAGAAGATCAGAAAAGAAGGAGGAGAAAGCTCAAAGGGGAAGAAGCCACAGGAATCCAGGAGAAGCAACTTGTCTCTAGGGCCTGGTACACACTAGGTGCTCAACAGATACATGTTGAGCAAATGTCCTATCTCAGACCACTTTAGACTACTGTCTAAACAAGTGCACCTTTCGTTATATACCGTAATTGACTTTAAGTTTTGGAGGTGACCTGCCATTCAACCAAAGCTTCAGTTTACAACAACATATTTATGAACCACTTCAGACATAATCTTTATAGCTTTCTTTTTGGATAATGTCCTAATTTTCTCTTGTTGCTGAGATAAAATGCCTGATGCCAAAATTAAGGAAGGAAAGGTCTATTTCACCCACAGTTTGTGGAGGCTTCAGTCCATAATCAGCTGAGTCCCAGGCAGAGTGGCACACACCAGAGGGCAACAGTTCATAGCTTCTTTCACAAAACTTGGGTGTAAACAGGCCCTTCATACCCATAAGGACCGCCGTGGGAAGGTAACCTGTCGACTGCTCCCATCCATGCCCTGCCCTTCCGGCCCAGGACATTTTGATGGGGTATTTCCCATCTCTCCAAACACAGAAAGAAAAAGAAAAGAAAAAGCAGTAAGAGCAAAAAGGAAGACGCACAAGACAAGACTCTTTCTGCCCCTTGTATCGTATGCAAGCTACCCTCCCTAGGGTGGGAGTAACACTGACACCCATAATCCCAGCATTGGATGATGAATTAATCACAGACTCTAGAAGTCCACCCCATGACAGCATGAGGTTTTAGGGGGACATCTAGCCACAAACCATAACAGGTGAAATATCCCAGTTTTTAGCACCATTAGGCAATTGAATTGCTATATTTATTTCGCCTTGTTGAAGTCTTTAACTCACAAAGATAGACAGTTAACTCCAACCCTCTCATTTTACTGATGTAGAAAATGAAGCTCAGGGCAGTTAAGAGACTTGCATAAGGTCACACAGAAAGGTGAGTACAAAGTCAAGACTGATTCAATCTGCGCCTTTTCAATCACATTCCTTACACTCTGTCACTGTGAAAGAGCAGAATTAACGAACGGTCCTATCAGTGAGCCAAAGGCTGTTTGCTGAAGTCTAGGCCAATGCACAGTTGTTATACTGATCTGCATTTTGATCCTAGTGGCAGTTTATTTTTTAATCCCTTATCTAACACAACACATTGCCTCTCCAAATTAATGCATTCAAGCCAGGGCCTGCTTGGAGACGTTTAATGTTGCCTTTACAAATGAGAACCTGGGGTTGCGGGAATTCCATCATCCTCCTGAAGACTCCGTGTCACAACGAAGGCATTGTTCTCTGCGCTGCACTGTTTGGTCCCATGCCTTTTCTGTAAGATGTTAGGTATTTATTTTGTTTTGTTGGTGCTTTTGTAATCAGTCTAGACATGGACCTGCATTGAACCATCCAGCGGGCAGATAAAACTCCCACAATAGAATTAGGTAACCCCTTTTAAGCTGCTCTCTCAGGGCAGGCTGGGAGGTGACTCCCCCCCACCTGACTCCTAAAAACCAAAATGAGCAAGAAAATGACCACAGAAAAAACTGAATGTATTAATGGAAGAAACAGGAAATGTTCTTCCTAAAAATACAACCAGGACCACCATAATCTTTCCTGGGTACAGTACTTAGGATAAAATTGTTGCCCACGTTTGTTGTCTTAGCAGGGCATTAAATGCTGTCTCTTTGGAAAAGAAAACTGCTGTTTTGCATGGATCATAGTGACTAGTTGTGTACGTGTTTCCACAATTGAGGGTCTATAGCTTTCACTTTACTTTGAGGAAGTAGAAGTGTAGCAGGATAAAAAGCATGGAGTACAGCAGCACATGGATCACGTGCATTTAATCACAGTGGGTTTTATTTGCTATCTTGATGCAAAGTGTTTTGAATTTCCATACTATCACTGATGAAACAGAAGTGTGACTTACGCTTCACCAGTTACATGCTGGATCCCGGCTACTTTTTCCCTCACATCACATTGTTGATAGTAACAATGTGTATCCTTCCAGAAAATCTGAAAAGGTATGTCCTGCCCTGAAAGCCTGTGAAAGCTGAGGCTGGACAACAGGAATTCCAAGTACGAAGGTGTCCCTTAGGTCTGCAGCCAATGAGATTATTCAGCCTGGCATTTGACAGAGCACTCAGCACTGTTGCCCTTGGAAGCTCTACAGAAGGTGTTTGTGGAATGGGCCTCAATTTGAGTGCTCAGAGATGTAGAAGTGGTGTGGAAACTTACTGCCAGACGAGCAGTATCATAAGCTTCACATTTACACAGCACAGGGCCATCCAAATGTGGAATTCAATCATACTCTCTATCAATAAAGTATTTGTTAGTACCTTAGGGATTGCTTAACTTATAAAAACATCATATATTTTTCTTTCATTTTACCAAGAAAAAAATTTAATGCCCTATACTTTTCTAAGATTCATTTATATCTATAGTTACAAGGACACAACAGCATAAAAATGTCAAGGAAAAAGCAGGGTGTGGTGGCACATACCAGCACTCAGAGAGTCTGAGGAAAGAGGATCAAAAAATTAAGCCCAGCCTGGGCAATTTGTCAAGACTTTGTCTGGGGCCGGGGAGATGGCTCAGTGGAATAAGTGTTTCCCTGGCAAGCGCAAGGGCCTGAGTTCAATCCCCGGTTCCACCAAAAAAAAAAAAAAAAAAAAAAAAAAGACTTTGTCTGAAAAAAAAGAAATTAAAAGGGGATCAGGGTTCAGGGAATGTAGCTCAGTGCAAAAGGCCTGGGTTCAATCCCCAGCATCACCCAAAAAATAAAATAAAATAATATCTGTAAACAACACATAATCACCCTCTCGCTGACTCTCATTTATGGAGCACAGCACCATTAAGAACACTACAAGGGCTGACCAGATAGCTCAGGGGACTAAAGTGCCTGCTTAGGCAGACTCAGGGGCCAGGGGTTCGGTCCCCAGCCTGCCATGCTGGCCCTGCCCCCAGGGTGCACTGAGATGCAATTGAGACTGGGTGTGGTGGCACACGCATGTAATCCCAGCTCTCAGGAGGCTAAACACAGTCAGATCACTACCAATCCAATCTACGTAGTGTGACCCCTGTAGACCCTGTACTAAATACATTTAAAAAAAGAAAAAGAACACTACATATTCCAGGGAGTGCTGAACTGGCTACTCTCAGGGTGGCTCTGTGGTTCAGATGAGGGAATGAATAGCGAAGCAAGGAATAGCTTAATAAAACCCTGCTATAATTTCTATCTATATCTACCCTGTCCCAAAGGTTTTGTGCCTTCAAAGGCTGGACTTTGGGAAGTGATCGAATCATGTAGGCTATACAGCTGACTTGCTGTTGGGAGGTGGGGCCAGTCAGAGAAGTCAGGTCACACAGACATGACCAGGAAGTATTTGTCTCCCTTCCCGGCAACCCCCATCTCTCTCTGTCTCTCTGTCTCTCTCCCTGTCTCTGTTTCTGTCTCCCTCTCGGCCTCTGCCTCTGTCTCTGTCTCTCTCTCTCTGATTCTGTCTCTGTCTCCCTCCCTCTCTCCCTCCCTCTCTCCCTTCCTCTCTCCCTCTCTGCTTCCTGAATGCCATGATATGAACAGCTGTCCTCTGCCAGCCCCCTCTGCAGTCCTGTTTCTGCCTTGGGATCAGCCAACCCTGTACTATAACCGTGACCCATAAGAAGCCTGTCCTCCTTTGAGTTGCGGTTTCGGGTATTGTGTCTCTGTAACTAGAATATGACTAAGACAGTCCCTTAGAGGGTTTTGAGAACATCAATACCACATTTTTTGATGCAAAGAGGGCAAGACATGGAGAACCCCTTGGCTTGCCTCAGGAGACTGGGAGGCCCTCACCATTCAGGGCCCCTCATAACTGTCCAGGACTACCTGATTTCTCAGGAGTCCTCCTATTGGAAGTACGATTCTCCTCAGCCTCACATGGGCAGTGGTCTTTATAGAAAAGGAGCCTCACAGTTCATAGGAAAAGGCTTACTGGTTCCAAACCTCCCCTGCCTTTCCTTTTCTCCTCACCCTTGAGAGAGACATGTACCTTCAGAAAGAAGACGCTCAGGGCCAGGGAGTTAGCTCAGCACAATAAGAGCTTACCTGGCAAGCATAAGGTCCTGAGTGCAATCCGATCCCTGGTACAAAAGAAACGAGAGAGAGAGAGAGAGAGAGAGAGAGAGAGAGAGAGAGAGAGAGAGA
>NW_004524639.1:2480538-2523084 GCF_000260255.1 Octodon degus
AAGAAAGAAAGAAAGAAAGAAAGAAAGAAAGAAAGAAAGAAAGAAAGAAGCTCAGATGAACACTTGATTGAACACTTTGGCTTCATCTAATTCTGAGAATCAATGTTGTTTTGAAGGAAACAATGTAGAAATTTTTCAAATGGCCAAGGCCAGGAGCCCACCTGACTGCTGCAAAAATGTGTTCTGAATCTATATTCCCTCATCTCTTGATTCATTTCTCTAAACAACATTTTTAAAGTCTTGCCACTAGTACAATTTTGCCTAACAAGGCAGTAGGAATTCAGTCCCCATATCTTTTTTTAGGGGGAGGGGACGCTCAAGACTCTCAGCCCTCAGATTCTCAGCTTCACTCCATCTGCTTCTTCTCTTCCTCCTTCCACCAGACCAGAGACTAAATCTAGGCCTTTACACTGAGCTACACCTCCAGCTCTTCTTGTTTTCTATTTTGAGAAATGGTCTTGCTAAGTTGCCAAGGTGCCCAGGTTGGGCTAAGACTTGTGATCCTCTTGCCTAGGCCTCCCAGAATGCTGGAATGACAGGCACATGCCTCTACCCCCAGCTGCAATGTAGTCCTTTTGCTTTATGCCTTGACGAGGGCAGGAGTGAAGGTCAGGGGGAGGTCCATACTTTTCAGTCACCTCCAGGAGACACTCACTTATTTGAAGGCTCCAGCCAAATACGGGTCCTAATGTAGGTTTTAGAGAGAACAGAATTTGTATTCATCGCAAAGCCATCCGTGATTAGGTATGAGTACTGTTTACAGTGGAGCAGAACACTGGGAGCAGATGAAGGAGGAGCTAATGGGAGACTGCATTGTAAGTAACCAAACTGTGAGAGGAGCTTAGCACCTCCCTTCAACAGTTGACCAGGACAACTGAAGCCTGTGTGCTAGGAGCCTGCCAGAGACCTGAGGAAAAAAGTACTCCTGTTCGCCAAAATCTTACCAGGTTCGTCCACCCAACTGATCCTGATGAGTGCTTTGGTTACATGGTTACCTAAGGCCTTTTCCCCAACAGCGAGTAGCAGGTCTAGGCACCCACACTCCACAGCCAACACCCCTTCCAGCAGAGGCCAGCTCCCACACAAAGGAGCTTCCCAGCGAGTCCTTTCTCCTTGCCTTTGGGTGCCACGGCTCCACTGCCTCCTATGCAAGCTGCAGGCCTTTCTCCTGTTGCTTGAGATAGCTCAGTGGAATAAGTGCTTGCCTGGCAATTGCAAGGTCCTGAGTTTGATCCCTAGTACCATCAAAAAAAATCTTCTTTTGGTTGAGAGAACACCTTCTGGCCTGGGCTGTGCTCAAAGCACAGTGAGTTACAGGCCTGCTCACACGATCTACTGGGCTCTCTCAGGAGCCCATGTTCCCAGAGGAGCTGGAAGTGAGCAAGCACATATGGATTGGCCGAAAGTGCTTCCAAAGCCCCTGTTTTGCTTTTAGCCTTAAGTTCTAAAAGAAATTTCAGAGCAACTAAACCCAACTTCCTCACGTACAAGCATTTCAGTGGTGTCGTTTGTGCCTAGGAGACCAGCTTAGACTGCACGTTTCCAAGCAGGCAGCTGTCAGGCCTGGTTTCAACTGCCTTCCACATTCTTCTCTCTAAGGCTTCTGCAGAAGCTGGACAGCTTCATGTTTCTTCTCCAGAAATCTTCTGGCATTTTTTATTTGTACCAAGTCCAAACTCACTCAACGTTCTTATAACAACTTAGATTTGAGAGAGAGAGTGAGGGAAAAAAGAACCAAACTGTTAGATGATTAAGGGAATACTAGTTCTTAGATGCTGCTTTTCAAGGAGAAACAAATTCAAGTCCCTGTCTGGGCTCCCAGGAAATGTTGATTTCTTCCCTGATTTCCCCACAGGTTTTCTTAAGCTAATCAGGGTGGTAGCTTTGACTGATGAAGGTGTAGGATTTGGGTTTGCCAAGGGCAGGGTAGGATCAAATGCCCAAAGTCCAGTTCCAGTGCTTCGATCCAGTGGGAGGCTGGCAGCGCCTGGCAGTAGCTGGGCCGGTACCTCTCAGACAAAGCACTGACAGAACTCCCTGCTGCAGCCAGCCTAAGACCCAGCGTGGGGTGTCCTTCTTGTCCTCCCCTATATGCTACATCCAAAAGGAGACAAAACTTACACAGGGCCAGAGTGAGCTGACCCTTGAGGTTATGGAGAGGCTGCAGTGTTAGGGTGAGAGTAAGACTTCAAGGTCAAAGGGTGGTATTGGGATGGTTCTGCAGCCTGAGTCCCCTGGCCTCTCATCCAGGGCTCTCTTGGTTTCCAGCTCATAAGAGAGTTCAGAAACAAGACAGTATCTTCCAGGCCAGGAACCAGAACTTCCTCCATCTCAGAGCCCTTGCATTCTTATGAAATCCCCTTGTCACCAGTACTTGTGACAAGAATCAGAGCAGTAAAGACACTGCAGAATCTTGACATTGCCTGGAAGCTGGAAGACAGATGCTAGAGCAGTTGATGGCGAGCCTATTAGAATAGGCATTTCCTACCAGTCCTGAAAGACATGAATTTTCCTTAGAGAAACAGATGGAGATTCATTTCAAGGGCCATGGAGAAGAAAAAACACATTTGCTCAAATGACATGTTCCTTTTCTTCTGTAGGAACTCACGCACAGGGTCTGGCCTCTCCCCGTGGGAGCTTAGCAATGCACTTATCTGGAGATCTGCCTCTCACAAGTTCACTCAGCCTTTCAATACCGGGAGGCAGAATCCAACTACTGATTCCAGAAACCATTTCCCAATAATGATGGCGTATTTGGCCCAACGTATTATGCTTCTCACTCTTACTTGCTGGCAGAATAAGGAGGCTGGGCATTCCCTTTTATCCACCCCCATTACTGAGCCCTGGCCAAGGCTCTTTCCTAGGACTCTCAGCCTAGGAGAGGTTTACAGCTCAGTTCTTAGAACCAAGAAGAAAGGCTGACAGAGGCAGGAAGTAAGTATAAGTGAGGAGAAACCAATAAGCCTCCTACAGTAGCAGCTAATTGGATGAGAACTGTAAGTCCAGCAATGCTAAATTCCTGGGTCATAAAAACTTGGCCAAACCTGGGCCTCATTGTAACTCCTCCAAAGGCTCTGGTGGTTCATCAGGTACAAGGAGAACTGCCTAGGGATGCTAGAGATCCTCCAGAGAAGGCTTTATACACTGTAAAGCTATATGACCTAGAGTAATCTATACCTGCACCTCTAGGATACAGTCAGAGAAAACGTATGGGACCTCTCTGAGAGGCAAATACCCACCGTGGGAACACAGGACATTAGCAGCTCAGGACTTCTAATGAACCTCGTGTAAACTACACAAATTGTGAGAAAATAGATCACGTGATTGTTTCATCATTTTAATGAAGTATACACTAAGCTTTAATCTTCCATGAGTCCCTTTCCTTACCTCTTATTTGGCAGTGCTGAGGATGTACTGGGAATTGAATCTAGGACCTTCACATTGAACTACATACTCAGTCTGTTTTGTTTTATTTTGTCTTGTCTTGTTCTTTAGACAGGATCTCATTAAATCACTAAGTTGCCCAATGTGGACTTGAAATTTCCATCCTCTTGCCTCAGTCTGCAGAGTGTTGGGATTACAGGTATGCACCACTATAGCCAGACCTTTCCTTATATTTTTTATATGTACCTGGTTGTTGCAGGGTTTCATCATGTAGCTTGGACTTATGGTGATTCTCCTGCTTTCAGCCTCCCCAGCGCTAGGATTACAGACATGCGCTACCACGCCCGGACTCTGGCCAGCTCAGCCCACCCTGGGGGCAGGGCTGGTGCAGCATATGGTGCTGGGACCCAACCGCAGTCCTGGACCTTTGCCTAAGCTTGCCTAAGCAGGTGCTTTAGTCTGCTTTGCTATCTTGCCGGCCTCTCCTTACATTTTTAAAGCTAACACAAAAAGTTTTATTTTGTGTTTAGCTTTGAAATTTTGCAAGAAAAATCTTTCTTTTTCAAAACCTGGTTCTTCCAAATCAGTTCATAAGATTGTTTGCTTGTTTTAATAATTACCTAAGAGCTTAGGTCTCCAGAGAAATAAAGTCACAGATCCACTGTGGTAGGCAGCCTCAAGAAGACTCACAATGATAGTTCTTCAGCACTTAGGTATTGAGGCCCCAGCATGATCCTTTCCCTGTGAATCCGGACTGGACCTGGTGGCTTATTTCTGATCAATAGGATGCAGCAAATGTGGTGAGGGGCTGAGGATTTAACTTAGTGGCAGAACGCTTGCCTAGCAAGCTGGAACCCCTCAGTTCAGTCCTCAGCACCAAAAACAACAAATAAACCTCAGCTAAAAAACAAAAGGAAAGGCTGGCCAGATAGTCTGTTTAGGCAGATGCAGGGACCTGAGTTTGATCTTATGTGTGCCATGCCAGCCCTGCCCCCAGGGTGAGCTGAGAAGGCAATTGAAACTGGGCATAGTGGCACATGCCTGTGATCCCAGTACTTGGGAGGCTGAAAACAGGAGGACCACTAAGAGTCGCATCTGTGTAGTGAGAACCTGTAGACCTGTACTAAATTTTAAAAAAAGATAAAAAAAGTGATGAGATCATGGTAAAGACTTGGCTTTCTTATTTATATGTGTGCACAATATTTTTAAAAAATGATTGACTTCCATCCTGTTTGCCCTCTCTTACTCACTATGAAGGAAGCCGGATGCCTATTCTCTATAAGCTAATTTCAGATATTATCACTTCAACATGGAGTTGACATAAACAAAATGTTGAGTTAATTTCCACTTGTGATTTTGTACTAAATCTTTGAAATCAGGCATGTCTTTCAATGAGAAACACACCACAATTTGTACGTGCTGATATTTGAAGTGTTCAAGAGTCACATGTGGTCAATGGCATCCATACTGAACAGTGCAGCCCAGGACTAATATGAAATTTCATTAATGGACAAGTAATTGGCTTCTCTGGCTATTATGCCACCTGCCATCTAAACACCTAGCAATAATGGAGGAAGCTAGCAGGCCCTAATGGGATTGAAAAAGCCCAAGGCAGTAAAGATGGTAATATTCTCCAAATGGCACTACAAATTCAAACCAATCTCTATCAAAATTGCAGCTATTTTTTGCAGAAATGGACGTTTCTAAAATTCATATGGTAATGCAAAGGATACATAATGGCTCAAATAATATTGAAAAATAAGAACAGAATTGAAGAATTCACATTCTCTTGTTGGAAAACTTATTCCAAAGCAACAGTAATCAGAATCAAGCCAGTGTGATAGTGGCATTAGACTGACATATAGGTCACTGGAACAGAACTGAGGGTACAAAAATGAAGCCATATATCTATGGTCAATTGAGTTTTGAGAAGTGGATCAAGAGGGGCCAGCGAGATAGCTCAGTAGAATAAGTGCTTGCCTGGCAAGAGCAGGGTTCTGAGTTCAATCTCTGGTTGCGCAAAAAAAAAAAAAAAAAGGAGAGAAATGGGTCAAGAGTAGTCCTCTCAACAAATGGTGCTGAGATATGAGTATCCATGGACAAAAGAAGGAAAGTGGACTCCTTACCTCACACCATACACAAAAATTAACTCAAAATAAAGACTTAAATGTCTTAGAGGAAAATGGGTATATTTTTATGGCATTGGACTTGATGATGATTACTTAAATATAACACCAAAAGCACAAGAGATAGATTGATTAGACATCAACAAAACAAAAGTTTCTGCTTCAAAAGACAGCACAAGAAAATGAATAGACAGCCCACAGAGTGGGAAAATCCATCTGCGAATCATATGGCCAATGAGTCTTGAATCTCTTGAATCTGGAATATATGAAGAACACTTAAAACTTAATAATAAATACACAAATTGCCACCCAGTTGTAGAGAGCTTGCCTAGTATGAGTGGGTCCCTAACTTCCATTCCCAGCATTGCTAAATAAACAAATATTAATTAAGGAAGTAATGGATCTGAATAGCTGTTTCTCTACAGAATATATACAAATGGTGAATATGCATGTAAAAAGATTGTTCTATATCACCAGTAGCCAGCAGGGAAATGCAAATCAAAACCACAATGAGACATCATTTCACACCCACTCAGATAGCTATAATAAACATATCAGGAAATAGTAAGTGATGCTGAGGGAGTGGAGAAATTGGAACTCTTGCATACTACTGGTAGGAATGTAAGATTATGCAGCTGCTTTGAAAACTGAGTTTCTCAGAATGTGCAACATAGAGGTCCCTTATGATTCAGCAAAAGTCAACTCCTAGGTACTATGTATCCCACTTTGCCAAGTTCATTGCAGCCTTATACACAATAACCAAACAATGGCAACCAAAAGAGCCATGGAGGACAGATGACTGGATTAAAAACCATGTAACATATGCATACAATGGAATATTATTCAGCAGTAAGAATAAACACGGATACATGTCACAACATGGATGAAGCTGGAGGACATTACATCAAGCAAAAGAAGTCAGACCGAAGAGAAAATCATTGTATGATTCTACTTTCCTAAAATATCTAGAATACGCCAATTAATAGCTACAGAGTAGAGCTTATGGAGCAGGAATGGTGGACAAAAACAGATTGCTTCATGACAGCAGAGTTTCTGTTTGGGATGATGAAATAGTTTTGGAAATAGGTGATATTGATGGTTACATCACAATATGTAATTAATGACACTAGATTTTGGACTTAAAAGTGATTAAACTGGCAAGTTTTATTTTGTATGTATTTTACCAGAATTTTAAAAATATAACAATGTAGTATGCCCCAAACCATTGAAGTGCCTATTTATTTATTTATTTATTTATTGCAGAACCGGGGATTGAACTCAGGCCCTTGCACTTGCCAGGGAAGCGCTTATTCCACTGAGCCATCTACCCGGCCCCTGAACTACACATTTTAAATGTGTAATTTGTGACTCAGGACATAGCTCAGTAGTAAAGCACTTGCCTAGCATGCACAAGGCTTTGGTTTTGATCTCTAGCACAGAAGGAACAGGAGGGGGACAAAGAGAGGGGAAGATGAGGAGGAGGAGGGAGGGCGGAGGAGAAAAAGAAGGGGATGGGACATGTACCTCAATAAAATTGTTTTTACAAAAGCACTGGTGGTTGTCTACAGCAATCTCACTGGCACCACATCACATCCATTCTTTTTCAAGGACATCTGGAAAGATGCATTGAGGGGACTCAGGGGGTCAAAGCCACGCAGCAGGCTGAGTTGGGGGAGCCAGATTTAGACAGCCGTCTTCTGCCTACTGGTTTACACTCTCTCGACTCTCGTATAGGAGCTCAGCATTGATGGTAAGGACGGTATCTTTGTGCTGTGCGTCTCGGCCTCCTTAGGAGTATGTTGGGGGAGGAGTTGAACTATGGCAGCATTGCAATGTCTAACATCCCCAGAGGCCCAGCAGGCAATGGCCTGTAAGAAGGCAGCCAGGCCAGGCAATGGCTGTTAAATAAGAGAACATATGACCCATCTCACCTGGTAACGAGACCGATCCTCAGTTTTGACAAGAAGTCCAACATATGGATTGTAAATGTTACAAGTAAGTAATTCAAAGTTTTTTTAAAAGCTACTTGACCCAAACAAAACCTTTGGGTAATGACTCCACCTGTGGGGCCACCAGCTTGCAAATCTGTGCTAGATGTCCTCTGATGTTCATTCTGGCTTTCACATTCTCTACGTATCTCGGTTGCAGATATGGCCCTGTCTGACTCAGGGAAGGCAGGATTCAAACACTGACCTTCCAGATGCTCTCTGTATCATCCCTGTGGGAAGCTAGAGAGCGGCTCCTGTAGGCCTGGGCTCCGTTTCTGCAAAGGCAACTTCCAAATAAATGGGGAGTGCGCTGTTCTTCTCAAAGTGGAAACTGCTTTTCCTCCTGCTTTGCCTGGACACATCAGTCGTTAGGGACATATGTGGGTGAGCTGAGAGGGAAGGGGGTGGCAAGTGGCATCTGCAAATTAAAGTGTTCAAAATAAGAGGCCCAAGACTGGGCATGATGGTGCGTGCCTGTAATCCCAGCTCTTGGGAGGCTGTAAACATGCAGATCACTATGAGTCCAATCTAGTAGTGCAAACCTGAACACCCTGTAGACCCTTCCCTAAAATACCAAAAAAAAAAAATAAGAGGGAGAGAGACCCTGTTTCAATCTCTCCTATAAAGCTCCACCTAACCCAATAAGGGGGTGCCATTCTGAAACACTTCTTTTTCCTTTTATCCAGAAACAATGCCAGAGCCAAGAATGTGTGAAAGTAGCTCTCTGAGTTATTAGAATCTCAGCTTGGTTGCTGCCATGAATTCAGTAGTTTAGTGGAGGAATAATAGGTGCCATCATGTCCTTCTGGCGAATTGGAATGATAATGGTTTAAATACAGTATCAATGTTTGACATTTTTTTTAAACATTTATTTATTTAGTGTGGTGTGTGTGTGTGTGTGTGTGTGTGTGTGTGTGGCCAGCTCAGCCCACCAGGGGGCGGGGCTGGCTGGCATGTGGTGCTGGGGGATTGAACCGCGGTCCCTGTGCTCTGCCAAGTTTGTTCCAAGTAGGTGCTTTAGACCACTGAGCCATCACGCCAGACCGATGTTTGACATTTTAAAACAAACATTAGTGACTATAAAAACAAAAATTAGAGAAAAAAATAATTTTGACCAACAACTCCCCAGTGCAGGAAGCTTGTGTGTTAGCTTAGTTGTTTAAAATGCCTCCTGGGCAAACCCAGTCAGGCGCAGGGGACTGTGGTTCAATCCCCAGCTCCACATGCACACAAGACCCACTCTTAAAGCAGCCTGAGCCAGCCAGAAAAAGAAAAGAAAAGAATCCTTCCCAGTGCATTATAATAGTCACTGAAATCAGCACAAGTCAAAAACTGTAAATTCTTTCCTCAATAGCTTTGATACTCATCCCATCTTCTTCACTATGAAGAGAAACCTTTCCATAGTGACTATAGCCCCAAATTTTCACACACACACACACACACACACACACACACACACCCACACCTTTCCTCATTGCTGCAATGGACTTGACTTTGGAGAAGCTGAGTTTGAGACACGGGCTTGTCCATGGGGGTCACAGACAGGAGCATTACAAGAAGAGCATGCAAGCATAATGTTAAGGGAAATAAATCAGATACACAAGCTTAAGTACCACAGAATTTCTCTTATATGAGAAACTCAAAGCATACATAAAAAGCAAAATTAGAATAGATAGTTGGAAATAGTAAGAGAAATCTTTTGCAAAAAGAAGAAACCAAGAGATGGAGGGACAGGAAGAGAAGATGAAAAAACAATTTAGATATGTTAGGTGCCCGTAGCAACTTCCCAACAGGAAGTTAATCACTATGTACTACAAACATACATTAATAAAAATAATAAAAATTGAAACAAAAAAGGCGTGGGCAATGGGGTAATAAATGGAGCAAGAAGGAATATGTGAGCAGGCCTCTGGGTGGCATAAATGGTCAAGCCCTTCTAAAGCCGAAGGCAAGAGGGCAGCTCAGAGCATACCTTCTTTCACTCACTCAGGAAGCGGACTCTTCACTGCTGCCTCTACACACTCACATGGGCTTGTGCTCGCTCCCGACCAACTGATTCTGTTTGGGCTCCTCCTCCTCTGAGGCCCCTGGAAGCATATACCAGCAACAGGCACCCTTCTAGCCTGCTCCAGCTAGTCCTGTGTACCCGCAGCCCTGCTGCTGGCGCAACTGTCCAGGCCAATATGTTTATCTTCATTCCTGGCCCTCAGCCCTCCACTTACCTCTGCATCCTGTCTCCTCGCCTGGCTTTAAAAAGCTCCTGGGGACATGCTCCTCCAACAGCACTGGCTCGCCTTCCCAATGACACCCATTTTAGCACTCATTCTTGTCTTCAGGAAGTGTGGTAGGCTGAAACACAGCCATCTGAAGGTTTTTCACATCCTGATCCCCCAGAACTGGGAAATATTCCTTTATATGGGATGGAGTCTTTGCAAATGTGTTCAAAGTATGGGTCTTGTGATAGACAGATCATCCTGAATTATCTGGATAGACACTCATGCAATTGCAAGCATCAACATAAGAGAGACAAATGGAAGTTTGATGCAGAAGGAGAAGAGAAGGCATTGGGACCATGTGGCAAAGATGGGAGTGACATGGCTACAGCTCTAGAAAGGTTAGTATCCAGAAGAAGCCAACAGTGACAGGAAGAGATGCTTATCCAGCAGCTGCAAAGGAAGTGCAGTTCTCCCCATACATTGATTTTTGATCAGTGATGATTTTGGACATCTGACCTCCAGATTAGTGAGAAAATATGTTTTTGTGGCTTTTAAGCCAGGAAGAGTATGGTAATTTATTACAGCAACCATAAGAAACAAGTACAGATGTTCCTCAATTCAGGCAAAGCTCTCGATGGGGGGGAGGGGGCTTCACTTGGCTTCCAGGTGAAGTTCATTCTCTTTGTGAATTAGCAAGGATGGGAACCCAAAATGATCAGCAGAGACCTCAGTTTCCTAGAATGAGACTATGGAGCCTAGGAGAAGAAAGTGGATTATTTGGTCTATGGCCATACCACCTTGAATGCGCCCAATCTCGTTTGATCTCAGAAGCTAAGCAGGGTCAGGCCTGGTTAGTACTTGGGTGGGACAGTGGATTATTTGATGCCTTTTCATAGAAATACAGAATTTGTGGAGAACACAGGAGTACTGAACTGTTTTGGGACTGAGACTTTCCAGCAGACTCATTGGTAAGATTAAATCATATGCCATTGACTCTTGATTCTTCTAAAATCTTCTTGGCAGGTAGTCTAGAATGTGCTAACCTGAAACTATTTTGCATAAACTTTTGTTTTTGTCTAACTCAGGGCCTGCTCATGCTAGGTATCTTAGACATTTTCTTGTTCATAGGTCAAAATACTTGACACAAAGGAGGAAAGGTTTATTCTGGCTTATGGTTTATAGAGGTTTTACTGCATAGTTGGCTGGCTGCAGGGCAGGGTGGCAAGGTAGAGGGGCATGGCAGTACAGAAATAGTCCATGGCAGGCTGGAGGTAGAAAAGTAAGAGAAGAGATATCTATCCTTCCAGGCAATGCCCACAGTGACTCACCAGTTCTCACCAGGCTGCACCTCCCAATACGCTAGAGAATTCACTGGTACTTAGCACACTTAGCTATAAACTTGTCAGTGCATTAATTAGAGCTAGATATAATAAGTATCACACCCACATGATTCAATTGCCCCCAAAAGACCCACCCACCAGTACATGACTCTTTGGTAGGGAAAATGTAGATACACACAATGACATTAGCGAAGCACTCCACCACAGAGCTATACTCTCAGGCCAAACTTATTAGCTTGGCTTAGGCTATACCCTATTACCACCAGGAGAATTGTAAAGCTCTCAATGTGCAAGCAGCAATCTAGAGCAATTAGATTAGTATCTGGCAATAAGACCCACATATCAATATATTTTAAAACTGTCTACTCAAATGGTTCCAGAAAAGGTTGAGAACTATTACTGAAGGGGCAGCTCTAGTCCTGCTCCTCTTCACACAACACAATACTAGAAGGTCTGGGTAGTGGCAAACAAGGATCTTACTTCCAACCCAATTTCTTCCTCTAGCTGGGAAGCAGAAAGTTAAGGCAAATATATACAAGTGAAGCCTTTCTGTGGCCCCCTTGAAGACCAGAGGACCTGTGCATTGGACAGTCTACCACTCAGGCATACATTCTAGGAGCACATACTAGGCAACTGTGAGAACCTGTCTCAAAATGTAAAAGTAAAACTAAAAGAAATCTGATTAGTCACCACCACTGTCATGAGCTATCCATGATTTACACTTGGTTATCCTGTCCCACAAAACCAAGGTAGAAACTGTTACGTGTCCAGTGAACTCTGTTGTAAGCACTGACTTCAACGCTAAGGTCTCTGTAGCTATCTCTATAACTGTCCACCGTCTTACGGTATCAGTATTGTCACAGGCCCAGTGATCATCACACACAGAACAAGAAAGTGCTACCTGACTTTTGGCTCCTTTGAGTAAAGGACATTGTCTGATAAGTGAAGCTTAAAGCAGAGTTCTGTATCTGAAAACTTTGTAGCCTTGAGAAATACTGGTCTGGCCTCAGAAGGGAGGGAAATGAGACTTCAAGCAGACCTATTTGAATAAAACATGACCAAATTTGCACCTTCCTTGTGTGTTTTTACAACTACTTAATTCCCGGTACCAACAGTGCTGGTTTCTCATGGAAAGTATAACTGCACAGGACTGCTGGGAGCCAACATAATAAAAAGGTGGATTTGAGTTGGTTGTGGCTGGCCAAGAATAACAGAACTGGAACAGTCCTCTGAGAGAAAGGGGGCTCGCTGAGAATGTGTGGGAAAACAGAGCTACTATGAGCCTCTCCAGCCCAACGTGGGAGCAAAAAAAGTGCCAACAAGGAAGAGTTTCAAGACTCTCCCAGGGAGCTCGACTCAGGGTAAAATATAATTGGCTGACTCTGAAGTCACTGTCCAAGAGGCAACATCAGTACTTTGAAGCCAAAGAGAAGCCACAGGACCTGGCTTGGCTCCATGCAACTGCTGCCTAGATAGTGGCAAATGGAATGGCCTTAGGCAACCACTGTGTCCCGGGCAGTGGATTGGATGGAGATAGGGCTCCTTGGGGTACACAAGTATGAAGGAAGAAAGGAAGGCAAGTAAGCAGGGCACCCAGGGCCTGGCAAGGGCACAATTTGGGTGTTAAAACCTAATGGTCTTCCCCCAGAGCAGGGGTAAGGAGATTCCTGTTAGAAGCAGATGAACAGCCGCTGGCATGTTTACGCAGCTAGTCATTTTGTTGTGTAAGAAACTTTGTGTTAACTAAGAAGAGTATATTTTGTTCAGAGTTTGATACTTTTGAAAATAAATATCTGATCTGATTTCACTAGAAACCCACTGTTGTGGCCTATGGGGGAATCTAATAGACTCGTTCTCTTCTTAAATGACACATCATAAAGATTTTCTTTGGCAATTTTTATCCTCCCAAAAAGCATTTTAGAAAAAAAAATCCAAATCACAGCCTCCAACTCATCATGCTAACAATTAGGCCCCTTCCTGTCTTTAGTGGTGGCCAAAGAAGTCACTGAAGCTCCAGGGACACATTATATTTGATCATCATTATTTCTCCTCCTGAAACTGGAGGTCTGGGGAGCTCAGAATACCACATGCTTTTTTTTTCTAATTTCAGATTGTGCAAAGTAACAAGAAGTCCTTCCTCATGGACAGAGATATTTAAACTGATTTTTATATATTCAATAAAGAACACTCAGGGGTCGGCGACCGCAGCTGTGGGAAATGGCGGAGTATTTGGCCTCCATCTTCGGCACCGAAAAAGACAAAGTCAACTGCTCATTTTATTTCAAAATTGGAGCATGTCGTCATGGAGACAGATGCTCTCGGTTGCACAATAAACCGACCTTTAGCCAGACCATTGCCCTCTTGAACATTTACCGTAACCCTCAAAACTCTTCCCAGTCTGCTGACGGTTTGCGCTGTGCTGTGAGCGATGTGGAGATGCAGGAGCACTATGATGAGTTCTTTGAGGAGGTCTTCACAGAGATGGAGGAGAAGTACGGGGAAGTGGAGGAGATGAACGTCTGTGACAACCTGGGAGACCACCTTGTGGGGAATGTGTATGTCAAGTTTCGCCGTGAGGAGGATGCAGAGAAGGCTGTGATTGACCTGAAGAACCGCTGGTTTAACGGACAGCCAATCCATGCTGAGCTCTCGCCCGTGACCGACTTCAGGGAAGCTTGCTGCCGTCAGTATGAGATGGGGGAGTGCACACGAGGAGGCTTCTGCAACTTCACGCACCTGAAGCCGATTTCCAGAGAGCTGCGGCAAGAGCTATACGGGCGACGCCGCAAGAAGCGTAGGTCAAGGTCCCGGTCCCGGGAGCGGCGCTCTCGGTCTAGAGACCGCGGTCGTGGTGGAGGCGGCGGTGGTGGAGGTGGCGGAGGTCGGGAGCGAGACCGGAGGAGGTCGAGAGATCGGGAAAGATCGGGGCGATTCTGAGCCATGCCATTTTTACCGTATGTCTGCTAGAAAGTGTTGTAGTTGATTGACCAAACCAGTTCATAAAATGGGAATTTTTTTTAAAAAAACAACAACAACAACAAAAAAAAAAAAACACAAAGATGGGTTTCTGAATAAAATTTGTAGTGATACAAAAAAAAAATAAAGAAAGAACACTCAGCCAAGAGTTCCCAGAGCTGAAATAAATAGAGAGAAGGTGAATTTGCACTTGTACTTTTCAGTTTTATATTTTGGTGCTTGAGATTGAGCCCAACTAACCAAGAACTCTACCGTGTTATGTGAAACTTATACATTCTTCAGATGTTTAGACTAATACAGAAATGCCTGTGATATATACCAAAATAAGAGTGAAGACAAAGAGTACAATCTGAATGTTTCTCTTTTAACTAACAGTCAGCACTCCCCCAGAGAAACTTTATTATGAAGTTAATTAAGAATTTACTGTAATTAATAAACCTTTCATAGTGTGATGCCTGACATTTCATTCCATGACTATTTGCTAGTTTCAGATGGTTTTTAATTGCAAAAATAGCCCTAGTCCCATAAATAATGCCCCTGTGTTATTATTGATCTGCGGACATTTTTTCCTACTCTGTGACTCATAGCAAAGATCATTTTTCTCTTTCTTTTGATGTGTTTAAATAAATCCACAAAATACCACGAATGGCTACAGGAAGGGATACTTCTTTGGAAATATATTTCAGATGGTGACGTTTTAATATACAAATCAATCTAGGCTAACGCAAAGCTTCCTTCAGCCTCTTCTCCAGTCTTAGACATAAACACTCGGGCAACAAATGCCTGGCCCAACTGAAGCCATCAGAGTTCCAATGCACAACAAATTAGTTTCACACCAAGGGAAAGGTCATTTCTTTAATCCATGCCTTCTGGGAATGTACACAAATGTCATTCTTCCCAACCTACGTAATTAAACACTTTAACTGGTGTGGCCATTCACTGTTTATTTTCCCATTGGGTAATAGCGGGACATGAGCATCAGATGACAAGGAGAATATAGGCAGCTGCAGATGTGTTAGTGAGCTCTCTGGCTCTTTCCCCCTGTCTCTGCCTCCATCTCTGTCTCTCTCTGTGTCTCTCTCTCCCTGTCTCCCTGTCTCTGTCTCTCTCTGTCTCTGTCTCTGTCTCTGTCTCTCTCTGTCTGTCTCTGTCTCTGTCTCTGTCTCTGTCTCTGTCTCTGTGTCTCTCTCTCCCTCTCCCTTTTCACCTCTTCTAAGGAATCTAAGAAAAGCTTAATTCAGACCACAGAGTAAGTCAGCCTCTTACAACCACTTTGCAAGTGATGCTACCCAGCTTCACCATGCTCCTCTGGGGAGGTCACTAAATTTAGTTCTGCGACAGCCACCACCCTAACCAAGTGAGGCAAGCTCAGGCAGACTGGCAAGGAGCCTTGCTTAGGGCATTAGTCATGGGGCTCAGGTGGAAGGTAAAGCATATAGGACAGGGAAAGGGAAAGCATGGACTGGGAAGCCAATATAGCAGCATGCCATCCTGGCTCTCACATCCTGCGACCTTGGACACATTTTCGCATCTTCCCAAAGTGCAATTTCTGCTTATCTAAAACAGAGACTATAACAGTACCTAGTTCATAGGGTCGTGGTGAAAATTCAATGAGATACAGTACAGCAATAGTCCCTAGCATTATCCTAGCAAGAAATAACTGCTCATTTAAACAGACACACTGTCTCTATCCATATACAGAGCCAGCCAAATAGCTCAGCGGATTGAAGTGCCTGCTTAGTCAGACACAGGGGCTGGGGGTTTCGTCCCCTGCCTGCTGTGTGGGCCCTGCCCCTGGGGTGCACTGAGACAGTGATTGAGACTGGGCATAGTGTCACACACCTGTAATCCTAGCACTTGGGAGGCTGAAAACAGGAGGATCTCTATGAGTCCGATCTTCATAGTGTGATCCTGCAGACCCTGTAACAAATACAGGAAAAAAAAGTTCTATCTATATACAAAAGAAGACGCTGTTGCTTACATTGCGGTAGGGACTATAGTTAGGGTGGGGCAGGTGAAAGAACATCTGCAGGGGCTGGTGAAGTTCTATGTCATGTCCTAGGTGGTAGTTCCAGGGCTATCTCTCTCACAGGAATTCACTGAGTCATATGTTTGCTTTGTGTAGTTTCTGTATCTGAGTGCACCATGGTCCCTAGCCCAGTGCCAGGCAGGTAGCTTGTGTCAGAGCACTGGGGCTGGTCGTGAGCATGGCCTGAGCTCTCTGGGAGCCAACATCATGCGGGAACTCCAGCAAGCAGTGATGGTGAGGCTAGGATGGCAGGGAGGCAATGCCAGAGCTGAGAAGATGAAGGGCCTGAGTGATGCATTGTCTCCTTCCTTCCTCATTCCTCCTGCCACTCAGGCCACTACCCAGTTTCCTTTCCCTGCTACATTTTCTCTGCCAGCCCTTTCCATCTCCCAAGGTACTGACCTGAGACCCCTGTCTTTTCCTCTGTGCCCTCCCTGGTGAGCCCATCTACTTTCATGGCCTCCACTATATTTCTGTGCCGCATGAGCCAACTCTACTCCCACTCCTGGCCTCGTAGTTTCCCTCCTTGAAACAATTTAATGCACTCATATCTACATAGGTATCCTCAAGCTCACAGCCTTAGCAAGTTCTCTTGCTTTGCAGTCTGCATTTCAAGGACTCCACCTAGGACCTCAGCCCTAACCCACGGGGCAGCACCAGAAGGGAAACCTGCAAGCAGGCCACCAGCTCTTGCTCCACATCACCATGACCCAATGTGAGACAGTCCTGGGCCTCTGCAGCTGCACTCAGCCCAGACCTAGCACTCTATCACCTTGTCCTGTCACCATTGCATTTCCCAAACAGTCACTACCGTCCTGAGCTCCAGCCTGTCATCTTAATTCAGACCTACTTCCCTCTGCAGAATTCAAGGCAAGTGTTGCTCTTCTGATATACACCCTAGGGCGCCCTGGAATGAGACTTTTCCCTCTTATACCATGTACCTCATTAGTCCCATTCAATCCAGATTAGAACTCTAATGATTATGCTTGATGTTGTTATTTCTCTTGCCCCAGCTCTGTTTTGAAGAACTACACATCCACCACATAGGGAGGGATTGTCTAGGAGGCCACATGGGCCACGACCACTGTTATCCCATTAAAGGTAATGGTGGACACTTGTCAAGGCCTTGGCTACCTCTTAGAGCATGCACCTGGCAGGGTCATAAACAGGTTATGTGGAAGGAAGAGAGGCAGCCCCTGTGCTGTGGACATATTCGCTACACATATCAGCTGAAAGTCAGATCACTCAGGAAGATGTGTTTGCATTACAGAAGACTGTATCCATCACTGAGCAATGCTATGGTTCACCAGTGATGAGTAAGGAGAAAACCAGTCCAAGTCCAACCCCTCCCTACATGACCTATCCCGAGCTCTCCAAAGACTCAGCGACAGCTTTTAAATACTTGTGAAATGACAGTATGAAATCTATATGTGGACCTACGAGAAAACAGGCGCTTCTACCATCCTATGATTTCTCTTCCTCTCT
Source organism: Octodon degus (assembly GCF_000260255.1). NCBI lineage: Eukaryota > Metazoa > Chordata > Mammalia > Rodentia > Octodontidae > Octodon > Octodon degus. Next base: position 2,498,083 of record NW_004524639.1, read on the forward strand.
TATTCTCATCTTCATTTAGAGGTCAGCAGCTCAAATTTGTCCCATTGAATGGATCTATTTCTTTCCATCTTCCTCACCATCTGTTCTCCCCCAATAAACGACATCACCAGCCAGTAATGCAATCCAGACAAGGCATCCTTCTTCGGTTTGGTAACAACTTTATTGAGGTACAATTCACATGTGATACAATTAAACTGTTTCAATTATACGATTCTGTGGTATTTCGTGCATTGACCAAGTTGTGTTACCTATATCATAATCTAAGTCCAAAATATTTGCATAGACCCCAAAAGAAACTCAACACCCGTTAGTAGTTATTTTTCATTGACCTCTGCCCACATCACTTGACAAGCATGAGTCTGCTTTCTGCCTCTACAGAATTGAGTACTGCATATAAACAGAGTTATGAAATATGTGGTCTTTTGTGTCTGGCATCTATGATTTAGCTGTATGGATTTTAATGTTCATCTAGTTGTGATATGCAACAACAATTAATTTCTTGTTTTTATGGCTGACTAATATTCCATTGTATGAGTATAAATTTTGTTTACTTCTTCATCAGTTAATGGGCATTTGAATTGTTTCCACCTTGTGGGTATTGTAAATAGTGCTGATATGAACATCTGTGTACATGCTTTGTTTTAATCATGTTTAAATTATCTTAGGTATATGCCTAGGGGAGGAATTACAGGGTCATTTGGTAATTCTGTTAGACTTACTGAAGAAGCACCAATCTGTTTTCTAAGGTGGCTACAAGATTTTACATTTCTGCCAGCAATGTGTGATGGGAACTTCAATTTCTCTGTATCTCAGCCAACACTTGTTATTTTCCATTTTCAAAATTACATACATCCTAGTGGGTGTGAAGAAGTACCTCATTGTGGTTTTGATTTGCATTTCCCTAATGACTAATGGTGCTGAGCATCTTTTCATGTGCTTGCTGCCCATTTGTATGTCTTCTTCAGAGAAAATTTCTTCATGAAAGTCCGTCCTTGTTTTCTGGTTTTTCTCCTACCATTGTTTTGTGTCCTGCTTCTTCTTCTCCTTCTTCTCATTCATGGGCTCTTTCTGCCTTGCCCACTACTCCAATTGGATCTTCCTTATGGTTCTGTCCTCCGTAGTGTTGTCTTCCCAATAAGCACACTATCTTTGGGTGACCTCATCTGCCTCATGGCTTCATCTCTGTCTCCATGCTGGCAACACCCAATCATCATCTTCAGCCCAGATCTTTTTCCTGGGCTCCAGGCCCATATATCCAGTTGCTTCCCAGATGGCTCTTCTTGGGTGTCTCACAGCACATCGCATATCCGGCATGCCCAGACAGTGCTTACTCTACTCCCACAAGTGCAGACCTACCTACTCAGTCACAGAAGCCCCAACCCCTGGCATCTCCTTTGGATCCTCATGCCATATTTCTTTGCTTTTGGAGACAGTGTCTTGTTACATAGTTGAGCCTGGCTTCAAATCCATAGTCCTTCTAATTCAGTCTCTGGAGGTGTGGGATTACAGGTATGAGCTACCACACTTAACTTCTCATTCTACATTTCTAGGCAGTCACATCAACCTATAGATTCTGCAATGCACATTTACAAAATAAAATACTCAAGCAGAGAATACTCAAACTAATTTCAAGTAATTCACCTGCATGAAATCTATCTCCAAGATCAGGTGTGGAAGGCAAGGAATTTCTTTCTGAGTTCAGTTTCACTTTGCTTCCTGCTTACTATCCCTTTCTTAATCCATACCCTCATTATTTATCAATTGGACTATGAGAGTAGACTCCTACTTGGCCTTCCAACTTCCTGTTCCCCAGTCCTGAAATTTATTCTGTACTTTGACAACAGGCTAACTGTGTCAAGGTCCACTAGAATAATATATGTGGAGAGAGAGAGAGAGAGAGAGAGAGAGAGAGAGAGAGAGAGAGAGAGAGACTTATAACATAGGTTTACAGTAGAATGCAAAAGGCCCGTCTGCACACTGGAAAGCTGAATGACACAGTCAAGGGTGCAAGGCCTAGAGCTCCCTGCAGAGTCCTGCTGGAGTTTGTGCCAGGAAACCAGAAAGCCAGGAAGCTAAATGATCTATGTTGGAAGGCTGAAGCATCTGAGCTGGAAACCTGGAGATAGATGTCCAAAGGCTATGGTGAAGACTGGAGAGCTCCCAAAGAAGCAGAAGTGAGACTTCCTTCTTTGCCTTTTTATTCCATTCAGGCTACAAGCCTATGGGTTGGGGCCATTCACACCCAGGCCTTCCCTCTAAGTCCATCATTCAGTCACACTCAGAACTATGCCAAGCTGGGTGTGTTTACTCAAGTTGACACAACAGTTAACTATCACAGTTACCTGTATAAAGACAGCTCATTATGTCATACTCGTCTTTAAAATTCAATGATTCTTCTTTGATTATAGATACAGACTAAAATAGAAATTCCTAGGCAAGTATTGCATGCACTTCATAATCAGTTTACATCTATTCTTCTAGATACCATTCTTATCCTTCCAGCTACTCTAAACTACCTGCCGGGCTAAGAACATGCTAGACATTTTAACCCTCCAACTCTTTGCTCATGTTTGTATTCTGTCTAGAATGAGCCAGCCTTCCTCTCTTCTCTTCTTGTCCCACTCCCAAAAGCTGACAATTTTTTTCCAAGATACCATAAAAATGTAATCTCTCTGTGACTGAGTTTTCTCGACAGACATCTTCATTGAATTCCATTTAGTTCAACCAGCATGTACTCCATTCCTGTTAAATGACATACAATGTTAGGCTCGGGTACCATTGTGATCAAACACACAGATCCTCCCCTGAAGAATCTTGTAATACACCAGAGGAGGGCAACTTAAGGAGAAATGACAATAGTTTAGTGAGTTCTGTGACAGAGGCTTGCAAAAAGGGTCACTGAAACACTTAGCAGGAGATCCATGAACTTGCTGGAGGGATCAGAAAATAAGTAAAATGAGGAGATGAAATGTGACTATCTGAAAAGAAACTGCCTTACGGGTAGAAGATGCAAAAGGAAATGGATGAAGAAGGAAAATCCTGAGTTCAAATTGCAGCACACTCAGTTTGGGCAACGTGATGGATGTCAAGAGAAGATGTTGAGGAGGCAGTTGGTGTGACTGTTAAGCTAGACTTTCAATTTGGAATCTGCAGGTCACTTGGCTGTGTTTGGTTAGGTTACAGAAGCGTGGACTTGGCATCAGTGTCTGCTTCCTCACCCTTTCCTTTCTGGCACTGTTTCACTGCTTTACTTCCAGATTGCCTGGACATAAGCAGCTCTGTCCACCATGCCCTTCTGCCATGACATTTCTGCCTTGAAGCCGGTGACCATGGACTGAGTCCCCTGAAGCTGGGAGCCAAATAAAACCTCTTCTCCTATAAATTTCAGGTGTCAGCCATCGGGTCTGGCTCTGTAAGACTAGGGTCTGCTGCTCAGGAAAGAGCTGTGAGCTGCCATGCAGCCTTGGGCGCTATGAGCAGGGTGGAGTAGAGGCCTCAGGAGCAAGAAGTGGGGAAAGCAGAGGGGTGGGCTGACTGTGTTTGGCCTGCCTGCCCACCTGCCTGGAGCCTCATCTTCCTTCTTTCTTTGTTCAGCTCAACACTAGGCTGAGCACAGCTGAGGGGCAGAGCCCAGTGCTTGCTTGCTCGTGTCAGCACATGTCCATCTCCGAAGCCCCTAACTGACTGCCTGGAATGGAGTTGGCACTTGATATCTATTTGTTGGATTTGTCATTGTCACTGAGCTGAACTGAGCTGGGGTGTGTGACAAGTGACTTCAGCTGTGGGACAGAAGGGCTAGAAACTAGTGCTGTGATGACATCAGTAGTTGTATGGGCTGATGATATTAAGGGTCCCTGAACCTGTGAGATGGGATACAGAATAGGTGTTAGGAAAAGGGCTCAGAGAAGAGGAGGCATCGTGACACAGAGCTGGAGCTGGGCATGATGGTAGTACCATATCCCAGCACCGTGAGAGGCAGAGGCAGGAGGGTCACAAGTTCAAGTCCAATCTGGGCAAACTAGGAATTTAGTGAGACTCTGTCTCAAAATTAAAATATTTTTAAAAGACTGAGGATGTAGCTCAATGTGCTGGTGCACGCCTATAATCCCAGCACCAGGGAGGCTGAAAACAGGAGGATCACTATGAGTCCGAGCAACACAGTGAGACCCTGTACCAAATATTAAGCTATATTAGCTTAGTGTCACATTTTATCCATTTACCCATCCTTCATACAACCATCAATGCACTTCATCATTTTGATCAATTTCAAAGCAAGCTGAAGATTTGAGTACGCTTTACTCAGAAGCCTTTTAACATTCTATCATTATCCAAAGTACAATAGTTGCTTATTGTTCTTTAAGGTAAAGCTTGCACTCTGTAAATGTGAGAATATGAATGTACCATTTGATGAGTCATTTGATGAACACACATCTGTGTACGCTCTACTTCTCACAGTGACAAACTTAAGTTCCTTCTGCTCCTGCTCCGCTTAACAGACTCACCTGCTGACTGTATTCTTAGATCACCCAATTGAGGAGCTAATACTTCTTCAGTGGTTGCTAAGGCAACATTTGTAAATGCAGCGCACAGTAGAGTGGGTGGGGGGAGCTAATGAGCATGGCTGAGCAGAAGAGCATTTGAAGTGCTACACAGTACACAATTTCCTTTGGGGTAGGAGGAAAGAATGCTCAGCTGCCCAAATCCTCAGGAAGTGTGGCAAATGTCAGAGGTCAGAAACAGGAGAGGAAGGGGCCTGGAGGTAATCAGGATGCTATCCAGGATCTGGACTCAAGCTTCTTTCGTTCCCATGCCACTAAATCTAGAATGGGAATAGTTTCAACTAGCAGAGGATAAATTGACCTGAGGCTCTCTATGGGAAAAGCAGGAATAGGCAACAAGGCTAAGCCTGGGGTAAGTTCCCAGGCCGGGGGTAGGTTCCCTCAAGGCAGTTCTGCAGCCTGGGAATACTCAGGTCCCTGTGAAGGACTTGCCACTGTCCCACTGCTACTTATCCAAAGCTGTGCTTTCGCTCACTTGTCTAATCACTTAAGTAATGGGCTTATTGGAAAGTATAGTTTTTTAAAAAATAATTTTATTGAGAAAGAAGTAGCAATGAGACAGTTTCAAAAGAGGTTAGTAGGACAGTTACAATAGTGAATACATTGCATATTGTTGTCTTCATAGTAGTTATTCAGAGTACAAGATGCAGACATGATATCTTATCTAAACACTATTAGTTCAAAACTTTCTTCTCATTGAACTAAGAGAAAGTAGCTGTATATCTATGCTAACTATTTTGTATATACAGATATAAATTTTTTTCACTACAAAATGGTGCTTAATTTATATCCCCCTTTTTTGCTTACTTTTGTCAGAGATGTGTATTCCATTGCCATTCATATATTGTAGATACATGAATTCAATGTCCAAAATGTGAGTTTTTCACCAAGTACAAAATTCCTCCCCACCTGGTCTAAGGGATTTGTGGAGATTTAATGCCTGGAGTGTTACACAATGGTTCTATCTTGGAAAAAAAATCCTGCAGGCTGCAGTGTGTCTAACGTTTTATATAGCAAGCATGGCACCCCCTTCTCCAGATTCATCACGTTTCAAGCCACATAGACGATGCCCCCACCCAGGCCAACTATTTTTAGCAATGGTGTACTCACAGCCTAAGCTAACCAAGTGGGTCAGATGCCACAGCCAAGGGTAAGGAACCTCTCCTCTAGGGTGGCCACTGACCCACAAACCAAATGTCAAGTGTAGGTCATATTTAGTTGTCAAAAGCCACTTCTGTGGGCAGTAACTAGTTCTTCAAGGGAAGGTGCTGCTGAAGCTGCTTTTACCTGCAGGATCTGACTCACTTTAGGTCCTTTAAAAGTGACCACAGTATTTGAATCAACAAACATGCTTCAAAACTATGCTTCATTCCTTCTACTGGCTATTCAAGAGAGAGAAGGCCATATAAGATGGTGACAATAGGGGCACAGAAAGAAAAATAGGTAGGACAGAAAGTAAGAGGGAAGATGCCTGGAAAAGGTGGAGGGAGAAGAAAGATAGTGGCTAGAGAAAGCAAGAAAACAAGATGGCAGATAGAAAAGTAAATGTGTATAAAAGAGCAATTGTAGATGTAAAGAGAAAGAGAAAGAGAAAAAAACAGAAAATCAGAGTATCAGCCAGAGCAGCACCTTAATTTTGGTAGCAGGGAAACTGAGGCTTAGAGAGGCAATGTGATTCTACCAAAATTGTTGTGTGGTTAGTACTTAAGCTGAAGCTAAACTCCAGGGCCCCAGACTTCCAGGCTGTGAATTTGTTTAGCACAGAATAGGCAGCCGGCATTCCAGACTTTCTGGGCAAGTCCAGACATCATTTGTTCCGGCCCAAAGTAATAGAATGAATCTGAATTTAGGGAAGAAAGCAGACAGCCCCAGAACTCATCAGGTCAAGTCCAGGAAAGAGAAACACAACATAATCAAAGCCAGAAGCCTCCGATGGGTGGCTGGAAGGAGCTGGCTGGAGTCACCAGGTTCACCAAAGCAAATGATCAGAGCCCTGAAGGTGCCCGTGATGCTCTTAGCTACACTGAGGAAGCCACAGCACGGGCCGCACAGCTACTCCTGAGAGCACATCAGTCTGCCACTCCCAGGAAGCTCAGAGGTGGAATCAGAATACGCCAGAGGATCCTGGAGAACCAGAGGCGGGGGGGGGGGGGGCTCTTGCACCCAGCTGAACCCTAACCCACTCTGGACGAGTGCCCACTGTGCCAGCTCCGGACTAGGACAGCGATTCAGGCCAGCTTCAGGTGTGCCTTCCTGTCAAGTTCCTCCAAGCCTGATAGCTTCAGAAAGTACTTTGCTCTTGCTCTCAAATACCTGGCAATTCACTAAAAAAGCCACCTAACCTGTCCCTCTCCTACAGATTGCAAAACTTCAAATTAAATTTTGCCAAGTTTGGATATAATTAAGCACTGAACCAGAAGTTCCCAAAGCCTGCCATGTGCCTCCCCATACACCCATGTGCAGAAAATGCTTTTGATCCACAGATCGCATAGCAAAAAGCTGATGAAAATGAAATTTCTTAAAAATCCTTCTTCTAAGGAGCATTTATCTTCTTCAGGGGTAAATATGGATTTGATTCCCACTCAGCCTCCTCAAACTACATAAGCAAGTTTCCTCTGTCTTCTATTGTTGTGGTCTAAGAATCCCTTGAATCTTCAGTTAGTTCATTCCCAACAGCTGGACCTCCAGTGGGAGAATGTGGGACATTGTGAATGTATGTTAAAACGTCACAAGAAATACTACGAATAATGGCCTTCATTGGCAGAAATATCTGAGTACAAGTTATGTATACTCTGGCTCACAATAAATGCTCAATAAATATTTGCTGAGTGATGTTTCCAGCTTCTTTGATATGAATTAACTAACATTTTGCTAAAGCCCAAACAAAAGAGTGACTTGTCTATGAGCACACAACTTGGCAACCACAGAGCCGCCACTAGATCTTTGGTTGTCCATACAAACAAGGAGCTTTAAAGAACAAGATTCTTCCAGAATCACAGTAGTTTAGAACTTCCAAAGTGATCTCCTTGCCCTGAGGGGTGGTAGACAAATGTAGTCCCAGCTATTTGGGAGACTATCGCAGGAGGATTGCCTGCCCCAAGGTGTTAGGCCAGCCAGGGCAACCTAGCCAGATCCTGTCTCTAAAATTAAAATTAAAGTTGGGCTGGGCAGATAGTTCAGTAGAATAAGCACTTGCCTGTCATGCACAAGGTCCTGAGTTCAATCTCCAGTACTGCAAAGTAAATAAATAAATACATACATACATAAAATTACCTCCTTGCACCTGGCACCCCATGATAAGCTGAAACATACCTACTTACAACTAGTACTCACTGATACAACACAAAGTAGCCACAAGTCCTTCTGCTTTGTAAGGACTTGACAACAGTGAAAGTAGCTTTTCCAAAAGCTACTTTTGGAAAGTAGCTAGTTCCTCCAGCAGTTCTCCATGTGACACATGCTGCACTGTCCTTTGCCATTGTCTTCCTATGGATCTAGCAAAATCCCCATGGCAGGGAGTGCCCATGGGTGTGGGCCAACTCTGGGCTCCTTTGCTTTTTCCTGGGAGTATTAGAATGTTGTGGCTCTTTTGGCAGTTGCCCAGCACTGCCCACGCTTATTTAATTTGTGGTCAGCTCAGAAGCCCAAGGTCACTTTCATAGGAACTGTCAAATCCTGCCCCCCTCATCTGGTCTTCGTACAACTAAACATTTGTGAATTATGAAATCCACTTTTGTGTGTCTCATTAAGCTCTCCTCCTTGCATGGAAATGTTACTATATTCTGGGCTAGAAAGCCTAGTTCTCAGTGCTGAGCAAGTTCATCAGTCTCTTTTCTACCTCAGATATTGCAACCTAGACAAAATTTAAAGAGGGGTCACTTCTATAAACTTCTGAACTTGATAGTCTGAATGGCAGTATGTGTGTGCTGTGGAGACTTACGTGCCAGGCAGGAAGTATCTTATATACATTAGTTCTTTCCCTCCAATAGAGATAGTATGGTTTATTTTTGTTGTTGTTGTTATTGCAGCAATATTGAGAATTGAACTCAGGAAGGAACACTGAACCACATCCCTAGCCCTTTTCATTTTATTTTGGGACAGGATCTTTGTTATGGTTTCTATCTAGGTGTCCCCCAAAGCCTCTTTTGCTCATATACACAGTGTTAGGAAGATCATTGAATCATGGAGGTCAGATAGCTAAATGTAGTACAGGATGGACAGCTTGGCTGAAATGGGCAGGCCACTGGGGCATGAGCTACTAAGGTGAATCTCCCTCCCTGTTCTCTCTCTGTTTCTCTCTCTCTCTCTCTCTCTCTCTCTCTCTCTCTCTCTCTCTCCCCCCCCCCCCTCCTCCCTCCTTCTCTCCCTCCCTCCTTCCCTCCTTCCCTTCCTCAGGACATGAGCAGCTTTTCCCCCACAATGCCCTTCTTCTATGCTGTCCTGCCTTGGAGCCAACAGACTACGGATTGAAAACATGAACCAAAATAAGCCTCTCTTTCTTTATTTACATTGTGCGGAGCTGGTAGCGTCCCAGTGGTGGAAAGTGACTAAGGCAGTTTTGTTATGTTACTAGGCTGGACTCAAGCTTTCAGTCTTCCTGCTTCAGCATTCTGAGTGGCTAGGATGACAGCTGTGCCTAAAGACTTAGAGCTACTATTATCATCCTTTGGGAATGGACAATGAAATGGAGGCTTAAGAGAGGCCACTGCTATTAAGGAGCAGAGCTGGGAGTTGAACTATTCTAACACTAAAGCCATGTTCTTTCCTCCACACTAGTGGTTCTTAATGTTGGCTACACATTAGAATCACCTGGGGAGCTTTAACGCATCCCAACACCCAAGTCCCATTCCAGGCCATTTAAAGCACAGTCCCTGAAGGTGAGGCCTGGGTATGAGCAGCTTTTAAATGCTCCCCCAGGTAATTCTAATATATAGCAATAACACCACTGCTTGATACCATGCTGTTGCCTGGGTACATTAGCATGGCATGGATATGAACGCGATTGTTAGGCTGCTATATTTTTAGCACTGGTTGTCAAAAGAAAGACTGACATTATTTAAGGCAGTAGTATCAAGTAAATTGTGATGAAGTAACCCCAGCCTGCTGCTTTCTGGTCGGTTGTGGGAGCTGAAGGTAACCAACTCAATTCCATTCTAACTTCTGCCCCTTGAGGCTCCAGCTCATTGCCCTGAAACACATACTTTTCTCCTGATTATCTTCGCCTCTACAAAACAGGCCTGGACTGTCTACTGGGTGAACAGACAGCTGCAGGGGGGCCCCAAATACCCTTACCTGTGCTCTTTTCACTTATTATCACAAAAGTCTTGGGGGGTGCTCCTTCTGAGCAGGCTGCACAAGATAGTATTGGAGATGTCTACCTAGAGAAGTGAGATTCTGCAGGGGCTCCGCCTTGAATTCCTCTCAATGGTCATGGAAATGCTGCTAAAATTAGGTGTGGACATGACACAACTGAGAAAATAATTTGTGTATTAGCGGGAGGTGCAAATCCCTGAAGAGCCCATTGGAAAAAAAAATAAGAAACTCCTAGTCAATGGGAAGTTGTAAAACCTAGCACTGTGAGAACAAAGAGCCCAACCATATGGAACAGCTTATCAGAGGTAGGGTGACAGAGCCAGCTGCAGGAGAACTGTGCAGGCTCCAGAGAGACACCTAGATCTATTCAGGAAGTCAGGAAGTGCTGGGGATGGTGAATGAACTGAAAGGAGTAATTAAAGTAAGCCCCCCCCCACCAAAGATGGGACAGTGAGAGTAAATGGCTTCTTCATGTCCTTAATATGCTTTCTATTTGTCCTAGGGGCAGGCCGGGGACTCCCCGGGTACTTATTGCCCATGACTCCCTGTCCTTTCTCCAAGGCTAGAGTGGGTTCTTTTGCCTGCAAATCCTACTTGTGTGCTTCCCCTCTTACAAGCAGGAGGGCTATGTGAATAAAAAGTCTATCTTTTCCAAACCATATGTGACCTTAGCATCAGAAAGAGTCATCATAGCTTTCCCAGTGCTTCAGCAGTAATAAGCACGAAGGAAACAGAACTTTGCTGGGGCTGTTTCCACAAACCTATCAAGTTCTAAGGAAAGCCAAAGCAGCTAGATGTCTAATTGAGGCCAAATACACGTGTTCCTTGGACTACAGAAAAAGCAGGACCAGGTGATTCCCTCCCTTCCTCCCTCCCTCCCTCCCTGTCTTCATTTCTTCCTTCCTGTCTCTCCTTTTGGGCCTTGCAGGAGTCAGGTAATGTAAGGCTCATAGACCTTTCTTCTCACTTTGCCTGGGCAGTCACCACCTAAGCAAGTCTTGGAACATAAGCGTGATGCGGCAACACACTCAAAATGTTTCCTCACATGGAACTCATCTCATGCTTCTTTCTAGCACTGGAGCCACGCAACATTTCCATGGGAAGAAAGTCTCAAAATAGCAAGTGATAAACAGAGCCAGTGGGCCTGCCGAAGCTCTGCTCTGTCTGTGCCAACCCTCTGTCCTGCCCCTCTCAGAGAGAAGCCGATTCTTTCTGTGCCTGAGCATGTGAGGCAGGCTACGGGGTCACAGAAACAGTGCAGGTGTCACACCCCACAATAAACCTTGAAGGAAACAAAGAATCATATAGAAAAAGTCAAGGTTTGATTGCTCAAGGAGCACCGTGGGCTGACAGGGTACAAAGAAGCCCAAAGAAACCCTGCACGTGATAACAGGCTCCTTAAAGCCCCAGTGTTCTTGGATGGGCCAGGAAGGTGAGAGGCAGAACGGAAAGGGCCCCAGGAATGGCTACATTGGGGAGACTCCAGCCAGGAATGATTGCGCTGAGGCAACTGCAATGTTTATTCAGCTTACAGCTTTCATTTTTCCTAAGTGATTTAAATGAGTTAAAAAAATCATTCTACTGGATTGAGTCCATCACTAAATATTTGGGACACACGCTGAAAGGTTAGAAGCAAACTCCTGCAAAGAAATGATTGCTGGAATGAGAGAGTTGGCTACCAGAGGAGGGCTGGGATGAAGGCCAACAATGACCCGAGAGAGAATCAAGAGCAGTGAAATGATCCATGAAGTTTCTTGGCATTACAAACCACTCCTGGAAAGAGAGAAGCTCATCAACTTACTGAAGAATCTCCAAACAAATAGCTCAACTGTCTCTATGTTTCCCAGCCTCAGAACTGGGCTGGAAAATGTGACTGAAAGGCAGAAAATAAATATTTCAAGTCTGATGTCTGAGGCTTCCTACCATGGTTTTGGGCATTTCCAGTGCAGGTTGCCCACATCTTCAAGGCTACCTAAGTGCCAGGCATTATCTGAGGAGTTCTGTTGTCCTCAGCCCTAGCTGAACTTCTCTTCTTCCATAGCCTATAAAAGATATGATCCAAAGACAGTTTACATTTGAAAAATTTTATTACAGAAAATAAGACATCGTGCCATTAATTCCCTTCAAAATATTTCCCCTCATTTCAAACATTCTTATCCCCAAATTCTTTCCAATTTCTGAAGCAGTTCTGGAAGTCCTCTTTCATGAGTGTCTTTACGAGGTGTGATGAAAAAACACAGTGCTTGATGCTGCCAAGAGCCATCCAACGGAAAGGCAATCTTGTAAACAAAGTCATTACCACGAGTCTTCATCCACCTTACTCACCAGATCTGGCACAATGCAACTTCTGCCTCTTGCCTGAAATCCAAATGACCACAATTGGTAAACCTTTTAAATCAACTCAGGGACATTGAGGTAGCCACAACAACACAACTCGAGATACTCATGAAAGAAGAATTTTAAAAACTGCTTGAGAACATGGCAAGAATGATGAGACAAATGCTTTCAAAGTGAGAGGGAGTATTCTGAGTGATTAATGGCAGCATGTCTTTTACTGCAATTTTTTTTTTTTTTTTGGACTTGGTGCAAGGTCTCACTACCCAGCTCAAACTCATAGTGATCCTCCTGTTTTCAGCCACCCCAGTGCTGGGCTTACAGGCATGTGCCACCACACCCAGACTCAGTCTCTGGTTTAGTGTGCCCCGGGCTGGGTAGCATGGCATGTGGTACAAGGAATCGAACCCCGGCCCTTGTGCTTGCATAAACGGGTGCTTAGTCCACTGAGATATTTCACCAGCCCTTGTAATTCAATTATTTTTTTTGGCCTGGAAATAAATATTTTAATTTTTCGTTTCATTTTTATGTTGACAAATAATTTTCAAGTTTATTTCCTTTTTTGGTTTGCTTAAATACAAAATGAAACCACAAACAGATATAACCAAGACATCATCTCTCACATGATGGTCTCCGGTGGATCATCCTTGTTAACCTGGATGGGGTAGGGAAGACTTTCTAGGTAGCACCAGTAGCCGGGGGTCAGGGTGGTGGGGATTGAGAATAGAATGCCCCAGGAGGGAGGTGGCCACTACTCCTCGCCACTATGGGCACTATGCCTTGTCCTTGCTTCCTGCATGGCCAGGGCAGCAGTCCTGGTGTCCCACCTTAGTGCTTCTGTCCTCAGGGCGAGGACACCAGGTGGTCTAACAAACACAAGGCCGTGGCAGCATGTTGGGACCTTTCAACCCGGCAATGCAGGCAGGCAGGAGTGGGGAGTCATTTCTGGTCCCACTACAAAACTATTTCTGATTAGAATAGAGAACCATCTCAAATCTCTCCTACAAAAACAAAATACCAAACCCCCAAAACACAGCCACTTCACTCATTTCAAGACCTATATACAGGGCCAGCCAAATAGCTCAGCTGATTAAAGCACCTGCAAGCAGGCACAGGGGCCAGGGGTGTGATCCCTGGGTCTGCTGTGCCGGCTCCACACTGAGACAGAAATTGAGATTGGGCAGTGGTGGCACACGCCTGTAATCCCAGCTCTTGGGAGGCTGTAAATAGAGGGACCACTACGAGTCTGATCTAGTAGTGAGACCCCTGAACACTAAAATAAATTCAGTGTTCACATTTCTATAAAGAATGAACTCAGATTCGGCCAGCCCTGCCGGCCTCTAGCATGAGTCCCCCCAGTGGCCTTGGGAACTCCAAAAAGCAGCAGTCTATGGAAGAGCAACTTCATGCCTGGCCCATGCGCCTGGGCCCAGGAAGCTCTGGAGAAAGCAGAGGGGAAGACGAGCTTACTGCGGACCCTTCTTTTCAAAAAGATTCGTTCACTTCATGGTGCACCTATCAGATGTGAGACCAAGAGCTTGTATACATCGCCGGAAGGCTGCGAGGTACAGCGTGGTCCCCTGGCCTCACCTGTCCTTGGGCATGGGGTGGAGTGGGTCCTGGATCTGAGGCCAAGGCAGGAGGCTCTCTCCTGGCTTCCTAGTTCATATTTGACTCTTGGGGCCGGGGAGATGGCTCAGTGGAATAAGCACTTCCCTGGCAAGCGCGAGGGCCTGAGTTCAATCCTGGTTCTGAAAAAAAAAATCATATTTGACTGTTTCCTCTAAAACCTGTACTGAGTCTTTGACTTCATGTATGGAAGCACAAACATGTGATTTGTGTGCAAAAAAGGTACACAATCAACTGGGATAAAAATGTTTTTGATAATATAAAGCCATCTGTTCAATTCAAGTCCACCTTGGAAACCTATAACAGGTATTGAAATACTACAGTGAAAAGCATCTTAATATACTTTTGAAAAAAAACATCTGAAGTAATCTGCTAAGATTAAGTGTGTAAAAATAAAACCAAAAACAGCCCATTTCCCTTTGAGGGCACTTTGTCCTTGAAGAGCGCAGGCAGGCGGGTGGTCAGTGCTTCAGCCAAGGGTAGGCCCGGATGGACGCCTTGCTGTGGTCCCCGTAGTCGTAATGCAGCTCCTCCAGGGCTGCAGTGTCACGGGAGGCAAGGAGGATGAGGTGCAGCACGCAGTCCAGGTCCTGCAGCCTGGTCTGGCAGTTCCCTTACTTGCTATTGTTCATCAGCTGGCCCAGGCGGTTCGTCTCCCTTGTGGCATCCATGCAGTAGGTTTTGCTGAGATACTGAAAGTAGTACATGTAGCACCTGTGGAGGGGGTCTTGTGCTTACAGAGCCTCTCGCTTTTTGGCATCAGTGATCTCTATGAGGTCCCCATGGTACTCTGCCACGAAGCCACCCCTGGAGAACTGCTTGATGACGATCACACCCCTGCCTTTATCATCCATAAGGTCGATCTTCACACCTTCCTCCTTCCTGCTCTCCATCTACTCATCCATTCTTTGCCTTTCTTCCGACTGCAACTCTGCTTTGCGCTTCCTAGAACTTCTCCAGACTGAATAGAAGTCCGTGAGTTTGCAATTCTGTTCTGTTTTCCCTTGAGCTCTTTCCGGAGGCGTCTGTTTGCCCTTGAGAGGCTTTTTCAGGGCTTGCCTGGTGATAGCTGTGCTGGTAGAATCACGAGACAAGGTTGGAGGTTTTGGATGTTCTGCTGCTTCCGATTTATTGGTTTGGAAAAGGGGTCCGGGAACCTTTCCTGGCGCTTTGAGTTTCTCTTCCTCAGACTTCACAGCGCTTTGTACAGCGTTCCCAGCACTTTTTTCCTCTGCTTGTTTCCTCTAGATCCCAGCAACTGGTTTCCCCGGCATTTGACTTCATGGTGTGCAACTGAGTTCTCTTCCTGGAGAGGGGATGCATTCCAGAGCATCTGTTTGGGCTCATGTAGGAATACATCTTTGATTGCCCAGTGAATACATTCTTCCTGTCGGTGCGGTGCCTCCCTGGGCCCCACCGCTCCACCATCTTTGGGACCAGGGTAGTCACTGCCACCGCTGCCACTGCCACCTCCACCACACGGGGCTTGGACATCTTTCTGCCTCTTGCCATTGCCGGGCTCTGTCACCACCTGGGATCTCCCAGGAAACCAACCTCTCGAAAAAGTTGCAACAACTGTACCCAACTGCCCCTTGTAATTCATTTTTAAAACTAAATATTTACCATAATCGCCAATTGCACCTCATATTGTACAGGAATAGATTTCTGCCCATTAACATTGCTTCAGAATTTTTTTAATATTTATTTATATTAAGTATTTAGTACAAGGTCTACAGGGTCTCACTACACAGATCCGACTTGTAGTGATTCTCCTGTTTTCAGCCTCCCAAATGCTGGTATTACAGGCACATGCCACGATGGCCCAGTCTCAGTTGCAGCCTCAGCACGCCCCAGGGCTGGGCCAGCACGGCAGGCTGGGGATTGAACTCCGGTCCCTGCATCTGCCTAAGCAGGCGCTTTACTCTGCTGAGCTATCTGGCTGGTCCCTCAGAAATACTTTATTTTTAAAAAATTTATTTATTTATTTATTTATTTATTATTGGTATTTTTAGGGAAGGATCTACAGGACATAAAGGGTCTCACTACTAGATTGGACTTGTAGTGATCTGCCTGTTTACAGCCTCCTAAGAACTGGGATTACAGGCACATACCACCGCACCCAGTCTCAATTACTGTCTCAGCATACTGCGGGGGGCGGGGGGGTCGACACGGCAGGCCCGGGGTCGAACCTCCAGCCCCTGTGCCTGGTTGCAGGTGCTTTGAATCCGCCGGGCTATTTGGCCGGCCCTCAGAAATATTTTTATTTTTTTATTTTATTTTATTTTATTTTTGCAGAACTGGGGATTGAACTCAGACACTTGCATTTGCCAGGGAAGCTCTTATTCTATTGAGCCATCTCCCCACCCCCTCAGAAATATTTTTAAATGATTAAAAATACTCAAGGAGTTGACTGATATTTCTGTGGGACCTTGGTGAAAGAAGAAAATGGACAAGTACAGTCAGCATCCCATTAGACTGAATTTTCTTCAAAGCTAGAAAAAAAAAGCCAAGATTGTGGGTTAATATTTTATTTTATGATAAGAAAGCCAGGGCTCAGCTGGAGCTCCAGATGCAAAAAGAAGTGAAGAAGGCTACAAGAATTCTCCAGCAGCCAGGGGCCTTTATGCCAGTCTAGACAGCCAAAACTAAGTTGAACATATGGACATATGGAGTGGGTTGGGACTAGTACAAAAAGGGAAACAAGTTGGCTTGTTGCCTTAGTTACTTTTCTCATTGCTGAGACAAAATACCCGACACCAAAAGTTAAAAGAGGAAATAGTTATTTGGCTCACAGTTTGTCAAGATTTTAGCCTATAGTCAGCTGGCTCCAAGGCCGGGTGGTATGGCAGAGTGGCACCACAGAGGAAAAATGGTCCATGGCAAGCTCTCAGGTGAGAGGATTTTAGTCCTTTTTCTGTCCCTTGTATTTTATACAGGCTTCCCACCCTAAGGCAGATATAGTACTCACACCCTTAAGACTAGCCATTACTTTATCATGCCAATCAGTGGACTTGTGTAGTAACCACACACTGTTGATCTCAGGATCACTCAGTCTAGATCCAGTCACCTCTGAAAAGCTGCCCCTCACAACTATGTGAGGTTTTGGAAGGATGTCTAGACCTAAGCCATAACACTGATGGTGCCTGCTTATAACCTCAGTGACTCAGGAAGATTTCAAATTTGAGCCTGGCCTGGGCAACTTAGCAGAATCCATCTCAATGAAAATCAAAAAGGGCCAGGGATGTAGCTAAGTAGTAGAGGACTCCTGGGTTCCAACTCCAGTGCTATAAAGGGGAGATGGGGTGGTACAGACAAGTAGGCCAAGAATGAGGATAATTCTAGACCCTCCCTGTAAGTCAAAATAGAGGCCAAAATGATTGTAGGGAGAAAATCTGGAGACTCCAAAGAGACTGCTGCTAATAAGCAAGACCCTGCTTCCAGGAATAGTCCCTATGCCTGTGGACAAAAGAGAGCCTCGCAAGACACACCCTGGATAGGATGATATCACCAACACATACTGCATACACTCCTACCCACTAGAAAGAGAACAATCTAATTGGGTTTAGGGGAATATACAACCTCACCAATGCCCCAAAACCAGTGATATGGCTTGTTTCTAGATGTCCCTCCAAAGCTTGTTGTCCTAAGTGGGGCTTTCCAAAAGTGACTGGATCTACAGAATATGATGCTGGGATTAAGGGTATGTGATTACTAAATTCATCCCCCGATTGGTTTGGCATAGTTCTGGGTGTGGATAATGGGAAGGCCTACCCTGAGTGTGAGTGATAGAAGCCTGCTGTCCTCACTTGCCACTTGCTGCTTGTTGTTTTGCTGCCTTCCTCCTGTCATGAACTATTTCTCCCCTGAGATGCCCCTCTGCCATGTCAACCTGCCTTGGAACTATGCACCTATGAACTGGAACCTCTGCAAACTGTGAGCCTTTCCTCCTTTAACTGTGGGTGTCAGACATTCTGTATCTGGAATGAGAAAAAGTAACTTAGACACCTGCGTAGGAATGGAGGGGTAGGCCCAGTGGCCTACTCAGTACCTTTCTTAGAGCCAAGCAGGGCTGCTTATGTGGGAAAACAGTCATGCTACATCTTTGTTCCTGAAGGACCCCAATGAGTCGACCTTCAATTTCTGTTCTAAATCCATGCTTAAAATTTCCTTTAAATGTTTGATGATAAGGGATACAGAGTCTCATTCAGTGTACTTTCTAAGGGTGTTTTTCGACTGCAGCAATTTGTAAATGTTGCATGGTGTTAGAAGACTAGGCTTTAGTGAAGAAAATAAATTGTGTTTTCAAATCCCAAGTAGCAGAGAGCTAGCTGGCACCACTGGAAACATCTGATTGTAAGGAAAAATTGCTTAACTCTTCTACATTCATCTAGAGTTTGAACTTTGAAATTGGGAAACCTCTAGTAACAGGGCCTCAGGCTTTTATCTTCAAGGCCTTTAGTGAAAAGTGGTTCACTTGGGGGTTCCATCATGTGCTAACAAAAGGGGAGCTGAAAACAACTCAGGAAGCAATGAGAGCACACACTACTGTACTCTCCCTTCCTCTGATCAGTGTCCTGCTAAGGAAATATGGAAAACTGGGCTAGAGCAGAGTTCAGCCAACTTTTCCTGTGCAGGGCCAGACAGTAAATAATGTAAACCATATAGATCACTGATGTTTTTAAAATAATTTTACTCAGAAACAAATAGCAATGAGACAGTTTCAAAACCAATCAGTAGGACAGTCCCAAAAATCAATACATTGCATATTGTTGTCCTAGTGGTCACTCATTGTACAAGATGCAGACATGATATCCCATCCACAAACACTACTAGAACAAATCTTTCTAATCATTGAATTAAGAAAAAGTAGCTTAGGCAGATACAAATGAATGACCATTTTGCCTCTGTGTATTCAAAATAGGATAGATATACAGCTGCATTCTCTTAATTCAATGAATAGAGACATTTGCTCCAATAGTGTCTGTGGACAGGACATCATTAGACCACCGATGTTTCCCAGCATGATTTCCTTTGTCTCATTTTTATGGTGGTATTAAGATATAATTTGCATATGCAATTCACCCATTGAAAGAGTAGAATTCATTGCTTTTTTGCTATACTTGCTATGTTGTACAACTATCCCCACAATTTTACATTTTCATCACCACACACACTAAGGAAAAAAACCTGCATCCATTGTCATCACTCCCATTTTTCTCCCACCACCCCCAGCTCTAGGCAAGCACTCACTGACTTCTGATCTATAAATTTGCCTATTCTGTTCATTTTATATAAATGTACTTCCATTTATATAAATGATAAATTAAGTTGCGTTGGATGTCTGGCTTTTTTCCTTGGCATAATATTTTCAAATCCATATAATGATATATCAATACTTCATTCTTTTTTATGGCTAATATTACTTCATTGTATGCATTTGTTATTATTCACTTTTTATTATTAGTTTATCAGTTGATGAACATTTAAGTTTTTATGAAAAATGTTACTATGAACCTTCATATGCAAGTTTTGTGTGGAACTATGCATCCAATTCTCTTGGGGATATATCTATCAGTGGAACTGTTGAGTCACAGAGTAACTCTTTGTTTAATCATTTGAGGAACTGTCAAACTGCTTTCCAAATTGGCTGCACCATTTTCCTACTCCACCAGCAACGTATGAGGCTCTCAGTTTCTCAAAATTATCCCTAGCACTTATTCTTATCTATCATTTTATTTTGGGTACCCACCCTGGGTATGAATATCACCTGCAGTGTTTTTCTCAGTTTTTATTTTTTATTACTACAGGCATTGCACAATGCTTGCATCCCTTGTGGAGATTTGGCACATGTACATAACACATCTTCATTCTTCTCTTCATCTCCTTGGCCTTGTATCCCTTCTCCCTCTCCATCTTTTGAATCTCTTCCCATTTGAACAAAATGTATCTCCCTACTTGCTAATACCTGTATTTTATTTTGATCTTTATTTATACTTTGGGGTTCTCATATCAGAGAAATCATGTGTTACTTAAGTTTGTGTTTCTTATTTATTTCAGTTTAACATCATGGTCTCAAGGTACAACCATTTTTTTGTAATAACTCAAGTTGATTTTTCTGTATAGTGGAGCAGTACTCTACTGTGTATAAGCACATTTTCTTTAATCATTTATCTGTTGATGGACATACAGGCTGCTTTCAAGATTTCACTATTGTGAATTGTGCTGCTATGAGCACGTTCCTTTTTTTAACTGTATAATGTCCTCAAGTTAAATGGCAGTGTACCTTGTGCCACTGAATTCCCAAAGTGCACCAATTTTTTTTTACTGTGCTTCAAATAAATAGAAGAAATAGTTTATAAAAGTACATTGTAACTGGGGCAAATGGTTTGTATTTATAATTTTATAAGGAATCTCCATGCTTATTTCCATAGTGGCTACATTCTAACAATTTAGAAAGATTATATTTTCTTTGCAGCCTCACCAGCACTGGTCACTATTTGACTTATTGATGACCGCCATTATTCATAGAATGAGATGGAATATCAGTATTGTTTTATTCTATGTATCTCCACACCCAGAAATGTTGAACATTTTTCCGTAGATTTATTGGCCATTTGTACTTCTCCAGGGCAATGTCTATTAATTTCATTTGTTCATCTCTTTCTTGGTTCTATTTTTTTAATTTATTATCTTCTAAAAAATTTCATAATCAAATTATAAAAGGATGACAATAATTAATATACTGTGTATCATTATTGTGGTGATTGATACATTGTGTCAACTTAAGGGGTCAGAAGCTTAGCTGGTTCAGCGCAGAGACTTCACACCCAGAGTGACTCAACACCTAAAGGGTATATAAAGGAGTTGAGGAAGGCTTCTGCAAGTAACATCATCGGAGGAGCTTGATCACCACAGCTGCACCACTTTGGAGGAGCGCAAATCTTCACAGCAGGAGCTACCATATCCTTGGATGAGCTCCAGTCTTCGCAGTAGACATGGAAAGAAGAAAGAGAGGTTTGATAGATGCAGCAACTGCTGCTCATCCTCTGCTCTTCCTTGTTTTCTGCTGCCTTGAACAGCTGCCTTCTGCCTTGGAGCCAACAGAGTATAAACTGAAACCTCCATTAACTGTGAGCTAAATAAACCTTCCCTTCCTTCATTCTGGATGTCTGATATTTGTCCCATCAATGAGAGAAGAGTAACTGAGACACAATTTGGTACCAGAGGAGAGGGTTTGTTGCTGTGACCATACATGACAATGTGGGTGAGGTTTTCAGAATGCATTATGGGAAGAGATAAGAAAGGTTTGGAAAGGTCACCTACTAGCAAAAAGTTGGAATGCCTTTGGCTCTTCTGTATGGGAGATTCTGGTCAGAGCTCAGAAGATCAGAATGCTGATAGAAATCCTATCTGTAAAGACCAGTCCGGGAGGTTTCTGCTGGGAAGAAAGGCTGCATTGGTTGTTGGACTGTGGATGATTTGTGTTATGGCTTGGTAGAAAGTTTGTCTGCATTTTACTCCTGTCCAGAGACTTTGCTTGAGATGGAGATTAAGTGCAGTGGACTAGTTAATCTTGCAAAAGAAATCTCAAGGCACTCAAATGTTGAGGCAGTGGCATAGCTATTGTTGGGGGCTTTTACTCAGACATATGTTGAAAATCAAGAACAAAGAGCCCAGGGGTGGAATAAGTGCTTCCCTGGCAAGTGCAAGGGCCTGAGTTCAATCTCTGGTTCTTCAAAAAAAAAAAAAAAACAACAACAACAACAACAAAAAATAAAATAGCCCAGCAGGATGATTTACAATATTGTGAGTTTGGCCAGAAAGGAAGTGTCAGGAAGGTTGTGGGCTACAAAGATAGAGCTGAGCTCTCCATTACTCTGGAGGAACAGAATAGAAAAGATGTTCTGAGGACATCACAGGAGGTGGCAGGGTCTTGCCCTTCACAGCCTGAGAACTCCAAGAGTAAAGGACTTTGCTTTGAAAAGAAAGCCATATAGCCCAAGTTCCAGAATGGAGGTAGTGGCCACATCAGGTTCCAGAATGGTGGCGGCATAGAGAATTTGTTCCTTGGAATCAGTTTCAGAGTGCTCAGTGAGCCAGCCACTTTACCTCTATATCCAAGAGAGCACAAAGTCTGGCTACTGCTCCAGCTGACAGCAGATGTTGCAATCATTCACGTGGCATTGGTTTTAGGCTCATTCAGAATGCAGCAGTTCTGAGGTAAAGAAAGCTTCCACCTAGATTTCAAAAGGCCTGGTAGGCCTGGCAATGTGCCCCTGAGAGGGCAGTGTGTAAAGTTGTGAGTGAGAACCCTATTCAATGAAAACCTCAGAAGTTTGGAAAAGCTAGGAATGTGGGTTGTCTAAGGAGAGCTGCAATAAGCAAGCAAAGCAGGTCTGAGAGAGAAGCCATGGGAGCTACCAGGAGAAGGGCCATGGGGGAGGAGCCATGTGAGGCTTTTGGAGCTCACTACTTGTTATAGGTTGCTTCAGATGTTCCACATTGAACTACAGGACTTTTTGTCACAGCAATGAGTGAAAACTAACTGAGACAATTATCTTCAAAGTAGTTTCCCTAGGACTTAATCTAACTAAAGAAATAAAAGATATATTCAATGAAAACTACAATACTCTGAAAAAAGAGATTATAGAGGATTTAAGAAAATGGAAAGATATTCCTTGCTCTTGGATAGGAAGAACCAACATTGTGAATACGGCCGTACTCCTAAAATTGTTATACAGATTTAATGCAATTCCTATCAAAATACCACCAACATACCTCACAGACCTAGAGAAATCATTTCTAAAATTTATCTGGAACCAGAAAAAAAGCTAGAATAGGAAAAGCAATCCTTGGCAACAAAGGCAAGGCAGGAGGCATCAAAATCCCTGACTTGAACTTATACTACAAAGTTACTGTGATAAAATCAGCATAGCATTGGCAAATAAATAGACCTGCAGATCAAGGGAATAGATTAGAAGATGCAGACACAATTACAAACACACTCAGCCATCTTATCCTTGACAAAGGGGCTAAACATGCTTATTGGAAGAAAGATAGCCTCTTAAACAAATAGTGCTGGAAAAACTGGCTCTCTACATGTCAAAAATTAAAACTTGACACAGGTCAATCACCATGCACTAAACTAAAGTTAAACTGCATTAAAGGTCTAAACATTGGGCTAGGGAGATGAATCAGTAGAACAAGTGCTTGCCTGGGAAGCACAAGGGCCTGAGTTCAATCTCCAGTTCCAGAAAAAAAAAGGTCTAAACATTAAAACAGAAACACTAAATATCCTGGAAGAGAAAGTAAGTGGAAATCTTGAAGACATAGGGATAGGCAAAGAGTTCATGAACAAAAATCAAACTGCACAGGAAATCCTTGAAAGAACTATCAACAGGGACCTCCTCTTATTGAGAAGTTTTTGCATGTCAAAAGAAATTACCGGACTGGTGAGATGGCTCAGTGGTCTAAAGCACCTACTTAGAACAAGCTTAGCAAAGCACAGAGACCACGGTTCAATCCCCCAGCACCACATGCCAGCCAGCCCCGCCCCCTGGTGGGCTGAGCTGGCCACACACACACACACACACACACACACACACACACATAAATAAATAAATAAAAATTAAAAATTAAAAAAAAAATTACCAACAGAGTGAAAAGGCAACCCAAAAATTTGGAAAAAATCTTAACTAGTAAGCACTCAGATAAAGGTCTTCTATCTAGAATTTATAAAGAACTGAAAAACACTAGGGCCCCAAAATTTAAAGACCCAATCCAGAAATGGGCAGTGGAGAAGGAACCCCTCTCCACTGCTGGTGGGAATGTAGACTGGTGCAACCATTATGGAAATCAGTGTGGAGACTCCTCAAAAAACTAGGACTGGAAATCCCATTCAATCCAGCTATCCCCCTTTTGGGAATTTTCCCAGAAAACTGAAAGTATCACATCATAATGATATACATGTGCCTATGTTTATAGCAGCACAATTTGTGATAGCCAAATCTTGGAAACAACCAAGATGCCCATCACCTGAGGAATGGTTGAAAAAGATGTGGTATTTTTACACAATGGAGTATTATTCAGCTATTAAGAATGATAAACTTGAAGCCTTTATATTTATATGGATGCCACTTGAAGATATATTCATCAGTGAAATAAACCAGATCCACATATGTAAATATCATATATTCTCCCTAGTGTAAGAACTCAAAAGAAGAAATATAAATTGAAAGGTATAATACAGTTAAATGGAAAGCGAGGACATAAGGATTAAACAACAAAGAGAGTGAAAGGAGAAAAGACAGGAAATATGGCAGGGCAAAACCATACATTTATATAAACAAGATGGTTAAGGTAATGGTCGTAAGACTCACCATCAGGATTTCGAAGATAGCAGGTGATGGGTAGGGTTCTCACTCTGTCTGATTATATATGCTGATGTCTGTGAACTAAGCGACTGAACTAGGGATAGTGTTGTGTAATAATAAAATTGTGTTTGAAATGCCTGTCATTTTGGTCTTCTAAACATGTACTGCTTCTAACGTCATGTAAATTGCTTATATATTCTCTTTAACATAAAGGCTTGTAAAGAACAAAGGTAATAAAGAAAACAAGAGACAAGAAAAAAAAAAGTCATATAGTTGACCTGCTACAGTGTTGAATATGGTTTGATTTCTAAATTTCTGTGCAAAAACATATAATCTTTTCACATTCTATGGGGACTTAAAGTTTAAAATATCCATAGTTTTTGGAAAATATCTGTTCTATACTATGTCTAAGGTGTTTGATATTTAGACAGATAGTGTTGTTAAGCTCAACTGTCTCTGTTACAGGATAATATCATTGAATTTCTCTTCTGGGTGTTAAACAACTAATGTTTGCAGACCAAAAATTAGAGAAAAAGAGGGGCTACAAGGTTAGCCAATATTTTGGCCCTACCCCTTCAAGGTCAAGGAGGATTCAGGACATAAGAGAACATGTGCTGTGACATCTTGTAACTCAGTGGTGTCCCAAATTTTCTTTTTCTTTTTAATTTCCTCCCTTTGGTTAAAACTTTATTTTTTTTTCCTTTTCAAAGTTTTATTGATAAACATATAGCAATGAGACAGTTTCAAATCAAATCGAAAGTACAGTTTCAACAAATAATACACTGCATATATTC
>NW_004524639.1:2543566-2544141 GCF_000260255.1 Octodon degus
AGAGAAAACATTCTCTCAGGCTTTCACAGAGAGAAAATTGGTCAAGCAATGGCCGTGACACATCCAGATGGCTGACACTGACAAAAGATCTAGAAGGTGCTGTACTTGGTCTTAGAGTAAATCCTGGGGGTATTTGACTGACCTTGCCAGATACAAAAGCTACATTTTTACTTATATAGGTCTTGTTTTAACTTGGTCTTAACCATCCAGCAGAAAAGTATAACCACCAGGTATAGAAAGTAAAGCTATATTAAGATGCTGAGCTGTATAAGGCTGAACCATAAAAGGCTCAAGTCACCAACTTCACACTTTGCCAGTTCTGCTGACAGCCCACTACTATTACTTTTCTTTTAGTTGTACCAGGGATCAAACTCAGGACCTTTTGTTTGCCAGGCAAGCACTTATTCCACTGAGCTATCTCCCTGGCCCCTCCCACTACTATTATGGACTATTGCACTATAGTAGCTATTTTGCTAAATTCATATATCTACAACAGTTGAACTGGCATCAAGTATGAAAAGGTCCTTTAATGAGTTCTCCAAATGCAGCTTCTCTAACAACACCAGAACACCCAT
>NW_004524639.1:2546486-2547652 GCF_000260255.1 Octodon degus
TACTCCATCAATCCATATGTCTGCTTTTTGTGCTAATATCACACCATGTTTTTATCACTGTATAGCTTTAGATCTGGGATAGTGATGCCCACTGCTTTGTTTTTGCTACCTAGGATTGTTTTACTATTCTGGGTCTCTTCTGACTCCATATCAATTTTAAGAAAGTTCTCTTAAGATTTGTAAGGGACTGCATTAAGTCTACCTATCAGTTTTGGAAATACAGCTATTTTGACTCTATTGGTTCTGCCTCTCCAGGAATATGGGATAACTTTCTATTTTCTGGTGTCCTCTTTGATCTTTTTTCAGAGTGATATAACTTTTATTGTGGAGGTCATTCATTTACTTGGTCAGGTTAATGCACATTTAATTTTTCTTGATGTTATTATGAATGGTATTTCCCAATTTCTTTCTCAATGACTTCATTTTTATCTTATTTTAAAGACAAAAAAAACCTAAATGACAAGAACAAAGACAAGGCCAGAGAGAAGGCTCAGAATAAGTGCTTTCCTGGCCAGCGCAAGGGCCTGAGTTCAATTCCTGGTTCCATAAAAAAAAGAACAAATACAAAAACAAAGCAATGTAAAACAATAAAAATGGTGTAGGATTTCAAAACAAGAATAGGAAATTAACAATGGTTGTTACATTATATATTCTTATCATCAGATTTGTTGCTCAGACTACCAGATATATACATGCAAGATTGATCAAACAATTAAAACATTAACTGTTCCTTTCCATATACCTTGAATTTTTTCCTTTGTCCTTTTTATTTTTTTAATTTATTTTTAAGAGAGTACAAAAATAATAGCTAAGACATTAGAAATGATATGCATTTAAAAAAATCTAGATGAAAGGTATTCAACAGTGGTTGTTATGTTGCACAATGCTGTGTTAAAATGGATGCAACTAGAGAGCATACTCTTTTTTATTGAGAAACAAATAGCAATGAGACAGTTTCAAATCAAATTAGTAGGACAGTTTAATACATTGCATATTGTTTTCTTAGTGGTTCATCATTGTACAAGATCCAGGCATGATATTCTGTTTACAAACACTATTAGAATAAATCTTTCTATTCACTGAATTAAGAGAATGTAGCTGTATCTATCCTGTTTTGAATATACAAATACAAAATGGTCATTCATTTGTGTCCCCTTTTTTATTTA
>NW_004524639.1:2548012-2550095 GCF_000260255.1 Octodon degus
GCAAACAACATATTGTCTCCTTAGTGTGAGAACCTGAAAGAAAAAAAATGGAATCTGAAGGGTACAATAGATACTGGGAAAAGGGAATGAACTTATTCAAAAGGAAAGAGTTACTGTGTTGGGAAAGAAGGACAGGAGAGAGAGTGGGGGAAAGAAAATTATGTATGTATGTAAGCAGGATGATCTGGACAACTGTACTGTGCATTTCTGCTGGTCTATGGAAAGAAGCCATTAATGCTTTAATTTGTTTCATCTTCTTTTTTCAATTGTTTTTGTTTTTGTGTTCTTAACATTTCTTCCTTTTTTTCTTCTTCCAATTTTACATGCATATATCTGGTAACTTGAATAACTGGTTGGAAGACAACACTATGTATTACAACAAGTAGTGTGAAATTCACATTATTTTGTTAAGTGAAAATTTGTATCACTTGTAATTTTTTTACGTTTTAATTCTAATTTATACTCTCCTTAAAAAATAAAAGAGTTTGGGGCCAGAGAGATAGCTCAGTAGAATAAGCACCTGCCTGGCAAGCACAAGGTCTTGAGTTCAATTCCCCGGTACCACAAAAATAAATAAACAAAGTAAAATAAAATAAAAGGACATGAAACTAACTCAAAGGCAGAAGTTAGATAACAAAGGCAATGTCTAATTTACACAGACTTGTATGTACTATGTATGATATATTCAGGTTCTTAACACTACAGAGGACAATACAATATTTACACACGTGGATCAGGTATGCTACACTTATGAGTATAGCTTCTAGTTGCATCTATTTACTTAAAAATGCCTCAAGTTTATCTTTCTTTATAGCTGAGTTATATTCCATTATATAAAAACATCACATCTTTTTTATCTAGTCCTGAATTCACAGGCGTTTGGATTGTTTCCAATATTTATCTAGGGGAAATTGTGCTGTTATAAACATGGGTGAACATATATCAATGTGAAGGCCGGGGAGATGGCTCAGCAGAATAAGCACTTCCCTGACAAGCTCAAGGGCCTGAGTTAAATCCCCTGTTCAAAAAAAAACAAAAAACAAAAACAAAAAAAACATATCAATGTGGTATGATGATTTCTGTTCTTCAGGAAAAATACCCAAAAAGGAAATAGTTGGGTTGAATGGGACTTCTTTTTTGAGGAGTCTCCACACTGATTTCCATAGGAATTGTAGCAGTCTACACTCCCACCAACAGTGGAGAAAGGTTCCTTTTTCTCCAAAGCCTCTTCAGCATTTATTATTAGTTGATTTCTTTATGACAGCCATTCTTTCTGGAGTGAGATGAAATCTCAGTGTTGTTTTTGTATTTCTCAAATGACCAGTGCAGTGTAACATTTTTTCATGTATTTATTTGCCATTGCTTTTCTTCCTCTGAGAAGTGTGTATTCATCTCAAATCTCCATTTCTGAATTGGGTCTTTGAATATTTGGAAGCCTGATCTTGTTAGTTCTTTATATAATTTAGATAAAAGTCCTTGGGCTGAGTGACTATTTGTTAAATTTCTTCACAATTAGGGGGAGTACCCGCTCCGGCCCCCCTCCTGTCCCTCTTTGGGACAGGAGCTTTCTTTCCCTCAATAAATATATTCTGCTCATTAAAAAAATAATTCTTCCCAATTTGTGGATAGTCTTTTCACTTTGTTGGTGATTTCTTTTGATGTGCAGAAACTTCTCAATAAAATGAAATCCAGTTGTTAATTCTTTGAAGTACGTCCCATGCAATTTAGATTTTGTTCATGAACTCTCCGCCTACCCCTATGTCTTCAAGATTTCCACCTACTTCCTCTTTCAGTAGATTTACTATTTGTTTTAGTGTTTAGCTTTTTAAACCACTTTCACTTTAGTTTAGTTCATGGTGATAGACATGGATCTGGTTTTAGTCTTTGTCATTTAGAGAGCCAGTTTTTCCAGCACTATTTGGTAAAGAGGCAATCTTTCTTCCAGTGAACGTGTTTGGACCTGTAGTGAAAGAAAAGGTGGCTGACATTCGTGAAATGCAAATTAAAACTACATTGAGATATCATCTCACCCCAGAAAGAATGGCTATCATAAAGAAATCACCCAACAACAAATGTTGGAGAG
>NW_004524639.1:2551807-2554359 GCF_000260255.1 Octodon degus
AAAGTGTTTGGGATAGATATATAGTTGCATTCTCTTAATGAATAGAATGATTTGTTCTAATGGTGTTTGTAAATAGGATCACAAGTCTGCATCTTGTACAGCAATTAACCACTAAGAAGAATGTATGCAGTGTATTATTTGTTGAAACTGTAAAAACAAAAAAGAAAATAAAAGAAAAAAGAAAAGGTGGCTGAGTGTGTTTGTAGTTGTATCTGCAACTTCTCATCTGTTCCACTGATTCTCAGGTCTACTTTTTGCGAACACCATGCTGATTTTATCACAGTAGGTTTGTAGTATATTTCAAGTCCAGATAGTAATGTTTCCGGCTTTGCCTTTATTGCCAGGATTGTCTTTGCTATTCTAAGTCTTTTCTGGTTCCAAATGAATTTTAGGAATGTTTTCTCTAGATCTATGAACTATGCTGATGGTATTTTGATAGAGATTGCATTAAATATGCATGACAAATTTGGGAGTATTCACAATTTTGGCCATTTTCACAATGTTGGTGCTTCCTATCCAAGAGCAAAGAATGTCTTTCCGTTTTCTGATATCCTCTTCCATCTCTTTTTTTTTCAGTGTATTCTAATTTTCATTGTATAGATTTTTTTTCTGTATTTAGGACAGGGTCCATAGTTTATGCAGGGTCTTACTATGTAGAACAGACTCCTAGTGATTCTCCTGTTTTCAGCCTCCCAAGTTCTGGGATTACAGTCGCACACCACCACGCCCAGTTTCAATCGTTGTCTCAGTGCACCCTGGAGGCAGGGCCAACACTGCACAGCACGGATCAAACCCTGGGCCACTATGCTCTGCCTAAGTAGATGCTTTAGTCCACTGAGCTAACAGGCCGGCCTTGCAAATATTCTGAATTCTTCCTTTCCTACGCATATCCCTTGTATTTCTTTTTCTTGACTGAGTGCCCTGGCTGGTGTCTGGGGTACTATGTTGAACAGGAGTGTTGATAATGGACATGCTTGTCTTGTTCCTGATTTTAGAAGGAAGTTTTTTACTTTTTTTCTCTTTTAGTATGATATTTGCAGTAAGTTGATTATAAAGTAAATGGCTTTTATCAGATTGACATAGGGCCTTCCGTGGCCATTTTCTTCAGGATTCTCATCAGGTATAGATGTTGGATTTTGTCAAAGACTTTTTCTACATCCATTAAGATAAGCACATAATTTTTTTTTTCAGAACTGGGGATTGAACTCAGGACCCTGCACTTGCCAGGCAAGCGCTTATTCTACTGAGCTATCTCCCCAGCCCAGCACATGATTTTTGTACTTGCTTATCTTTATATAATGAGTTACATTTATTGATTCGTGTATGTTGAACCATTCATGCATCCATGGGAATAAAGCCTACTTTGTCAGGTTATCTGAATTTTTCAACTTTTTGTATTCTGTTTGCCAATATTTTCTTGAGGATTTTTGCATTAGAGAAAATGGCTTATAGCTCTCTTTTTTGGTTGAATCATTGTCTGGTTTTGGAAAAAAGGTAAGGCTAACTTCCAGAAAGGACCTTGGGAATAAGTTCTTTTCAAACTTATCAATATCTGAGGAATACTAGCATTAGATCTTGTGTGAAGTTCTTATAGAATTCATCTGTGAATCCATTAAGTCCTGGGCTTTTGTAAGTTGGTTTGGTCTTCCTTTTTATTATTGCTTCAGTTTCATTCCTTATTCTTGGATTAGTTAGGGTTTTTAAGTCTACTTGGTTCAGTTCTGGTAATTCATATATATTTAGGATTTATTCTTTTGTTCTGGGTCCTCCAATGTGTTGGCATTCAGGTCTGTAAAGTAGTTTCGAATGGTCTTTTAGATTTTGGTGATGTCTATTATGATTTTTCCTTTTCAGATTGAATTGATTTGGTATTTTTCTTTCCTTTTCGGTAAGATTAGCTAAGGGTTTGTCTATTTTGTTTATTCTTTTAAAGAGCCAGGTCCTCAGTATATTGATTCTTTGTATTGCTTTTTAAGTCTAAATTTCATTGATTTCTGCTATGATCTTTATAATTTACTTTCTTATATTAGCTCTAGATTTTGGTCCCAAGATGCAATAAGTTATTTATTTGTTTTCACTTTTTTCTTATATGAGCATTCACAGCTATAAACTTCTTGTTTTTTTTAGAAGAAAGAATATAACTTTAATGGTTCTTTATTAAGACAAGAAACACTTTTCAGTATGTCCCCATTGGATAGCCTTTCTTATTGGCTAGAGACTTTGTCTTGTCCTCATGCCTAAATCAGTCACTAGGCAAGTAAACATAGAATTAGCATGACCAGTTAGGTTAGACCACTATAACCTAACTTATAGTGTGGTCCCTGGACTGGTGTTAGTCTACAAACAGTTGGTTACCAGATTGTGGCAAGCTAAGTCCAGAAATTGAGAATACATATTTAGAAACTTTAAAAAAATTAATTGCCACGTCTTTTTTTTTTTTTTTGGAACCGGGGAGTGAACTCAGGCCCTTGTGCTTAGCAGGGAAGCGCTTATTCTACTGAGCCATCTCCCCGGCCCCATGCCATGTCTTTTCAATCTAATAAAAATTTGAG
>NW_004524639.1:2559019-2584637 GCF_000260255.1 Octodon degus
GCTTATTCTACTGAGCCATCTCCCCTGCCCCCCGGCCATCTCCTCAGCTCCCCTCAAATTTTGATATATTTGTCCCTTCCCTCTTTTATTAATTCTCAAAAATTCTGCTATATTGTACTCGCAATATCATTTAATTTTAGGAAATGTCTTAATTCTTCCTTAATTCTGCTGTGACTCATTGATTACTCAGTTGTGTATTTATTTAATTTCCATAATTTTTGTGGTTTGTTTTACCATTGATTTATAGTTTTATTGCACTATGAGCTGCAGTATACATGGTAAAATGTTCATACCTTTGAAAGCATGCTTTATTCACTACTATGTAGTCTGTTTTAGAGAAAGTCTCATGTACTGCTGAAAATGTGTATTCTGTCATTGGATTGAACACTGAATATATCTATTAAGTCCATTTTTTCAAAGTTTTTGGCTGTTCCTTTTGCTCCTTATCCAAAGTTGATTTCTACTAGGACGTAAAAGATTAGCAATCAACCCCTTCTCTAAGCCAGACTCTCAACTGAGCCCCAATCTATAAAGCAGATGAAAGTTGTACAGCTTTCCATGAATAGGAGTGGTAACCCCATTACCTGCCTGCAAGGCCCTTACCATCATGGTCCTTGAAACTTCTTCCTGTGATTGGGAACAGTTTGAAAACATTCAGACAATGTTCTCCAACATACTTTTCAACTCTGCTACACTATGATTTGATCAGTCAAGAAATGGATGAGAGATCAGAAATTAGAGAGCAAAATAAGTCTTCTGATTAGTAAGGAGCATTTGTACTAATGGATATGGTAATAGAGGACAAAATCAGCAGTGTAGAAAAAGAATAGCATGATTTAGTAGACTTGTGAACAAAATGAGGTTGTTAAAGCAGGAAACTATGAACAAGTTAGATTTTAATCCAAAAATAGGTAATATCACAAACTAAGGGTTTTTTTTTTTTAGAGAAGATAAAGGAAAGGGCAATCAATATAAACAAGTAATAATTTAAGCTCCATTTTCTTTTTACACATTGTTTCATAGCTATCTCATCATTAGGTAGAAATAAAAGAACTTCTGGGAAGATGGAACAGTGGTCAGCAGAAACAAATCAACCTTTCAAGTCTCAGAATACAGACACTGGAAAATAACAACTTGGAAAAGAGGAAAAGGAGGGAGGTGGATTCCTTAGACTCAGGAAGGATATGAAGGGGAAACTGGAAGCTACAGAGAAAGAAAAGAAACAGAGCACAACGTATAAAGAGAAGGAAAACTGAATCCCACACACCCTGTCCTCCCAGCTTGCAGTATGAGAAAGAAGCATGCACTCAGAAGTATCAAATCTATAGAGACATAGTGTGGGTGGGTGAGTGCAGAGGCCTCCAGGGAGAAATACAGCAGTGAAGTGAAGCAACAAACACTGTACACCGCAACCACCAGTGAATGATTTCAGTCCAGGTGACTGCTTGAGCTCTCTGGAGAGATGTCAGGACTCCCAGTGTTGAAATCCCAGAGCAATTGGATGACAGACAGCTGCAAGAGACATCCAGACTCAAGAAGCCATGGTTGGGCTGGTGAGGGCCACCCAGAAAGTTGCTGGCTGAATGACTCAGGCCCCAGCCCAACAGCCAGAAGCCAGGATCAGCTTGAACTTCTGTGGGGTTGAAAGCACCAGAATCAGAACCTCACCCTAAACCTACTGCCTACTGCCAAGGATTATCCAGTACATGACCCTATTCTTCATGCAGATTCACTGGGATTATCCAGCATAGATTTAGGCTCTGACTTGAACACTACCACAAAACTATAGATGCCAGAAGATAACCACAGGTTTGAAGTCACAGAGAAATTTACTTTGTGCTGATTTTCTCTATTTTTTTTATTATTTATTATTGTTTTGTTTGTTTTTTCCTCAGTTGGTATTGTGTTTTTAAGTGTGACCATTATTTTAGTATTTTTGATTTGTTCTTGTTTTCATTTTCTCTTTCTTTCCCTCTTACTTTCCTCACCAGTATGCCAGAGCTTAAATAATCTTCCTTCCCCTTCAGCTTTTCTTTTAATCTATTTCTATATTGCTTTCTTCTTACACCTTTTAAGTTCTCCCCCTGAGAATAAAATCTCTAGGTGAATATTTATTGCATATAATTTTCTGATTGGTTTTAGAGTTTATTATATAACTATAAAGCTTATACCTATGGTAAAGATGGTAAATTAATAATCACAGTTTACTTTCTGTGCTGTGATGCTATTTTTATTATTACTATACTACTTTACAGTCATAATCAATTTATACAGTTTGTTATTGTGATGCTACTATTGATGCTATTGTTATTACTGACTGTAGTACTTTAGCCTAGGTGACACAGATTTTATGATCAGTTCTTCCCTTATATCAGTACTGAGATTGTCTGTGGGCCATAAACAATACCATATTCCACTAAAAAAGAACAATGTGATGGGCAAAATAGACACTAACCCTTAATCCCTAAAAAATCAAAATGGTTGGATCTTTGCACAGACTCACAAGCCAAACGCCAGATATATGTAGAAGACAACTCTGAAAAGTAATCATTTTCTAAAGAGGTCTCCATACTAATAAGAAAGCTACCTATCCCTAAGCAATTTATAAGCATTAATGGAGAAAACAAATTTTAAAAAATAGAAAATGAGAAAATATGGAAGCAAGATAAAACCCCAGACCTCTGTCTCTGCAAAGCAAATCCAGAGGCCATTGATATGAAACAAATTAAAAGCCACTCACCTAGGCTTTGTGAAAAGGTAGTAGCAGAAGTAGCAAAACAAGTGAATGAGACTCTGAAAAAAATCAGAAATAATTGAACAGTTAACTAAACAAATAATGACCACAAGGAAGGTCATGGTTAGTGATTCTAGAGTAGACACAGATTTTGAAAAAATAGGAAATCTTAGGAAAGTGGTGCAAACCATGGATGCTCAACACAGGAAAGAACTAGATACCATAAAACAAATTTTAAAAATTATCAAGGAAACTAAAAATAGTATTAAAAGTATAAACTATAGAGTCAACCAATACAAATGCATAACAGATCTAGATGCCAGGTCTGTGGTTAGTGATTATTAAATTTGTAAAAGTAGCAAGGGATCATGAAGAATCAGTCTAACAGCTGCTAGATGGTACAGTAAAGAATAACATAAGATTAATAGGAATAAATGAAAAAGTCAGAAGATACCACAAAAGACATAAAAAACCTATTCACAAAGGTAATATCAGATAACTTCCAAAGCATGGTTAAAAAAAACAAACAACTTGATATATACTTAAGTGAGGCATATAGAACTCCAATTAGCCATGATCAGGACAAAACTACATCAAAGCATATAATAATCAAAATTCCAAAAACTCAACACAAGAACAAAATATTAGAAGTTGTTAGAGAAATGAAGCAAAACAACTATAAAGGAAAACCATAAGAATCACAGCAGATTTCACAACACAAACCTTTAAGCCAAAAAGAAACAGATTGGTAGAATGGGTTAAGAAATAAGATTGAACAATAGGCTGAATAAGAGAAACACATTTAACTCAAAAGGAAATTCATAGACTAAAAGTTAAAAGATGGGAAAACAATACTCCATGTGACAGGAACCCAGGGAAAAAAGCAGGGTTATCAATTCTATTTCATTAAAAGTAAATTTCAAGCTGAGACTGTTCAAAAAAGACCAAAAAGATCACTATATACTTGTTAAGAGAACAATACCAGAGAAAGGGATCACAATTATGAATAACTATGTATCAAATACTAATGTACTCAATTATACAAAACAATGACTAATGGATATAAAACCAAGATAAGTACCAATGAAATTGTAAGGGGAGAAATCAATACCTCACTGTCACAAATAGATAGATCAAGTAGGTAAAAAAATCAACAAAGAAATATCAGAGCTGAACCAACTGTTTGAACAAAAGGACTCAGTAGATATCTATAGAGTGTTTCAACCCACAAAAACAGAATATATATTCTTATATTCTTTTTAGCAGCACATGGGACTTTCTCCAAAATAGAGCACATAATATCTCATAGAACTTGCTTGCTTAAATGTAAAAGAACTTAAATCATTTCATGTATGTTATCATATCACAATGTAATGAAAGTAGAAATCAATGGCCCTTTTGCGGAGAAGGTTCAGGCTTTTTGATATCTCTGGTTTTGTGCAAGATGGGACAAAGGCTGTGAGGGATGGAAACGGCCCCATGGGAGGGTTTGCCTGTGGGACAGAAAATAATATATAAAGCTACCAAGGAAGAAGGGAGTCTCCAAGTGATTTTTGGGACTGTTTCTGCAAACCAGGTATTCCTAAACACCAAGGGACCATTGCCATTGTCCCATCAGCTGGTATTGAAGTTGCCAAGTCCCACCTCTCCAGCTCCTGCAACACCCTCTGGGCAGGTATGACCATAACCGAGCAAGCAGTGGTGCCACACTGAGCTCATGGTCACCTGGATCCTGCAGTGTACAGTCGGGGCAGACCCTGTCCTTGAACTCAACTCTAGAGAGCTAGCACTGCTGGTCGACCTGACCCATGATGCCATCTGCAGCTGCTGAAGGCCTGGCACTACAAGTCCCTTCTGCATGCACATCCATGACACCAACCTATCCTTCTGGCCCCTGGGTGTACTCGGCTGTATTTGCAGTGGGCCATCTCACCTGGTCCTGCAGTGGCACCAGCCATCCAAAATAGTGACAATGCTGGTGCAGGAGGCCATAAGGGAGCCAGCTGGGCCACACTGAACTCATGCTGGGGCCCAGCCCCACATGCAAGGACATCATGGGCAGGCTGCTGTCCCACAGCATGCCCGAGGAGAGGGTGGATGGGCAGAAATCACGCTCCTCATCAAGCTGTACAGAGGAGCACAGGAGGAACCATCCGCAGGACTGCAGCACAGAGGTGGGCAGGAGCCTGGGCTGCAGGAGGAAAAGCGGGGGAGTGACCTTGGCACTGTCCTGTGTCCTCATTCCTGGCCAGAGCCCTTGAGGGAGCTACAGACAGAACTGGCCTCTGTCCATGGGTCTGAAGCCCCAGAGCACCAGAGGGAAGGGAAACCCACCACCATCACTGGGGTCACTGTAAAAGGGTTTTTTAATGCATTGTTTTTACTTAAGATTTTAGGCATATGTGACACTTTGTTTTTAGTAGTCATGTCTACCTCTTCAATACCATTCCTCTCATGGCCCCCCCCCAAAAAATTAGAAATCAATGACAAAAGAAATCACATATGTAAACACATGGAAATTAAATAACAACTTCCTGAACAACCAATAGACCACAGATGAAATTATGAAAAGAAATCAGTCATTTTCTGCAATTAAATAATGCTAATACGACATATCTAAACTTATATGGTACAATGAAAGCAGTCATACAAACAAAATATATAGCAGTGAATTCCCACATCAGAAAACAGAAAGCTCAAATAAATAACCTAATATGAGAACCTCAACCTTCTAAAAATGAAAAAAAATGACGAGCCAAGCCCAAAGTCTGTACTACGGAGAAAATTATAAAAATCAGAGTAGAAATTAATGCAACTGAGACTAAGAAAACAGTACAAAAACTCAATGAACTTCAGAGTTGTTCTTTCAAAGTTTAAATAAAATTGACAAACCATTACCCAACCTTATCTTAAAAAGGAAAGAAAAGACTCAAAATCTATGTATTTAGGAATGAAAAGGACAAAAATCACAGTAGATCTTGTAGAAATCCAGAAGATCAATACCTATTTTGAGCACTTATAATCTATTAAGATGGAAAACTGAGAAATGATGGTTAGATTTCTAGACACATATGAATTCTCAAAGCTGAACCAAGATGATGTAAAAATTCTGAATTATCCATATCACTCAATGAAATTGAAAGTGTAATTTTAAAACTACCAACAAAGAAAAGCCGAGGTCCTGAAAGATTCACTGTTTAATTCTACAAGAAATTTTGTGACCTAGTGTCACTACTGAAACGCTTTAATGACATTGAAATGAAACCAATACTCCCAAACTGATTCTTAGAAGCAAGTATTACCATAATACCCTAATCAGAATAGGATCCAACAAAAACAGAGAACTGTAGACAAACCTCTTTAATGAAAGTAGATGCAAAACTCAATAACCTTTTTTCTTAAGTTTGTTTTAAAGAGAGCATAGTAATGGTTTGGAAATCTGTAACATATGGACTGTTGTACGTTGCCCTGTTTCTTTCTTTGTTTCTGATTTGTGTTCTTGCTTTGCTTTTATTTTTCAAGATAAAATTAAATTTTAAAAAAATCTCAACAAGATACTGACATATAAAGTGCAGCAAGTCATCAAGAAGATTACACACTATGACTAAGTAGGGATGTTTCAACATATGCAAATCAAAAAATATAATACACCACATTAACAGAGCCAATGAGAAAGAAAATCACACAATCTTCTCAATAGATGCAGAAAAACATTTGACAAACTCCAACACCCATTCATGTTAAAAACTACAGGAAATTAGAATTGAAGGTATTTATCTTAATATGATATAAGCCATCTATGACAAGCCAATGGCTAATATCATATTAAATGATCAAAAGCTGAAAGCTCTTATTCTAAATTCAGAAATAAGACAAAGATATCCATTATAACCAGTCTTATTCAATATAGTTCTAGAAACATTAGCCAGAGCAATTAGACAAGATAAAAATAAATAAGTGGAATAAAGATAGGAAAGGTTATCATTATTTGCAGATGACATGATACTCTACATAGAAGACCCCAAAAAGAGAAAGAAATAAAACCTCACATTTACAGCCAAGAGATTTTTGTCAAGAGTACCAAAACTATCAAATGGACATAGAATGGTGTGTTGATTAGCACTCTTTAGAAGGGCAGAGTCAATAGGAAATATATATATTCCTCGTTTAATGACCTACCTGCTTAATGACTATTCAGACTTATGACCTGCTGCTTAGACTTGTGATCATCATTTTTGTACAATTCTGTATAGCTGGTTTATAAAACATCAATGTGTTTTTGTTTAGTACTGTACATTTTAGTACTGTAATTCATATAGTACTGTAAATTTTACTCACTAATCTTCATAGTACAGTGCTATTACTTTATGTTCTGTTATATTTTACAGTCCTGCATATAAGAGTTATGTAAACAAAAGCAAAGTCATCCAGTTGCAGTTTTCTTTGAACATTTCTTTGTTCTGAATATTATAATGCATATATTATATATAATTCTTCATTTAGCAACCAATTCATTCAATGCCCCAGTTGCAGGAACTGAACATGGTCATTGGATGTTTTCTTAGGTAGACTTACAGGATCAGAGATGGCATCATACACAGTGGCTGACAGCATGTAGGAGAACCAAAGGACACAGAGTCACTGGTGTGAATCCATGATAAAAGGATTAAGAAACTGGTATGTTATGTCAACAGACAATGGCAGTAGCAAAAGACATGCCTAGTCAAGCAAAATGGAGCTTTTCAAACACAAGCCAACTTTCTCCTTATTCCCCTTTCATTACATCCAGGCTGAAATCCTACTTGATAGATCCACCCTCAGTCAGGGTGCTGGCTTACATGTCAGCCATTTGTATTAGCATCCCATAAACACACCCAGACATGTGCTTCACTAATTTGCTATGTGGTTCTTAATACAGTCAACTTGACATACCACCATTAGTGGTCACAAGTGGTCTCTTCACCAAATGGCACTGGTAAACTGAACATCCACATGTAAAAGAATGAAGTCATACCCTTATTTTTTTCTATATGAAAAATTAACTCAGATATATTAGATGTCTAAATGTAATAGCAAAAACTCTAAAACTTAGAAGAAAACATGGAGCAAAGCAATATAACTTTAGATTTAGCAATGGTTTCTTGAATATGCCACCAAAAGCATAGAGAGCAAAAGAAAAAAATAAAACATTGAAGGCTATCAAAATGTAAAACTTTTATGCATGAAAGAATACTGTCAAAGTGAAAAATATCCACAAATGGGAGAAAATATTTCTCCCATTTCTCAATAGTATATCTGAGAAAGGTATAATATCCAGCATATAAGACATGCTTTGGCAGCATATATAAAATTGAACAGTACCCAGTATATAGAAAAGAACTGAAACTCAACAACAAAATGACAAACAGTCCAATTAAAATGGGCAAAGGATCTGAATAGATATTTCTGCTAACACGATATAGAAATGGCTCATAAGTACATGAAAAATGTTCAACATCATGAATCATCAGATCCAAACCACATTACACCCACTAGAATGGTATAATTAAAAAGCAAAAATAATAACTATTAGAAAGGCTATGGAGCTATTGAAACCCTTTTAAACAGCTGATGGGAAAGCAAAATAGTATAGCTGCTGTGAAAAACAGTTTAGTGATCCCTCAAATATTAAACAGAATTACCATATACAATTCCACTGCCAAATATATGCCCCCAAAACTGAAAACAGAAATAAGCACATATTTGTATAATAATGTTAATAGAACATTATTTACAGTAGCCTAAAAGTGGGACCAACCCAAGTGTCTATCAACAGAGATGAGTAACTAAACAAAATGTAATACATCCACGTAATGAAACACTATTTCCGCCTTTAAAAATGAATGAAGTGCTACTATATGCTACAACATGGGTAAGCTTTGAGAACATCCAAAATGCAATAAGTCAGATGCTAAAAGTCACACAGGTCATGATTCTATTTATATGACATATCTAGAATAGGCAAATTCATGCAGGCAGAAAATAGATTTAAGTTACCATAAACTGAAGAAAACTGGGTCTAGAGTTACTGTTTAGTAGGTACAGAGTTTCTGTTTGAGATGGTGAAATATTTTGCAAATAACAGTGACTGTTATAAAATATTGCAAATAGAATTATGCCACCAAATTGTACAGAATAAAATGCAAAATTTATGTTCTAGCGAGTGTGAGAGAGACAGAGTGCGGAGGGGGGCAATCGATGATCTTTTGTTTTTAACGTGAGGATTGACCTCTAGGGCTTTTGTGCTAAGCTACATCCTTTTCTTGTTTCTTAGAGAATGGGTCTTGCTAAATTACCCAGGCTAGGATCAAATTTATAATCCTCATGCCTCAGCCTCCCAGCATATTAGGATTACAGGTATACACCACTGCACCACTTTATGCTATTCATTTTGTCACAATAAAAGTATGAGACGGAGAAAAAGGAGGGAAAAACGTGGAGAAGTTTCCTCTTCAACCCATGTGAATGTAATGGTGAAGAGGATTGAGGGTCTATATGTAGCAAATCCTGAGTCAAATGGATTAGGAATTTCTGAACAAACAAAAGAAGAAGGTGATGCTAATTGTACATATACCTCAGGAAAACAAGGATTCCATTCTCAGAGGGACAGAAGTAATGACTCAAGACTTGTCCAGGACCCCTGCTAATCAGTCTACAGCCAGTACTTCAAGTCCAACACGCCTAGCATGGGGTCCTCACGTGTTCTCAGTCTGGTCTCTAGAGCCCTTGCCCTATGTTCTTTTGACAGAGCTCCACTACAAAGTTTAAGAAGTCAAGCTACCTTTCAGCTGAAAAAGACTTGTGAGGCCAGGATAGGTGAAAGAGCCTTCTCTTCCCTGATTTCAGAAAATACAGTGAGACAGAACAACTGCTGAGCACATTGCCAAATGCCAAGGCCACCAAGGAGCAAGCTGAGCCACTCAAATCCTCTGGGAATATGAGATGCCCAGGGGCTTTTGGACTCCCAGATGTAAGGCAGGGTCAAGAGCTGGTCATGGGGATGTTCACATGCCTGTGATCCCAGCTGTTCAGGAGACTGAGGCAGGAGGATTACAAGTTCAAACCCCATCTCAGCAACCTAGTGACCTAGCTAGACATTGTCTCATTTTTTAAAAAATGGTTGGGGATATAGTTTAGTAGTAAAGTGCTCCTGGATTTGGTGTCTGGTACCACAAAACAAACAAATAGACACAGACTAAGGCTGTGGGTATAGCTCCATGGGGGGAGTGCATGCTTAGTTTAGCATGCAGGAGGCACTGGTTTCCATCTCCACTACAAAAGCAAACAAACAAGACACAATTGAAGCAGTCATGGAAAAACCAGAACTTTGTTGGGCTTCTTTACACTTATTTTCAGTTAAATGTTTTTGTAGGTGTCCGTTTAATGTTGTTCTTACAATGTTAGGCAGCATCACAATCTCTTATGCATCTCCATTCTTTACAGGCTTTACGAAAGTGCACAGCCACTTTGCTGCCAAATTCTATACGTTCCACATAGTTCCTTTGGGGGCCACCTAGACAGTGGGGACAAGAGAGGACAAAGGTTGAGCTCAGAAATGGGTGAAGTCCAGACTGGAACATTTGCTCAGACCTTCTCTTGTGGGCAGAAGCTGAATAATTTAAATTCAAAATTAAAGTAAGGCTAAGACTAATAGGCATCCAAATTCAGGTTTCAGCGAGTCACAGAAAGGCAACTCAAGTTCAAAGCACAGGCATTTGGCTCTATTTTTTTTCTCTTTGTAAAGAGCTCTTATGAAGAGAAAGTTAATTTCTGTGACTCATAAACAGAAGATTTCCAAAACCCCATAAGGTTTCTATGCAATTATGTCAGAATAACTTGATGAGAAAATAAATAATTCCATGCTTCCTACAAGTATATCCATGTACATAAATGTGCTCCCCATAGAGCAGGGTTCAGGAATAGTGTGGGTTGGCAAGAAAAGAAGAGTTCATTCTGGTTACTAACTAGAGCATCTCCATGTGCACTGAGACACCCAAATTTGACATTGTCTCTGATTGGCTCCTGGTCACATGGCAAAGGCATGAAACAGCAGCTCATTCTTCAACCCACTAGCACCAAGTTGGGCTGCTCTGAAGTTATGGAGGTAAGGCATCTGTAAATTTCTGAGTGTGAAAAAATTCAGGGACCCTCTCAGCTCGGTGTAGCTAAGAACAGACAGTCCCAGCTGGGACCTTAGGGCAATGTGATACAAAACAGGGAATCAGAAAAGAAGACTCAGGCAAATGTCCAAGAAACTCTCTAGTATTTACACACTATTTTACTGGACTTACACGTTGCTACAGAATCACAAGAAAGAAATCCTTTCTGCAAACAAGAGAAATGTGGCCTCCAAAGAAGAGGTTCATTACACCGATTGGTTCAAAGGAGTCACTGATTGCCACACCCTAGTGCTCGATTCCTTTGAGTCCTTCTGAAGATGATGCCAATAGATAGTGACCTTGGGAGCTTAGGGTGACTGCAACCATGCTCCACCCAGCCTAGGCATCCAGGCTGCTCCCTGTCTCCGCTGTTGCTCTCTCTCCTGGGGCTTTGGAAAGAAAAAGCAAGTGAGAAGGGCCTAGAGCTGGAGAGCTCTGAGCAGCAAACATAGCATGGAGACTGGGAGCTGAGGAAGATAAGCTAAGAAGACAGCAATGGGAGGGGGCGCTCAGCTCCATGCACTATGGGCAGACCCCTTACCTATGTCCAGCTCCATCCCTGAGAGCAGATGTGAAAGGAGGCTGTTCTCAGTTAACCAAAGGTTCACTGGGGCCTAGCCTATCAATGCCAAGCTCAGTATCCACTCTCTACTCAACAATTCTACTTAGATGGCAGATAAGAACCTCAACCTTACATCTGCAATCCCAGCACACTGTGAGGCCAAGACACTGCAATAAGTAAATAAACAAGCAAGCAACCTAACATTCTTTTTTTTTTTTTTTTGGTACTGGAGATTGAATTCAGGGAACTCTGAACTATCTTTTTCATACTTTATTTTGACACATGATCTCTAAATTTCCTGGGTTTGGCTCAAACTTGTGATCATCCTGCACAAAGCTGTTCTTTCTTTCTTTTTTCTTTCTTTCTTTCTTTCTTTCTTTCTTTCTTTCTTTCTTTCTTTCTTTCTTTTTTTCTTCTTTCTCTCTCTCTTTCTTTCTTTCTTTCTTTCTTTCTTTTTGGAACCGGGGATTGAACTCAGACCCTTGCACTTGCCAGGGAAGCGTTTATTCTACTGAGCTATCTCCCAGCGCACAAAGCTGTTTTTTCAAAAAGATTCATGTATTTATATTATAAGCCCCTATCAAGTTAATTATCATACATTCAGATTAACAGTCAGACTAACAGGCCAAAATATGAAACGTAAGACTAACTTTTGTCTCTTTTTTTCTATCAGCGATCTTTTATTTTGTACTTTATTTATATATAGTGTTTCTCATATAAGATAAACCATGTAATATTTAATCTTTTATGTCTGCTACACTTCACTTAACATTATGACCTCGAGGTTCACCCATTTTCCTACAAATGAAATTTTGTAGGAAATAAATTACAAAATAAAATTTTTCCTTCTTTATGGCAGAGTAGTAGCCCATTATGTGTACATACCACATTTTCTTTACCCATTCATTTGTTGATGGACATAGAGAGTGATTCCAAGATTTAGGCATTATGAATTGTGCTGCTATAAACATGTGCATGCATACATCACTGTGGTTAGGCCATCTTTAACTCTTTGGGGAAGATACATAGAAGGGGAACAGCTGGGTCAGATGAAAATGTTATTTTTAGTTCTTTTGAGGAATCTCCATACTGATTTCCATAGTGGCTATAATAACTTACATTCTGTCCGACAGTAAAGGCTTGTTGCTCCTACACCACTCCCCACAGCAAGCCCCCAGCATTTGCTATTGCTTGATTTCTTGATGACAGCCATGTTTCCTGGAGTGTAATGCAATCTCAGCATTGTTTTCATTTGCGTTTTCAAATGGCTAGCGATGTTATTTCATATATTCATTCACTTTTTGTGTTTCCTCATCTGAGTAGTGTCTATTCATTTCAGATGCCCTTTTTATTGAGTCTTTAACTTTGGGCAATCTTTTTTTTCCAGTTCTTTATACATTCTTGATACTAGTCTTCTATTTGAAGAGTACTTTGTAAAAAGTATTTCCCATTCTGTAGGCTGTCTCTTCACTCAATTGGTGCTTTCTTACTGTGCAGAAGCTTTTTAATTTGATGTGGTCCCAGTTGTTGATTCTTGGTATTTTTTCTTATGCAACCACAAAATCCTCTTGCTCTTTGTCTATCTCCATCTGTGAAACCACCCACAGTCTTCTCAGTCTCACTCAGTGCAATTCTGTTCTTCCAGTTGCTCAGACCAGGATTATCAAAGATGAGGGCATCTTTTGGACTCCTCACCTTCTCTCAAATCCAACATCTAATGGATTAGGCAATGCTGTGGATTCTGCCTTCAGAGCATATCTAGACACTGAGCACTTTGCACTCCCCC
This sequence comes from Octodon degus, assembly GCF_000260255.1. Classification (NCBI taxonomy): domain Eukaryota; kingdom Metazoa; phylum Chordata; class Mammalia; order Rodentia; family Octodontidae; genus Octodon; species Octodon degus. Next base: position 2,572,300 of record NW_004524639.1, read on the forward strand.
CCCCGCCCCCACCTCAGTCATCATCACTTCTGTGCATACACTGTGACATAGCCTCCTTCATTTTCCTACTCTCTACTTGCAACACCGCAACCAGACTGAGTCACTGAAATTGTCACTCCTCTGCCCAGCATGCTTCCTCAGTCCTCATTTCAGTCCTCACCATTGTCCACAGACCCCCCCATCTGGCCTCCTACTCTGCCCTATTTTCATCCAGTACTGGAGATTGAACTCAGGACCTTCACATTAAGTGGCATTCCTATCCCTTGATTATTGTTTAAGAGACAGGTTCAGACTGGGGAGATAGCTTCATGGCATCAGCTCCTGCCTGGCAAGCGCAAGGACCCAAGTTTGTTCCCCAGTACTGCATGCCATGCTGGCCCCAGAATGTGTGCTGGCCTGAAACAGGGCATGGTAGCACACACCTGTAGTTCCAGCGCTGCGGAGGCTGAGGCGGATAACTATAAGCCTGAGCTGCCTAGTGAGACCCTGCATGGGCTCTACCTAAGTTGCTAAATGGTCAAGCTAGCCTTAAGCTTGTGATCCTCCTGCCTCAGCCTCTCAGGGTTCTAGGATGGCACGTGTATACCACAGCTTCACTTGCCCTCTAACTGCTTTCCCTCATCCGTTGCACCCCCCCATAACAATTTCCATATTATTCCTTGAAAATGCCATACCAAGGCTTCCTCCAGGTCCTTTCATGCTCCTGAGTTGCTTGGCTTGGGCTTGCATGCTCTCCTCCTTCAGGGTTCAAAAGGTACTATACTTAAATGATTTCTTGCCTCCCACACTTAAATTTGAAACCCTCCACCCAAGACTCTCTTTCCTATGTTGTGCTTTATTTTTCTCCATCATGATGATAATTTTGCTTATCTGGCAGAATATATACCCCCTCAGGGTGGAGATTATGGTCTGTTACTGTGATAGGACTTGGTGCAGACTAGGTACTGAGTGTTAGTAGAATGAATGTTAGAAGCTGGCTTTTCTCTCATTCTTTTTCACTCCGGCATCCAGATACTCTTAATCCTCTAGTCTGCTTGGGCCTTGAGCCAGGAACTGTAAGGCTTCCTTCTCTGCAAAAGGCCTCACTGATCATAGTAATGGAAATAGGGGTAATGGAACCCACTTTTCCCCAGATATATTTCTCAGTGTCAGAACTATATTGTGCCTCCCTACAACAGCTGGCCTGTGGAGAAGCTGGGCTAGACTGAGTGCTGGCATCATAGTTCAGGAAAAGTTGTAGCTGCAAAGAACTAAGATGGACAGAGTTTGGGCCCCAATTTAGTGGATCTAGGATTTGGACAGGCCAGCTCTGGACCTCAATGCTACTTACAATGCCAAGATGTTTTTGTTGTTTATTATTATGCATCTGTAGATTCCACTAAAGAACCCTTTCTATTTCACCACTATATCCTTAGCACCTAGATTCATGCTTAGAACACAGTAGGTGCTCAATAAATATTTGCTGGGTGAATGAATGAATGAATGAATGCATGAAAGAATGAGCCAGTGAAATGAGCAAGTGTACTGAGGCTAACTGACCTCCTGCCTACAACCTAATGAAGCCCTTCCTAGTCCTTTGTCCCCCATGTTGTTGGTTCTCCCTACCTCAGCTCCCTGCGTTCTTGTCTCTGTTGTGCCTCATACTGTACTATTTCTCTGTCTCTTTGCTATGCCTATTTTCCTGCCCAAGCCGTGTTAGATTTACAGTGGATTTGGCAGGAGCCTTGAAATCTATTTTCTTGTTCTGTCCATAGACTAGACATGCCTTGCTCACTCAAGGACCTACTGCTATATACCAGGCGTCATACTAGGTGTATGGTACACATTTTATTCAAGCCATAGAAAAACACACGGATGGATGCCTCCAAACAAAGTGTTCTCCCCTCCAAGTGCCAGCAGATCTGTGCCAGCCCCTCGCTTAGCTCCACCGGGTGGTGCATTCTCTATCCTTTCTTTGCACACTGAGAGTTTAGCTGGCCACCTGTCTTGCCTTTGCCTTGACTTTCATACCCTTCATAAGAAACCCCCCTAAAGTCCAAATAAATCCACTCAGTGGAGGGTCCAAGTTCTGGCTTCCACGAATGCCTTGAAACTAAGCACACCTGAGTGGTGACAGAACTGGGGGCCTGGGACTCAGCCACCAATTACAGTCAATTTTCCCAGACCCCCAAGTCTCATTTTGCCCTCTGACCACCAAGCCCATGGGACCTACATCACTGTATACTGCACAGTCTGTGTATGTTGTCTCAAACCAAGCAATGAAGAATCCTTGCCTGGGAATGGGGTGAAAAGCATTTCTGGAAATATTCAAAACATGCATCTCTGGTCCTCAATGAGAACCAAAGCTGAGGATGTGACATTTATAGGACATGTCAGTGGAAAAGATTACTTTTCCTAAAATACATTTGTTAAATGATAGGTAAAACAGCAAACGGATGGGAACCTACAACTGGGAGGCATCGCAGGAAGAAGGAAATATGATTTTTATTATAAACATATGCATTTTATTATTTCTCCCAGTAAGGATCAGGATTGGGAATCTGCAGCTGTGAAAGGGCAAGGAGAGAGCAGTATTTCTGGAGTTGTCACTGTAAAATATACCTTCTCCTGCTTGCCTGCAGTGTTCTCTAAACAAGGCCCTCTTGGAGCCTGAGCCCTGTGAAGAGAAATATACTGGACATATAGAACAAATGACTGGGAGCCATCAGTTTCTTCTGCCCTCAAAAACTCCAACTAAAACAGAGTTTGGCTTGTCACCAGGCTGGTCCAGGCCTGGAGCAGTTAAGCTGCTGTTCTCCCTTGCTTCAGCCATGAAAATCATCAGTGCCTCTATCACCCGACATTCTTGTCATATTCAGTATAGTAGATTCTTTTTCCAGAAGTCTCTCTCAAAGGGCACCAACATGAGAAGCCACTGAGCTGTGGGGCTCCCCTAGACTTCATGGATGGTTCCTTTTAGCATGTGGCAAGCAATCAGATTGGCTCCAGTTCACAGAGAAGGAGGCTGAGGCCCCAAGAGGCTTTTGCTCAAGGTGAAACAGCTGAAAAAGTGAAAGATGACAAGAAGCTGTGGACCTGGCACTAAAGCCCTTGCCTGTGCCATCCATAGGCTGTGGTGTCCCTCCATTTGCCATCCCAGCCTCAACCCAGCCAGAGCACTAGCCACTGTATCTAGGCATCCCTATAAACACCCTCAACCCTCATCTTTCCCTTCCTCCTGCACACACAGCCACCGGAGGTGCCATAAACCCTTGTCTTCTTACATCACTATCCTTTCTGGGTCCTTTGTACTGCCTGGAAAGCTTCACTTTCCAAAATCCTCCTTCTGGCATCCAATAGCTTCCCTCAGGTCATCTTTCTGTCCAAGTTTTCCCTAATAATTACCTCTTTCATTTAATAGTCAACCACCCAACCCTCACTGGCCAAATTCATTTCTGCCCTAGGAACCTTGTTCATGCTCCAATTCTCTGCCTGGAATGCCTTTCAGTCTCTTCCTCCTCCTCTCCCTGCACCTTCACTGATGGCTCCTAGAAATATATGGGCTGGGATGTAGCCCAGTGGTAAAGTGTCACCTGGCATGCAGAAGGCCTTAGGTTCCACCCACAGCACTGGCAAAACAACAACAGCATAAAGACATAAGCCCTCTTTGACCATACGGTCCCCCCACTTGAGTCTGCTGTATTAACATCTTATTTTTTCTAGGTATTCTGTGTCTTCTACTTCTTTTCCTGACAGACTGGTAAGCTTCTCCTCCAGTGTCACTGTCAGCGTAAGCAACAATGGGTCAGTAGTGGTTAGGCTGATTTGCCTTGATTCCATAAAATGCCATTCCATGCTAACAGTTTCCCCAGAGAGGAGGCTTCCAGGAAGGGATGCAAGTACTATAGGGGCAAGTCCTTTGTTCACAGCAATGCCTGCATGGCAACAATAGTCGGAGATGGCTTTTAGAGAGTTGAAAGCACTGGATCAAGTTGAAGCAATTTGGTCTGTTTCTTCTGTTAAGTCAGCAGTCTCTTCTTCCTTGTGGCATCCAGAACCAAAGCCTGGAGCAAGTGGGAGTGACAGGCACTTTATTACTGATGTGTCATCGCCTACGTGGGGCTGCTTTGCCAGCAAGAAGGAGATTTCTCCAGCCACTTTGCAAATGACCGAATTATGGGTTTAGTCAATCTTTCATGCTGCCAGGCTCAACATTTTTGTTTGCTTCTCTTATTCCCCTTGGCACGGTTTCCATACTGGAGAAGGAAGAATTCTCTCAGGTTTGCTTCTCCCTAGCGGCTCTACAATATACCTGTTATTATTATTATTATTATTATTATTATTATTATTATTTTCTATTTTCTTTTTTGCTTTTTAACGAAGGGGCTACAGGGTGTTCATGGTCTCACTACTAGATTGGACTCATAGTGATCTGCCTGTTTACAGCCTCCAAAGAGCTGGGATTACAGGTGTGCACCACCACACCCAGTCTCAATTGCTGTCTCAGCCTGCCCTGGAGGAGGGGCTGGGACAGCAGGCCCTGGGGATAGAACCCCAGCCCCTTAATCTGCTTGCAGGCTCTTTAATCTGTTGAGCTATTTGACCAGCCCTTTTTAATTATTTTATTTTATTTTTTAGGGAAGGGTCTACAGGGTGTTCATGGTCTCATCTGCCTCTTTACAGCCTCCCAAGACCTGGGATTACAGGCATGCACCACCACACCCAGTGTCAATTGCTGTCTCAGCCTGCCTGTGGTAGGGGGGGGACTGGCACAGCAGGCCCTGGGGATCGAACCCCTGGCCCCTGCACTGCTTGCAGGCACTTTAATCTGCTGAGCTATTTGGTCAGCTCAAAATTAAGATCATCTCTGATCCTACCCTTACCTCTTACCCCTCAGCCGTGATCCAGGGAAGTGCTGGGGTCTCAGGCCTGTGAAGAACACTGAAGTCCTTGTTCACATTTTGGTCCTTGTTTTCAAACCATTTTGGAGTGAAATATTGTCATTTGGGGAACCAATTCTGTCAGGAAGTCATTTCAAGTAAAAGTCAAATCCACAGCACTCCACACAAATAACAAACAGCCTACAAAGTCTTTCAGTGGGACTCTAAGAACTGCCATTTGGAAGGGAGGTCAGGAAGTGGGGTGCAAACATCTGGTGTTCTGAAGGGCTGGGCTGGGGGCTGTGTGCAGATGTGGGACGCCGTGGGCTCTGTGGCCTGGCCTCTGAGTACCTTCTCTTTCCTCTTTCTCAGGATTGATTTTTGGCCACCAGGACACTGAGTCACCAGGACATTGAGTCACCCAGATGTCTATTGACTAGAAATGCTACTCAGATAGATGGACTATTTAACATGATGATGGACCATTTCACTGACTCCTTCTCACCTTTATTTTTTAAATAGCCAGTGTGCTAATTTGCTTAGCATTTCTTGGCACAATTGGCTGCGGGTGGTCTTTGACTCTTCAGAGGATCTTTTTTTTAAGTCACTTTCACAATTCACACTGGATCCTTAGGCATTTTACAGGAATGGATTAACATTAACATGGTAAATCCCACACCCCTCTTTCCTGAAACTAGTATTAAAAAACACTTTGGCTCCTGGTGTGTCTCGAAAAGATTGTGATGCTAAAAACAATAGGCTCTTCTCAAAACAACCTTCATAGAAAAGGCGTAGCATGTGTTAGAAAATTTAACTACTAACATCTCCCAACACACCTGCATCCTGAATATAAGCCACCAGATAGTTCTCACTGGATGAAATGTGGCCCTATCAGAGTAGCAGTCCCAGGCAGAAATGGTAATTGCTGCAGTTTCAAGCTGATGGACAGTTTTTGGGTAGCATCCAAAATTTTGCTAAAACTGTAATGAGATCTTCATTAGAGGTCCCACTGGATCACAATGTCACCTGTTTTCCCATGTATTTGGAAACACAATGCTTCTAAGGCTGTGTAATCTATGATCTATAAGGTACCTTTACTTTTATACTGGCTTGTTTAAGATGTAAGGATAGCATGCTGAGATGATGTCTGGTGAATATCCCAGGTAGTTCAAAAGGCAGATAGAAAAGGTAGAGGCTAACTCAATTCATTCTGAATTGACTGCTAAGAATTCCCTAGTTATTAAAAATCTGAGACAATGGATGGTTCTACTATACCATTGCTGCCATCAGCTTAGGCAGAACAAAGTGGAGCTACATCCAAAGAACTGCAAGTAAGAGAAGTCAACTGCAAAAATACAAGATGAAATAAGCGACTCAAGGAAAAAGACAAGTGAAGAACATTAGCTGGAAGACATCTTACCTTACATGGCCTTATTGCTTTTTCCCATCATACAGTTCTACTATACACCAAGAATTCCCAGAGTGCACTTTGTGCCCACTGAAAAATGCTCAGCTTTTTATGCAGCAACATTCACCTTATGTTCTCAACATCACTACATACACATATATGCCAAAAACATATACAAGAATGTTCATACAGCACTGTTCACAATTGTTTCTAAGTGGAAAAGATTCAAACGTTCATTAACTACAGAATGATTTTTATACAGCTCTGAAAAGGAAAGAGCTAGTTCTATTTTCAAAATAATATGTTGTCTTTCTGGTCCGGATCGTAGCTGCACAGGTGTGTGCAGATGTGAAATTTCATCAAACTGACTTAATCAATGAACTTGTTGTGCATGTTTTACCACATAGAAATGTTTGTTTATTCTTGCAGTACTGAAGGTCCAACATAGGTCCTCAACCATGCTAGAAAAGTGCTCTGTCACTGAGCTGCATCCCCAAGCCAGAAGTTTACTTTTAAGAAGTGTATTGTGGGTAGGTTAAAGGAGGCATGAGCCTTTAATCTCAGCATTCCACAGACTGTAGCAAGAGGACCACAAGTATGAGCTAAGCCTGGGCTACATAGCAAGTCTCTACCTCAAAAGCAAACAAATGCATAAACAAAGACTTTGCCTTGAATATTAACTATATTTCCAACTTTTAAGATTCTGTTTTTGAAATTTAAAAATATTCTATTTATGAGTTATTTCTTGAGATTCTCTTCTCCATTTCAATTACTGCTTTCATCTCTTGTATGATCTATTGCCTGTCTTCACGTCGGTCTGTCTACCTCTCGTCTGCCTCTTTCAGTCCACACTGGGTTCATTGTCCATAGGAAAGCCCACATCTGATCACCTACTGCTGTACTCCAAATCTTTTAGGACTTCTTCTTCACAAAACAAAAGGCAAAGGTGACAGGAAATTGAAGTTTGAGAGAGAGCCATCAGTGAAGACTCTTCATCTATGTAACTGAGGAAAAAAGAGATGTCCTGAACAAAAAATATGTAAAATAAAAAAATGGGTGAGGCCTGGAGTGAAAGATTCAAATACACCGAAGGTGGGTTTGTGACTGGCAATTCTGGGTAGAGGACCCAGTTCTAAACATCTAATCATAGGGCCAGCCAGATAATTCAGTGGATTAAAGCCTGCTCAAGCAGTCTGCAGACCAGGTTCAGTCCCTGTTGTGCCATGCTGATCCCGCCCCCAAAGCACACTGAGATGGTGATTTGACTGGACATGGTGGTGTGCGCCTGCAATCCCAGCACTTGGGAGGCTGAAAACAGGAGGATCATTACAAGTCTGATCTGTGTAGTGAGGCCCTGTAGATCCTGTACTAAATACATAAAAAAAAAACCAGAAACAAAAGCAAAAAGAACTGTGATGGGGCTGGGGAGCTAGCTCAGTGGCATAAGTGCTTGCCTGGCACATGCAAGGTCCTGAGTTCCATTCCTGGTACCAAATTTAGAAAGAAAGAAAGAAAGAAAGAAAGAAAGAAAGAAAGAAAGAAAGAAAGAAAGAAAGAAAGAAAGAAAACTTTGGGCTGGAGAGATAGCTCAGGAGAATAAGGGCCTGCCTGGCAAGTGCAGGATCCTGAATTCAATCTCCAGTACTGCAAAAATAAATAAATAAATAAATAAACAAACAAACAAACAAACAAACAAACATCTAATGAAAGACTCAATGATTTGGAACCAATACATAGGTAGGAAAAAGTAGTGAATATCTCAAGGCAAACTCATCCAAGGGGAGATGGATCAAAACAGCAGGAGGTGAGTTCTCATCAGGTAGCTGGACTCTAAAGGAAGGCTTCTGTAGCTATGATTAACAGCACCTCAACAGTCAGTTAACTCAACAAGTATTAACTGCACTTCATTAACTCAGTGCTCCATTATTCACCTCTTCCATGAGCAATTAACACTGATCAAGACCTACAGGCAGAAGCGCTGCCCAGGAACCACAGTTTCTCCCGGTGTTCTCCATAGCTGTCTGGGTGGCCCTCCTAGTTACCACAGATACGAGGGCTGGGACTTCCTCTCATTAGAGTTTCTAAAAGCCAAGAGTCAGCAGAACAAACCACAGCCAAATCCCAAACCCTCAGCTCCTCCCCAGGTAGTTAGGGATGAAAAAAGACACTATTCCCTATGCTCTATTATACGGCAAGGACAGGGGCATGAGGCCCGTCTGTGGACCTCACCCTAATATGTATCTCAGCCCCATCTCCTTTTAGATCAAAGTCTTTCATTCTTCAATCTATCTTCAGCAAGCTCTGTAACACTTTATTCTTAAACCCCAAATAGCTCTTTTTCAGTGTTTATTATATGTTGCTAAATTATGGGGCTGGGGGTAAAGTTGGTTACAACATATCTACAATGTGCTCCTGTTTTAGTATAAGAAATATTTCTTTCAATGTTTATATATACACATTTACGATGTGTATATAAGAACTAGAAGGAAATACTATACCAAAACATTAAAAGAAAGCATTTTTTAGAAATGAAATGATGGGAAGTTTTCTGTTCTTGGCTGTGCAACTTTATTTATTTATTTTTATTTATTTATTTGTGTGTGTGTGTGTGTGTGTGTGTGTGTGTGTGGCCAGCTCAGCCCACCAGGGGGCGGCGCTGGCTGGCATGTGGCGCTGGGGGATTGAACCGCAGTCCCTGTGATTTGCTAAGCTTGTTCTAAATAGGTGCTTTAGACCACTGAGCCATCTCACCAGCCCCTGTGCAACTTTAAAAGATGATATATTTATGGTTTGTATTTAGATATACTCCCAATCTTCATGTAGTCCATAGGTGGGGCTGTTGGGAGGTGGCTGGATATAGGGCTTGTTAATATGAATTAAGATTGAGGCTGGGGAGATGGTTTAGTGGAATAAGCATTTCCCTGGCAAGTACAAGAGCCTGAATTCAATCCTGGATTCTGAAAAAAAAAAGCATACAAATATGAATTAAGATTGTGTGATAAATAAAATGGGCATTAGTTTAGCATAGTTTTGGGTGTACTTAGATATGGATAATGGCAAGAGCCACTCAGTGTAGCCGGTACCATTCTATAGGCTTGTAGCCTGGATGGCATAAAAGGGAAAGGAAGGCTTGCTGCTGCTGTTACTTTGCTACCTTCTGCCTACCCTGCCATGGACTGTTCTTTCTTTGCCATGCCCCCCTGCCTTGGACTATAAGCCAAAATAAAATTTTCCTCCTTTAATTTCTGGATGTTGAGCACTTTGTCTCCATAGTAAGAAAGTAACTAAGACACACACACACACACACACACACACACACACACTCACACACACACACGCACACGTGTAACACACATACATATATAACACACATGTGTGTGCGTCTGTGTAATAAGGGATAACTCCCTCAAGGTCTTTTTTATTCCAAAATTGAAAAAAAAGCTTCCATTTTTAGTATAGAAGAGCACCCTCTCTACAGATACCAAGTACAAACTCAGGAAAAAAAAATTAGGAAGAAAGACACCTGGAGATTCTGGAGAATGAGAGGAAAGAAACAAGTGACTTTTGTGTGGGAGGCTGAAACTGGAAAGGCCCAACATTGGCATACCTTCCATTTTTATAGCTTTAGTTTAAGTAAAGGCTACTGTTGCAGCATGGCATAAAGCAGTCAAAATTCTGGTTTAAGACATAGTCAGATATCAGAACCCAGGTTAGCAACAGCCATTTGAGCTGTGTTAAGGAATCCTAGAGGAGAGCAGGGCTAAAGAGAAAGCCCCAAATCCTATGGGTATGGTCTGCAAAATGCTCTGACACCATGGATCTGGGATACCTTATTGTAGATTCCAATTACCTTAGAGCTAAAGCTAAAAGATTTGAACTAGTAATTGAACTGATGCCCACCATAGATAAGACAAAGTTTGTATTCTAAGACTAAACAAAGTTAATTGCTTCACAAAACAATGACAAAAATCACCACCAGAATCCAGTCTTCACAAGCTAGTTCAACATATGTATGTGTATATATGTATGTTGTGTCTCTATGTGTATGTATGTATGTTGTGTCCAACACACAACCCCAAATTACTTGACATACAAAAAAATGAAACAAAACAAAACATACAAATAAAAAACCAGGAAAACATGACTTACCATTCTTAAGAGATAAAACAGCAGTCAAGTTCAAAGCCAAGATGATTCAGATATTGGAATTATCAGACAATGTGTTTAAATTCATCTTTTTAACTGTGATCAATGAGAGAAAGAAAAAAGTGCTTGTGATGAATGAAAAAGGAAGAAACTTCAAGGGAGGCAATAACAACTATAGAAAATTAATCACTGCATGAATTATAATAGCTAGATCTTGAAAACACTTTATATACCCATTGACAGATGAATGGATGAATAAAATGTATTTATACACAATGGAGTACTACTCTGGCATAAGGAAGGATATACTTCAGTCACTTGTAGGCAAATGGGTGCAACTTGAGAACCTAATGTTAAGTGAAACAAATCAGATACAAGAGAGACAGAAGAGAGAGAGAAAAATAGATGACAGATAAATAGGAAATCAGGAGATCTTTTTATAGCTGGATGAGGGAACAAGAGGTGGAAAGACAAGAGGAAAAAGGGATGGACAAAAGGGAATCCAAGGAGAACAAAGATGATGAAAGCAGCTTTTGCAATGGAGAAGGGGACTAGGAGTTGGAGGGAGCAGAGAGGAAGGGGAGAGGGAAGAGATGAAAAGACAAAAGAAAAAATGTACAATGTACATGTACTGACTCTCCATGATTAAGGTGATCATTATGTGACGTGAACATGTACTAATAAGCAAATTAACCAAAGCCTAAAACTGAAAAATACAGTGTCTGGGTCAAAAACAAAGCAAAATAAAACAAACCACTGAATGGATTTATCAGAGTGGGAAAGATAAAATTTAGTGAATATGAAGATAAATCAACAGAAATTCTTTGGGCTCGCAAGATAGCTCAGCTGTCCAAAATGCCTGATTAAGCAAACTTAGGTAAGCGCAGGGACCGCAGTTCAATCCCCGGCACCACATGGTGCACCAGCCCCACTCCCAGGGTGGGCAAAGCCGGCCACAGGAAAAAAAAAAAAAAAAGAAAAAGAAGAGTTGGCCAAATAGCTCAGTAGATTAAAGCACCTGCAAAGTTTCGGTCCCCAGGCCTACCATGCCGGTCCTTCCCCCCGGGGCGCGCAGAGACAGCAATTGAGACTGGGCATGGTGGTGTGCACCTGTAATCCCAGCTCTTGGAAAGCTGTAAACAGATGGATCACTACAAGTCCGATCTAGTAGTGAGATCCTGAACATCCTTTAGACCCTTCCATAAAATATGAAAAAGAAAAGAAAAGAAAAGAAAAGAAAAGAAAAGAAAAGAATTCTCCAATCTGAAGAAAGAGAATAAATGCTGGGACATAAAATGAGCAAGCCTCAAGTTTCTGTTGGACAACATGAAAAGATTCAACATGCAGATAATTGTGCTAGAATAAGCTAAAAGAACAAATTAAAAAAAATATTTTAAATAACCTCCAAAAGCTTCCAAACTTTGGTGAGCCACAACAAGATAAATATGAAAATACTATATATTACACATGATAATCAAGTGGATTAAAAACCGCAGATGAAAAGGACATCTTACGCTGAGCATAAATAAGGTTCCTGGGTTTGATTTTCAGCATATAAAAGTAAATTCTGGATGTGGCCAGAGAAACTAAGTATTACATGCAGGAGAATAACAATTGAAATGCTTGTCTTCCAATCAGAAACTACAAAAGCCAAAGGCAGTAGAATAACACCTTTAACATACTGAGGCAAAACATGTTAACCCAGAATTCTATAACCAGTGAAATTATTTCAAGAATGAAGATGAAACAAGAATGGGAAACAGGCTCACTGTGTACACATATATGCAATGAGTTACTCCAAGTGGAACTGTTGCTGAGGGATTGGAGATATCATGGCCGCCAAAGGGATGACAGCGACACGGAGAATGGCCCAAGTGGGCGCCAGAGAAAAGCAAGTACTCTGAGGTCAAAGCAAAAGATGAACT
>NW_004524639.1:2585737-2663617 GCF_000260255.1 Octodon degus
GCCCTCCTTTTTCTCTAATTTTGGTCTGCAAACTTAGGTTGTTAATCCTCCAGAAGAGAAATTTATTGTTATTACCATACATCCTAGGCTGTTAAGCTTAACCTCACTATATACTCTGGTTTCTCATCAGATCTTGAGCCCACTCTTTAGTGGCACCTGGGGGATGGAACAGATTCCAGTCACTGTCGCTTTCTCGCTGGGAAGATGATTATGGTGAGTGAGATACGAGCAACCCAGGGCTTTAGACAAACAAAGAGCTGGAAAGTGGTGTAGGAGATAGTAATGGCACTTAGTTGCATTTTGAAAACAGTAGTGCTCCAGAAACAAGCAATGCCTGCAAGAAGCAGGGCTATGGGATGACAGACGGTTTGCAAGGCACAGAAAATAAATAAGCTTCCCATTTCTCCCTCCCACATACAACAGGAGTGCTCTGTTTACCGGACATTCAGTGTGCTCTCCGTGCTAACCAGCAGGCTCCCACAGAAAAACCCCCCTGACCCTTGCTGAGGACTACAGAGGGCAGAAAGACCCAGGGCTATGAAAAGTGTACACATGAAAAAGTGGAGCTCCTGGGGGAGGTCAGTGAGAAGAGGGATGAAGACCAGTGTCCGAGTCAGGGGCTATGTGGAGCTGTATGGGGCAAAGGGCTTGCAGAGAGCCACTTTAAGCAGAAAGGCGGAACACCATGAGCTGTGGGCAGAGCAGGTTCCCCTGAGGGAGAGCCACAGACACATCCCTAGAGACATGGGGGCGAGCAGCATGATTCAGCTAGCCAGAACTCCTATTGTTTCCCCAAATGTGGGAAAGACATGACAGAGTGCAAGGTCCCACCCCCTACTCTCCACTGCCCACTGGCAAAGAAGCCCTGGGCCTAGCCTAGGGGCTATGTCAAGTTCAGCAGGCAGGTTGGAGAGCAGAGCTCTGGAGACAGACACAGAGACCGTATGTAGAGGGATAGAGAGTGGCAGTGGGTCACAGGCCTTCTGGTGATGCAAAGTCTGTGGAAAGAAGACAGAGATGACTGTGAGATTCGCCTGGCAGTGAAGGCAGTGTGAGTGGGAGGTCCTTGGCAGAAATTAATGGAGAACCGGTTGTTGGGCGAACTATATCACATCTGCTTCTTCCCAAATCAATGGAAGCAACTGGATCTTGGGATAGTGACAGGCCTGCAGTTGGCCAGGCCTGAATCAAAGCTTTCATGTAAGAGGCAGGTCTGCAGAGACTGGCAGCCCTCAGCACCTCCAGGCAAGCAATTCTGTGGCCTAGAGTGGGAAAAGTGCTTGGTGGCTCACAATCAGACTATGAGTCCATGCAAGGGAAGCTTTGTGAACATTTTGGGTTAATGCTACTGCAACTCTGTGGAGGTTTGTTTGCTTCCTTGCTTCATCATTTAGTCTGGGTATTCTATTTTTTTTCCTTCTAGTGCTTACTTCTTTATGAGTATTGCAACTGTTTTTAAGGTTTTCCCCCTTATCGGGCTCTATTATTTGTCTATTTATTTATTTCTCCACTCCTTATATTTTCCTTCTCTCTTGCTCATTTTGTCTCTTTGTTTTCTCTCTCCTCCTCCTGACCAACCGTTCCTACAGCATATATAGAACAGGTGCTTGCACATGAGCAAAAGAGAAGAGGAACTAAGCAGTACTTTAATTTAAATAGTATTATTGAAGGACATTTTGGGGTAGTCCATAACAAAACTGTGCTTAGAGGAGCCAAATAAAACAAACTACAAATAATATACTCACAGGTTCTGACAACCTGAAAGCATTCTTCAATCTCTAACTATATTTCTATCCCTCTGCATCCCTTCTCCCACATCCACAAATATTGTTTCAATCCCCCTCAATACTAGCCCTTTAGTATATTTATAAAAATACTTCCAAAAAGCTCAACCTTTTGTCTTATTTCACATATTGATAGTTCTCTTTCTACTTTTTTAGACTAACCACAAATAGCAGCATAATACAGTCTATAAGGACCTTGACAAAAGGAGAAAACTATAAAAACAAGTTTTAACATTCATGGTCAAATTGACTGATGTTATAACCCATAGAGGTTCTCTTCTTACAACACAGTGATTGGGTCAAGCCCAACTAAACCGAATAGATGGAAGTGGTAAGCAATACCTCTTGATAAACAAAGCCAAGATTTTATAACTGGAAAGAGAACCTAATTAGGGCTGGCGAGATGGCTCAGTGGTCTAAAGCACCTACTTGGAACAAGCTTGGCAAAGCACAGGGACCACAGTTCGATCCCCCAGCACCACATGCCAGCCAGCCCCACCCCCTGGTGGGCTGAGCTGGCCACACACACACACACACACACACACACACACACACACAATAAATAAATAAATGTTTTAAAAAAAAGACAACCTAATTAAAAAGATCTTCATATCAACAATAAAAATAGAAACCAGAAAACACAAGATATTTAAATGCCTCCAAAAACTCCCCAAGTCCTACAAAGCAGACCAAAGGAGCATGGATGGAGAAGTATGGGTAGAGAAGAAACAAAGCACCAAACGACTAACTTACCTTAAATGACCAATGAGGAAGCAAAGAAACTTGGCAAGCTCAAAGATGACACAAAGAAATAGATAATGGAATTAAAAAGAAAAAAAACTGATACATTCAAATCAAACCCATTCAAAACATGGATGAAAAATTTGCCAAAGAAGCAGAGTCCATGAAAAAAAATGCGAAAAACATAAATCTTGAAGATAAAGAATTCTACTAAATTTTTGAGCAACAGAGGCAACTGGTATGAGGAGAACGTGTCAGATCTGGAAGACAAAAATGAAACAAAATATCATATACACAAAGATAACTTGAAAAATTAAAAGTTCAGGGAGAATGGATCCAATGGGGACTATAGAACACGAAGAAGACTAACCTAAGACAAATCGGAATTAAAGAAAAATCAAAGGACAGCACACATGGAATAAAAAAATCTATTTATATAAATCATAGCAGAAAACTTTCCAAGTATGGGGAAAGAACTCACTATACAAATAAATGAGGCATATGGAACCTGAAATCATTAAAAATGGAGAAAAACTCACCACCAAATATCATAATTATAATCCTAGAAGTCCAACACGAAGATAGACTCTTACACTGTAACATAAAATTAAGATGACACCAGATTTTTCAGCACAAACTTTAAAGGTCAGGAGAGCTTGAAGTGAATATTTCAAGCCCTAAACAGAATGAAACAAAGCATGGATGGGGGACAGCTCGGTGGTCTAAGTGCCTGCCTGGCATATGCAAGGAACTGGGTTCCATCCCTGGTACTGCGTCCCATGCTGGCCTCACACCAAGCTGGCCACCAAAGGGGACTCAGGTCAACAATTTCTGACATTGCCAGTGAAGTGGAAGACTCAATACTGTTATGGACTACTGGACTCTTTTAGAATATTTTGCTGAGTTAACACACCTATAATATTCAAATAACAGAACTAAACAAAAAAAGGGGATATAGATGAATGTCCAATTTGTATCTGTGTATTCAAAGTGCTTAGGATAGCTATATAGTTACATTCTCTTAATGAATAGAGGGATTTGTTCCAATAGTGTTTGTAAATAGGATATCATGTCCACATCTTGTACAACAAATAACCACTAGGAAGAATATATGCAATGTGTTAATGATTGAAACTGTCCTACCAATTTGGTTTGAAACTGTCTCATTGCTATTTGTTTCTCAATAAAATTATGGGTAAAAAAAAAGTAACAGCAAAAATTTTACAGACACCTAGGCATTAAATAACCCTTTCCCATATTGATTAGTCACAGAAGAAATCATGGAACAGATTTAACAATGTGTAGAAATAAACAGTAATGCCAGTAGAACATACCAGAACTCATAGTACACAAGGAAAAGAGTCCTAAAGGGGAAGTTTATTACTGTGAGTGCCCACATTACAAAAACAGAGAAAGGTCACATAAATAACCTCATGATCCTTCTCGAGTTCCTAGAAAAACCAGAATAGTCTAAATATAATCCTAACACAAGCAAGGATGTCACAAAGTTTAGAATGAACATTAATGGAGACAAAAAACATGAAAAATTAATTCATTAAAGAGGTGGGCCTTTGAAAGAATGAACAAATAGAAAAACCCTTAGTCAATCTTATCAAAAGAAGAGACCCACATCAATGTAATTAGGGATGAAAAAGGCAAAATCACAACAAATATGGCCAAAAACCAGAAGGTTTTTAGTAAATAATATGAAAACTTGTACTAAACAAATGAGAGAATCTAGAAGAAATAGACATATTCTTAGACATATGAATTCCTAAAACTGAACCAAGAGGGCACAAAAATCTTGGATAGTTCAAGAACAGGCATTTAGATTGAGAAAGTAATGAAAAACACCCAAACTAAGAAAAGTCCAGAACCTAATGAATTAATTGCTGAATTCTGTAAGAACTTCAGAATAGACCTAATAATAAACCCAATATTCCTTAAACTCATTAGTGAAATTGAAAAGGAAGAACACTTCCAAACTCATTCTTGGAAGGTAGCATTATCTTGATTCTGAAATCAAACAAGAAGCCAACTATAGAAGAAAGCTACAGGCCAATCTCTTTAATTAACACAGATGCAAAAATCCCCAAACTGATACTGAAAAGTGATGCAACAAATTATCATAAAGATCATATATCTTGTCCAATTTGGTTTCATACCAAGGATGCAACGATATTTTCGCAAATATAAATCAATAAATGGAACATATCCCATAAAAAAGCAAAGACAAAAATCACAGAACCCCTCAATACATGGACAGAATGCCTTTGACAAAAGTTAACATCCACTTGTGATAACCAGCTTGAGGAAAATACATATAGAAGGCCCTTATCTCAATTTGACAAAAGACATTTATGACAAGCCACAGACAACATCCTGATAAAAGAGGAAAAACGGAAAGCTTTCCCTCTAAAATCAGGAATATG
The DNA here is from genome assembly GCF_000260255.1 of Octodon degus. Taxonomy (NCBI): domain Eukaryota; kingdom Metazoa; phylum Chordata; class Mammalia; order Rodentia; family Octodontidae; genus Octodon; species Octodon degus. The sequence goes on from NW_004524639.1 coordinate 2,590,695, forward strand.
ATGTGGATGCTCACTATTACTATTCTTGTTCAATATAGTAATAAAAATAGCCAGAGCAATCAAGCAAGATGAAGAAATAAAAGGGATATGTTTTAGGAAAGGAAGAAGTCAAGTTGTCATTATTTGCCTTTTTTTTTTTTTCAGAACCAGAGATAGAAATCAGACCCTTGTGCTTGCCAGGGAAGCACTTATTCTACTGAGCCATCTCCCCAACCCCTCAAACAGTCATTATTTGAAGGTGATCTGATCCTTTATATGAAAGACACAAAATTCCACCAAAAACATCCTAGAACTAATATATTCAGTAATTTATCAGTAAACACAATGAATGCAAAAATCAACTGTGTTCAGGTATACTAATACTGAACACACCAAGAAAGAAACTGGAAAGCATTATCATTCTCAATAACATCAAGAAAAATGAAATACTTCGGAATAAACCTAATTCAATACTTAGGAATTAGCCTAATACTTAGTAAGTAAAAAACTTGTATACTGAAAACTACAGGATACTGAAAAAAGCAATAAAGAGGACATCAGAAAATGGAAAAATATTCCCTGTTCCTGGATATGCAGACACAGCATTGCCAAAATGGCCAAACTACCAAAACTCATGTATAAATTCAATGCAATTCCAATCAATCCTAATCAAAATATCAATAGCATTCCTCACAGAACTAGAAAAAACTGCCTAAAACTTATATGGGAGCAGAAGAGGTGCAGAATTGAAAAACAAGTCTTGGGCAGCGAAAGCAAAGCAGAAGGCACCACAATCTCAGATTTCCTGCTATGTTACAAAGGTACAGTGATGTTTTAAAAAAAGCAAAACAAACATACAAATAAAAAAAAGAACAGGGCCACAGGGATAGCTCAGCAGTCCAAGTGTCTGCCTAGGCAAGTGCAAGGGCCCGGGTTCCATTCCTGGTATTGCATGCACTGCTGGCCCTGTCCCAGGCAAACCAAGCCAGCTGCCAAGATGGGCAGGGTGTGGTGGTGCATGCCTGTAATCCCAGTGCTGGGGAAGCTAAAACAGGAGGATCAGTATGCGTCTGAACTACATAATGAGATCTTATACCAAATACATAGAAAAAACCCCAGCATAGTACTGACCCCAGAAAAGATAGGTAGATCAGTGGTACCAAACAGAGGGCAAAGAAAACACCCAGGCACATTAAATCATCTGATATTTAACAAAGGGACCAAAAGTGTATGTTGGTGGAAAGATAGCCTTGTTACCATATGGTGCTGGGAAAACTGGTTGTATACCTGTAGAATAGTGAACCTAGAATCATATCTATCACCATGCACCAAAATAAAGTCAAGATGGATCAAAGATGTATATATAAAAACAGAAACACTTAATCTGCTGGAAGATATAATAGGTAAAAACCTGGAAGACAGGAAGACACAAACAAGTTAAGGACTTTCTGAACAGGACCCCATCTGCGTAAGAAATAACATTCGGATTTAACAAATGGGACCATATCAAATTAAAATTGACTGTCCAGCAAAGGAAACAACCAAAAAAGTAGAGAGACAACTTATAAAGCAAGAACAACTTTTTGTTAGCTACTCTTCTTTGGACTAATATCTAGAATGTATAAAGAGCTCAGAAAAATCGTACCTCCCAAAGTAAAAGATCCAATGGAAAAAAAATAAGCGGTTGAAATGGACAGACATTTCTCAAACATAGAAATGGCCAATAAATACATGAAATATTATTCAAAATTATCAGCTATCATAGAAATGCAAATTAAAGCAACAATGAGTTTGTATCTTAAGAATGCCTGCTACCATCACAAAGTCAAACAATAACAAGTGTTGGCAAGGCTATGGGGGAAAAGGAACTCTTCTATATTGTTGGTGAGTATGTAAACTAGAGTAATCACTATGGAACTCAGTATGGAGATTCCTCAAATAACTAAAACTAGGAACTCCATCTCAGCCAGCTATACTCCTTCAAACTATCTTCCCAAAAGAACTAAAGAGATCATATTACATTGATATATGTATACACACGTTTATTGTAGCACAACTCACAGCAGTTAAATCTTGGAAGAAAAAAAGGAAGGAATGAAAGAAACAAAATGTGGCACACATACACAGTGGAGTACTATTGAGTCATAAATAAGAAATTTTGTGGTCATTTGGAGGAAAATTATATACTCTAAAACTATAATGTTAATTGAAATAAATCAGATATATAAGCTTAAATATTGTATAACTTCTCTTATATGAGAAATCCTTAAATAATTTAAAGAGCAAAAGAAAAGGTAGATAGTAGGAAATAGGAAGATAGATCTTTGGTAAATGGGAAGATAAATGAGATGGAATGAGGGGGAGAGAAATGAAAAGAAGAAAAATAAGAATAAAGATAAATTATAATCCATGTATCTACTCCCCACAATGAATACAATCATTATGTACTATAATTATATACTAATAAAAAATAAAACATAATAATTACTGATAGAGAGCAAAGGACAAAAGCCACCTAGGATCCCTTGTTAGCTGGTCCCCCAAGACTCAAGAAAATGTTGAAGGCCATTCTGTTTCTAAGTATGGCTGCAATGAGGCCTGGCCTATCTTGGGCAGTCCCTCTCTACCCCAGTTCTCTGCATTTCCAGCACATCTAGTTACTCTTAAGAAGTACAAGCAAGGAAGGGAGCAAGCTGGGTTGGTCTAAGGTCATTGTAGAAGGGTCCTACAAAAGACATTTGTGCGTGGCACCATACACCTATGATGTCAGCACACTCTGGGATGGAGGCAGAAGGATCACAAATCTGAATCCATCTTGGGAAATTTAGAACTTAGCAAGACCTTGTCTCAATTTTTTTTTCAAAAAGGCTGGTCTTGGGCCGACGAGATAGCTCAGTGGTCTAAACGCCTGCTTAGGCAAGCGCAGGGACTAGGGTTTGATCCCTGGCACCACATGCCTCACTGGCCTGGCCCCGAGGCACATTAAGCTGGTTACTGAGACCAGGCATGGTGGCGCATGCCTGTAATCTCAGCGCTGGGGAGGCTGAAAACAGGAGAAACACTATGAGTCGGACCTGCATAGTGAGACCCTGTACCAAATACATTTAAAAAAGGGGAAAAAAGGCTGATCTTGTAGCTGAGTGCATTCAATCTCCAGCACCATGTGTGCGTGCATGCGTGTGCACATACACACATTCACAAAGATATTTTCAAATAAAAGAAACTAAGCAATCTCATTCTCAGTAGCCCTGCTCTGTAATAAACAGAAGTGCTTTGGTTAGAAGGGAAGTAATATCAGGAAGAAACTTTCATATTCAGGAAGCAATGAAGATCAACAGCAATAGCATCCAAATATAAAATCAATAGGCAGAAAAAAATTATTTAGTCAACTATCTAGATATGAAATGTTGGAAGTGGTTTAAAGGACTTAAAGAAAATATCAAAAGAACAGATTGAAAAGCCAGCATCCACACAAGACCCGCAAAGCCACAGCAGATTCCTACTGTAGAAGACAGGGCTGGAGTCTACCTTTCTTCGCAGTAAAAATGTGCAGGCTGTAATCAATGTGGGTGAAGGAGGAGTCTTCGAGCTGATCCAGAACAGATCCTTCCACTGGCATCTCGGGGAGGGCTCACCTCATGAGATCTGGTCTGTACTAGGGTGTCTACTTCTCTCTTTGGGGCCTTTTAAAATTAAATACTACCTTGTACTCTTATTCTTGTCTATATAGAGTACAGACACCCCTAGGCCTCTAGATATCTAGATTTTAGAGTATGAGTTAAGCCAAGCATGGTAGAGCCATGTCTGTATTCTCAACACTTGGTAGGCTGAAGCAGGAGGGTCACAAGTTCAAAGCCAGCCTGGGCTACATAGTGAGTTCAAGGCCAGTTTGAACTATATAACAAGAGTCTTTCTTTAAAAAAAGTAAATAGAGTTTGAATTACAATTACATATAGAGCTGAAATTAAATATGCACCTAAGATTTCATTGAATTTGAATGGAAGAAATCAAAATTGAGATAATATTTTTTATAAAAAATTTTTTTAGGGGCCGGGGAGATGGCTCAGTGGAATAAGTGCTTCCCTGGCAAGCGCAAGGGCCTGAGTTCAATCCCCGGTTCCGCCAAAAAAAAAAAAAAAGAAGAAAAAAAATTTAAATGAAGGGCCGGCCAAATAGCTCAGAGGATTAAAGCGCCTGCAAGCAAGAGCGTGGGCCAGGGGGATTCAATCGCCGGCCCTTCCCCTGGGGCGCGCTGAGATGGAGATGGATACTGGGAGTAGTGTCCAGCGCCAGTATTCCCAGCACTTGGGAGCCTATAAACAGGATCACTACGAGTCCAATCTATGCAGTGAGACCCTGTACAAGCTGTCCTTACAAAAATAGGACCAGCCAAATAGCTCAACGCATTAAAACACCTGCAAGCAGGTGCGGGGGCAGAGGGTTCTATTGCCCCGCTTCCAGGGCATGGTGGCATGCGTCTGTAATCCCAGCATTTGGGAGGCTGCAAACAGAAGAACTACTTCGAGTCTGATCTAATAGTGAGACCCTGAACATCTTGTAGACCCTTCCATAAAATGCAGAAAAAAAATTTAAAAAAGGAATACAAGAATTTCTTGTGCTGTAGAACACATGGATCAAACCTGAAGGTTTGCATGTGCTAGGCAAGCTGTCTGCCACTGAGGCTACTGAGGCACAGAAACATCCAATTACAAAAAAATGACCTTAAATGACAATGTTGACAGCATTTTGGTTAAAACATTATAGTTATAAAATGTTCATGTAAACTGGTTTGAACTCAGTGTGTGTGTTGGGGGGGACTGAACACAGGGCCTTCTCCCTGAGCTTATTTAATTGAGATAGCATCTTGCTGAGTTGCCCTACCTAACAAAGAAGATCCGGTCTAAGAAGATAGTTATGCAAGTGAACTGAAAGGTGGAAGAATTCTTAGAAGGTCTTTGGTGAGCTGAAAAAACATTAACAGCAGCGGAGAAGTAAATGACTTCACAAAGGAGGTAAGACACGCATGGACAGTAATGAAAGGAAATATGAACAAAGCAAATCACTTGTACTATGGCCGTGGGATTAAAATTTGTGTTCATTTATGCATTTTGTAGTGCCAGTGCTTGAACCTAAGGCCATTGCGCTGAGCTATAAGCCTAGGCTTTTTTCTTTACTTTCTTTTGCAAAATTTTGAGACTGGGTCTTACTAAGTTGCCCATGCTCAGCTAAAATTTTCAGTTCTCTTGCCTCAGCCTCCAGAGTGCTGGGATCACCGGCATGCCCCCCCCAACCTAAATTTTGTGTGTGTTCTGTTTTGTTTTGTTTTGAGACAGAGTCTTGTTTTTGAACAATTTTATTATTTAAAACTCAGTGAAGCTGTAGGGGGAAATTGGATGCCCTAGGTAGGGGTCAGAAGGAGAAAAATAACCTCAGCAGGGTCCCAAGAACGGAAAAAACAAGCAGGGCCTGATCTTGCTTTTGCAACATTGTTCACCCTAATTGTTGCAATGTGTACTCAAGTTCCTCTATGGCTCTTCAGACCCAAACAGCTAACAATAAACCCACCAGTCATGTGGGGCTGTCCCCAGATGGAGAGACCCCCACCTCCACCCAGTAAGTACAGCCCACTCTCAGCTTTTACCCAGCTCTGGGGCCCCTACTTGCGGCAGTGGTTTTGGGGCTGTCTCACCACCACTTTCTTCTGCTTTCACTTTGCATTGCCTTCTGAGTCCTCTTCCTCTCTCTACATGTTGAAAGGAGGCAAGCTTGGGAAAATTCAACACGTGGGCTGGCAACCCAGACCTGCCCAGGGCTGTGACAAAGTCAGGGCTGTAGCCCTGCCTAACACTCATAAGGGCCTGCACTCCCTCCAGGCACATGCAAAAATGAATCCTTAAAAAAAAAAAAGGAATTCTTCCATATTTAGCCATTGTGGGAAAACTTTGTGAAATAAGCTCCAAATACATTGTAAATTTTTGTGTGTTTTTGAGAAGGGTTCTAGCCCTGTGGATTTAAAAATTTAATGCTCTCTGGACATCCTCTGCCTCCCACTGCTTTCTTATTTCCCTTGGGGCTTGCCAGGCTGCCCCCTGGGTCGCCAGCAACATCTGCAGTTCCCTTGAATGCCTCCACCCCTAAAATATCCACCCAGTCAAGTAGGAAGTTCCCACCAGCAGGAATGGGTCCCAGGTTCCCCTTTGTGGCCTGGAGGTTGAGGCTGCAGGTGGCACAGGGACTAGAAGAAGTGTGCAGCTGAACTGCAATGAGTCCAAAGCCAGGATGTACCACCTTCCTAGGTCAGAGCTGCAACATCAACACTGACCTGAGCCAAGATTGCCTCTGACTCTTTTCAGGGTGCTGACTGCAGGCTTTGCAACCCTTCCTGGAGGTGCAGGGCCATCTGGCCTAGATGGGGAGATGAGGGACAGCTGAGCTCTTGGGCAGGGAGGGACAAAAGACTGAGGTTTGCCCTCAGCTGTCTCCTCTACGGGGGGGGTGTCATTCATTGCTAATGTGATGCTCTGCACAGAACCCTAGATTTATTTTATTTTTTAATTTTTATATTTATTTATGTGTGTGTGTGTGTGTGTGTGGCCAGCTCAGCCACCAGTCGGCGGGGCTGGCTGGCATGTGGTGCTGGGGGATTGAACCGTGGTCCCTTTGCTTTGCTGAGCTTATTCTAAGTAGGTGCTTTAGACCACTGAGCCATCTCACCAGCCCCAGAACCCTAGATTTAGACTAAGACAAACTTGAATTTGAATCCTTGCTTTGCAACTATGCGTATATATGACCTTGGAAAAGTCACTTAACCTTGTTTTCTTGGTTGTAAAGTGGGACTAAAAATAGTACCTTCAGCCATCCTCAAAGGGTGTTTTGGAAATTAAAGTTAAACATTAGTTCCCCTGATCTGTTTATCTTGATGTGTCACACCAAGATTGAAAAACAAATCCTAAAAAAAATAAAAAACAAACAACAACAACAAAAAAACATACAGGGTCTGCCCCAGTTTGTTTTTTTTTTCTTTCTTTTTTTTTTTTTTTTGGTGAAACCAGGGATTGAACTCAGGCCCTTGTGCTCGCCAGGCAAGTCCTTATTCTACTGAGCCATCTCCCTGGCACTGCCAATTTATGTTGATCTAAACATTTTTGTGGTTCTAAGAATTGAACTCAGAGCTTTCACACTGAGCTATAACTCACTCCTTTTCTTTCTTTCTTTTTTTTTTTTGAGACAAGGTCTTGCTAAATTGCCCAGGCTAGCCTTGAACTTTCAATCCTCCTGCCTCAGCCTCTCAGAGTGTTCATACTGTAGGATGTGCCACCATGCTGAATTTAAACTTGGCTTTAAATAAATGTTCCTCTGCTTAGACAGAGATGCTGTTGTGATAGCAAATCTCGTGGCAGGATCTGACTTGTACATTGGGAACTTTTCATGGCTTTGATGGGTTTTGTCTGGGTAGCATAGGTGGTGATGTGGCAGACCTGGCTGGGGATGGTACAGATGACCTGTTAATTACAAAGATCCAAAAACATGGGCACAAAAATTTTCCCACAGTCCTGCACGTGGACTTTCTTTTGAGAAGTCAAGCAGATTTCCAATAGGATGACCTAGAACTAAGGCCACCACCTCGCAGGGCTCATGTGTAGATGTTCTCATGGGTTTCCTCAAGTTATTTTTTTATCTTTATTTATTTAGTATACTGTCTCACTATGCAGCTCAAACTTGTAGTGACCCTCCTGTCTCAGCCTCCCCAGTGCTGGGATTAAAGGTGTGTACCACCACCAGCTTTGGTGGTCAGCATGGTATGTGGTATCAAGGATCAAACCCGGGTCCCCAACCGTTCCTGAGTTTTGAACAGCATAAAATGACACAGATGCCAAGAGGAGCTTGCTGTTGTGCCTTTCTTCATAGTAGCTTGCCCTGGTTTTTCTGGGGTATCCTTTTATTGCTTTTTTTCTCCTTTTACTTGGCCCAAACTCACTCTGCAGAGCCAGTTTCTCCTCCATTGCTTCTTTTTATTTTCTCAAATAAACTTGGCACTGCTTTTGCTTCTTTTGTTCAGTTCTCTCTTTGAGATGAGATGAACTTAGAATCTAACTCCAGAGGGAGAGGTGAACAACCCAGAACCTGGTCGTATTGAATTGGCAAGCCACTTTCAGAAGGAGCTACTGGATAACATGGGCCCTCTTCAGATTCATTTTCACCAACCTGAAGAACTCCAAATGGCTTTTGATGGGTCTGCACCCATGCAATGGTCCACCAGGTCATCACGGTGGTGAATCTGCATGCCAAGGGATCCCAGAACGAACAAGCTGCTCCTAGACTGACTTCCGTCTTCTTCCCCTGTTTAACTGTGCACTTCCTATTTTCCAAGCCTCCCCCAATCAGCACCTGTTAAGACGCTAAGACAATGCACCGTCCATGTAAACTCTGCCTCTAGTCCAACTCCATAAAAAACCCTATCTCCACCTCTGCCCAGAGGGTACTCGCTTCTCTTCAGCAGCCCTCCCGTGCCAAGCAATAAAGGATTTCTTTACTTTTCCTCCTGCTTCTTTTTCATGCCAGAGGAAGGAATGTTATGGTTTTCTTTTTTAAAATGTTTTTTTGGTACCAGGAATCCAACTCAGGACCTTAAGCTTGCCAGGTAGGCGCTGTGTTACTGAGGTACACCCCTGGCCCTAAGAACTCCAAAATGAGACCCAACACTCTGGGTGAGTTTCCATCACTGCTAAGTCCAGTGAGGCATGACGTCTTATTTTATAGATTGTTTCTGAACAATTAAAGAAAAATCTTGATTTTTAGTTCATTTAAACAGAATCCTTGCTATTGCAATAATTTATATAAACTTGGGTTAAATGAGATGCTATATGTAAAGTGCCAGGCACAGAGGAGGTAAGCACTAACTAGTGGTTGCTATTATTATTACTTCTGCTACCAGATTTTGAGTGCCAGTCTCTTCTGAAGATATTTTCTTGGGTCTTTCTGTCCTGAGCAAACAATTGGACAAGAAAAGTACAAATGATAGCAGAGTTCCCTTAAAGATAAAGAAAGAAACAGGCTCTACAGAGCAAATTTGGGCCAAGAGAAAGCAAGAAAAAAGCCAGAGTGAGGGAGGTGCATCTGTACAAGAGTGAACATAGTGACTAAAACTCATTGGCAAGTATCTTTATTGTAGCACCCACTCCTCGGGCTGCCATCAGATCCAGGCCATCCTATTGAAAACCTGCTTAACTTCACAGAAGTCCATGTACAGGGCCTGTTCTGTGCATGTGTCCTGGGATTTGGTAATGAACAGATCACATGCACTTCCCCCGCCAGTTTTGCCACACCCTAATCACCTGTCTCTCCTCTATCACTATTATTATAAAGAGGCGATGATGAGGCCAGTAAAGAGGAGACCTTCAGTGGTGGAGCCCTTGCCTACCATGTAGGAAGCCCCTGGGTTCAATCCCCAGCACTGTAAAATCAAACAATCAATCAATAATAAAATAAATGGGCCATCCAGATAGCTAAGCAGATTAAAGTGGCTGCTTAGGAGGATGGAAGGACTGGGGTTCGATCCCCCATGTGCCATGCCAACCTTGCCCCTGGCGTGCGCTGAGATTGTGACTGAGACTGGACATGGTGGTATGTGCCTATAATCCCAGTGCTTGGGAGGCTGGAAAAAAAAAAGAGGATCACTATGAGTCCCAGCTGCGTAGTGAGACCCTGTAGACTCTGCACTAAAATACATAAAATAATAATGATAATAATAATAAGAAGAAGAAGAAGAAGAAGAAAGGAATAAAGGAAAGAAGAAAGGCTAGGGTAGTAAAGCCTTGCCTAGCATGCCTAGGACCTGAGTTCAACCCCCAGCACCGAAAAACAATTTAAAACAAAAAGAGGTGTGGAGGTTTCATTTTCCTACCCCTGACCTAAGATTGATCTGCAAATGGTCCTACCTTATACCAAAGGCCTATTGAGCCCTCTCCCCAAGGTTTGGAAATCCCCATCTGAAATCAATGAAGCCTCAAGCAAGGAAGCCTGGAGAAAAAGCAGGGGCTGGTCCTTGTAATTGCTCCAAACAAAGGTTAATGAGGAATGGGAGAGGCCTTTCCATGGGAGCTGCGAAGCCAGGCCCTCCCTTCAAGGAACTTAGAATCTCCCCTGGGCTCACTCTGCTCCCTATTAGACCCACTTGTGCTGAGCTGTTTAAGTGTCCTTCAGTGGCTTGGAGAAGTCTAATTAGGCCGGTAAGCCCATTGGAGACAAGGGCTTCTGGCTTTTATTCCTTTTGTTCCCCCTCTCCCTCCTACAGCAGCTAAAGGGCATTCAGCACATGGTAAGGCCTCAATAGAAGTTGCTAACTGTCTGACCTTGGGGACTTGGTCAACAGGCTCATTAGAAGCCCCAGCTTCAGTTGTGTTAAGTGGCATTCACATGACCGTGGCTGCCTGGCTGGCTGGTGCAGGCCAGGATCCAGGCATGCCAAGGGCAGTTTAGCAGGGAAAGGCAGGCTAACAGCAGCAGCAGACAAGGGTAGCAGCGGTGGCCCCTGGAGTAGCTCAGCATCTCCCTCTCAGTGGATTGGATGTAATCATCTCTATGGCATGCACCCAGATTGCCTTCTGGAAAATTGACTTTTTCACAGCAAACTGCCTGTTATAAGTGATGGAAGCCAAAAACCATGGGAGTGAGGTGGATAGGGCTGTATTTTTGAAATGCTTGAACTTTCAAGATGTCTTTAATACTGGAAACATGTTTTGAATGCTAATACCACTACAGCCAAGGCACAAGCTCTATGGGGTTCTATATGATGCTCGTTGGGGGGGGGGCTAATGTTTCATTTTCCATGATAACAAAAGCGTAGCATTCCGGGTGATAGGGAAAGCCAGGGTGACCTGCAGCGGGTGAGGGGCATCACCTGGAGTCAAATGCCATGTCTTTCCTTAGGATGAAATTCCTCCTTGCTAAGTATTGTCAGGACTGAGGTGCATTGTGGCAGGTGCCTGGAATGGCAGCTACTTGGGCCACTGAAGTGGGAGGATTACAAATTTGAAGCAATTTCCTGAACTGACTCAAAAAGCATGGTAGTAGGGGGACAGAATTCCATGGTAAGGCAGCCCTGTGCTCCATCCCCAGAAGTACACACACACAAACACACACACACACACACACACACACACACACACACCCCAGGATGGAAAGGTATTCAAACTGAATCTCACCATAGCAAATCCACAGCCAAATGTGAAAGTCTGCGAAACAATGCTGCTGAAGCCTGTTGGGGCAAGAGGGGGCCAGATTTAAGCCAAGGTGTTCCTAAAAGCAGAGCAGGGGAACAAAGGGAAGAAGTTAAAAGGAGGCAGATTTCAACTCTCTATCAGGAAGTTAGGCTGTTAAAATTAAATAGGCTGCCTGCTAAGGTAATGAGTTCTCCGTGCAGAAAAGTGTTTAAGTTTCTGATTTGCTCCTAACCACACATCCTGCCTCTCTGACCAGATTTGCGAATCCAAAGTCCTAACTGTCTGTGATTCAAATGACTAACTATGAGCCCCTGGCGCCCTAACCTTGGTGGTTATTTGTTCTTGGGCCACTGCCAGGGCCCTACTGGCATAATGAGGATTTCTTCGTCTAGAAATCAAAGCCAGCAGAGCTCCTGGTTGGGCGTGGCTACAGGCCAGCACTTCCTGGAGTGACTTAAGATGCTCCTGCTTTGACCCTCAGGGAGTCACTCCAGGTGTTGGCCCTTCCTCCTGCTGTCAGGCTTCCCTTGTGCTAGGCCTGCCTTGTATCCCACTTGTTAAGACATTCAGTGCAGCAAGTCCTGTCCTCTGCCCTAAGGGTTAGCTGCCACTGAGCAAACTTGGCAAGGAAATACAAACTCCAAGCCATTTTTCACCAGCTTTCAAGTCCCCTAAAGGTACTCCAAGAGTAAAAGACATGGAATTAGCATTCTTGACCTTTGACCCTACCCCCACAAATCATTCTTCCCCTGAAAGACTTGCTAGACCCAAAGTGGATTTCAGCCATTCTGACCTGATAGACACAACACGAAGAAGTTTTAAGGGGCAGATTTAAAGCTGTCCTGAGTTCCGTCTGAGCTGTAAATGTATTTGGCCTTCAAACATATATTCCCTGCAAAGAATGACTTGAAGACTTCTGAATCCCACTTTCAGAAATAATGGGCAATCTATTTACAGTTTGCAAGTTCAAGAACTTGGACTTAAAGGAGCATCCCTGGAACATGCTGGGGCTGTGCTGGTACTGGGGCAGAGCATAGTTTGCTCTCCACCCTAAAGTGAGGCCTGCAGATGTGCAATGCCTTGTGCTACCATGTCATCTGCCAATCCCGAGCTAAACAGAGAAAGCAAAGCCATGAAAATGACCGGGCAGCCACACTACCCTGGTGCTGTGTGTAAAGCAGTGTCTGGCATGGGGGGAGGGGAGGGTGGCTTTACTGCAGGCCCTTCCTAGGGCTGTGTGGTAGGGCACAGACCAGTCTGATCTCCAAACCACAAATCTTAGCCCAGGGCACCAGGAGCAGGTGGTTATTTTAGGAACTGTGCAATGCAGACATTTTCCTGAATCTGTTGTTGTTTTTGTTCAATTTGAGACAAATTCTATTATTGTCACCTTTTTTTAAAAAAATTTCAAGGGCTTTTTCGTCTTTGTCTTTTTGAGACATGGTTTTGTTATGCAGTTTAGGCTGGTCTTGCACTCACTTTGCAGCCTAGGCTGGCCTCACATTCCCAATGATCCTCTGGCCTCAGCCTCCCTAGGGCTGGGATTATAGGTGTTTGTTACCAGGCCTGGCTTAAAGGTTTATAAGGTTTGGTGGTGACATGGTGATGGTTCCTGTTATTGTTGGTAAGTGCTTTTGCTTTTCTTTTCCCTTCTCCCCACCCCTCTTCTCCCCCTTTAGGGAGGGAATACTCTAAACCTGGCATGGATCTTCAGTCCCAGCATTTTGCAGGCCTGAGGCAGGAATATCACACATTTGAGCCCAGCCTGGATAACTGAGTGACTTAATTAGACCCTGTCTCCAAATAAAAAAAGGACTAGGGATATAGCTCAACCTGCAAGTTCTCAGTTCAGTCCCCAGCAAGAGAGAGAGAGAGAGAGAGAGACAGAGAGAGAGAGACAGAGAGAGAGAGACAGAGAGAGAGAGACAGAGAGAGAGAGACAGAGACATACATAAAGTTGGTCATGTTCCAGATTTTCTCTGTGTCTTTTAAATAAACTTGTTGCCCAGGGCCCACTTCATAGCACTTCCATGAATGGACACAGTGCTGGAGTTTCCACTACCACCTCTTCTATGCTCCTTGAGGACTTGAAGCCTTCCCCGAATGAGTTCCTGTGAGACTGGCTAGGCTGGGCTGATCACCATCTTGAAGCAACCATATGCCAAGGCTGAACCCTTTGAATGAGAACTAGCTGGCCACAGTCACTTCTACTTTGCCTCATATAACAATGGACAGGCTAGAAAAGTTGTTAGAGATTACATTGGGGGTTGGGGCCATGGCTCAAGTGGGAGGGCACTTGCCTAGCATGTAGGAGATCCTAGGTTCCACCTAGGAAGGTGGTGGGAGAAAAAGAAGGGAAAAAGAAAGAAAAAAGAAAAGCAGGGTTGACCAAATAGCTCATCAGATTAAAGCACCTGCAAACAGGTGCAGGGGCCAGGGGTTCAATCCCCAGGCCTGCCATGCCAGTCCCGCCCCCGGGGCGCGCAGAGACAGCAATTGAGACTGGGCATGGTGGTGTGCACCTGTAATCCCAGCTCTTGGGAGGCTGTAAACAGGTGGATCACTATGAGTCCGATCTAATAGTGAGACCGTGAACACCCTGTACACTCTTCCCTAAAATACCAAAAAAAAAAAAAAGAAAGAAAAAGAAAAGAAAAACAAAAGCAAATAGGTGAGTGAACAAGCAAAGCTGATATTGAATGGGAACTTTGAAACCCTTGCCAGTGTGGGTGCACATCTTGGGCTATCTTGGGGTGAGGCATTACCATTTGTGGAGGGGCTGCAACATGTTGTTTAAAGGCGCTTTTACCTGCTATCTCGTTTAATCTGCCTCCCAACCCCCGGAAATAGCCATCACTGTCCTTTACTGCACAGATGAAGAACTAACCCTGAGAAGGTCAAGCACCTGCCCAACTCCCACGGTGGGTTCTCCAGGTGCTCCGCCTGCAACATCCTGGCCTGAGGGCTGCATCACAGATTCCCAATGCTGCCTGAGAAAGAGGAGGAGGAAGGAGACAACACGAGGGGCTTCTCCGTCCTGGGTTCTGGAGCTTGTCACACATACATTGAGCCCCCAGGAGTGCTTGGCTGCCCTGCTTCTCTGATTGCTGCCAGTGTTTACCACCAGGTACTCAGGAACACACAAAGTCTTCAGTGTGCATGGCTGCCCCCTCCTCCCCCCTCACACCAAAGCTTCAGCACTTATCCTAGAATTCAAGCCTCCCCGGAAGCAGGAATCTATGTGCTAATGTGTTAATCCTCCTATTCAAAAGGTCGCTACTTCCCTACTGTGGGGAACAGCAGCAGTGTATAACCCGCCCTCGTACAGTATTTCTATCCTGGGGTGAGCCTTGTTCCAGCCTAATTATAGCACAAAGGGGAGTTTAGACCCACTCAGGCAGTTGTTTAAATTTACTGGGAGCAAATAGGACTAGGGGATTTGGAAGGTAGCAATAGGGTCCAAATGAATGGAGGCCTCCTGACGACCAGGGCTCTTAGAGAAATGGGGGTGGGGGACAGAGAGGAGAGGCATGCATGCGTGCTCTTGCTGGATGGATTCCCCAAAGGGCTGTAGAGTGTGGGCAACCAACAACCCCACACCCGTGGAGCTGCTGTCCTCCTGCAGGAGTGTGGCCTTCCCACTGGCATGCCCAGCGTAGACACCTTTCTTTTCTAAGTGTGAAAGACGAGTTCAGGTTTGCACCTGGCTGAATATTTGCAGAAGGCCCAGAAAGTAGGCAATGGAGTCAGAGTGGATGACAGGACTTCTCATCATGGTGGCGGGTGAAAACAGAGAGGCAATGGTGGCCTTGCTACCTGGTTGGGGCTCCTTACAGGACTTATGCTAGGTATAGCTTTGAAGAACCTATTTTGCTGCGCAAATGAAACAGGAGAAGCTCGGGCAGAAAGCACATTACATTGTGTCTCTAGGCAGCAGAAGTATGGCAGTACCAGCAGAAGCAGTGTGTCCGGGAGGATGCCTAAAAGATCTCTAACAGAGGACTACACAGAGTCAAGAGTTGGAGATCCCCAGGGTCTGTGGCATATGCCTATAATCCCAGCTACAGAGGAGGCTGGGGGGGGGGGGGGGAATCCCAAGCCTGAAGGTAGCTTAGGCAATTTAGAGCTAGTCTTAAAAAGAAAAAGCTCAGTATTGGTGGTTTCACTTACTAGCTCTGCAATCAGCCAATCAGTGAGTTGGGGATCAATCACTTTCAGGCTCTGGATCTGTGTGTTCAGCTGTACTCTTAAGTGAGTTGGATAAGTTCTTGACTAGGGACCTTTACAGCTCCCCTATTCCAGAATTTCCTTCTGGAAGTTATAGAGTAGGACAAGTACATTAAGAACACACCAAGGTATTTACCCCCTGGGGAGTCAAAACTGGAACTCCTTGGTGGCTGCCCACTGGTTGGGCCCCTGCAGCTCCTGGGATGTCACTGATCAGCAGCCATAGCTGCGCTCCGAGGACTCTGGGGTCCCCTGAAGAGCAAAGTCTACTGTTTCCTTGTCAAGCCTCTCTCACTTAGGCCCAAATACCGAGGCAGCAGGCTAGGGGACCATCCAGAGGCTGGGGACATTACCCTCCTCTTTCCCTTGGTTGGGAGTGGGCTGTGGGGCAGGAGGAAGAGGAGTGGAGGGTGGGACTCCTGGAGAAGCCCAGGCAACTAGGGACATTTGTTTGGCTATTATCCTAATGCATCTAGAAATGAGAAATGATACATTGGGTGCCTCCATGTATCCTAGACTTTTCTTCCTACCCCTCCTCAACCCAAAGATCCAGAATGGGGTCTTACTATGGTCTCATCTTTAAAACTCTACAGGCTGTAATCTGAGCACTTTGGGAGATTAAGGAAGGAGGATTGCACGTTTGAGTCCAGCCTGGGCAATTTAGTGACTAACACCCTCTCAATAAATAAACAAACAAACAAATGGCCAGAGATGTAGCTTATAAAGAATCACCATAAACCCCTCCTTAGAACAGCGGAAATGTCATTTAATGGGCTAGGCTGTTATTACCAAGCCCAGTGTTAGGCTCTGTGGGTTTAAGAATGAGCACGAGTCCTTGCACTCAAGGGCCTCATACTTTTAGCAGAGGACACAGATACATAAGCCACCAATTTCTGCTGTGCCTTGGTGGGAGGGCGGTGCTGGTGATCAAATCCAGGAATTTGCACCTGGTAGGCAAGTGCAGTACTGTTGAGCCACACTGCCAGCCCTCAGAGCAGTATATTTCAACCCAGTGTGGTAAGTGTTATGCACAGATACGTACAGGGTGCCATGGGAGCATAGAAAAGGGACCGTGCATTCTGGCTGCAGAAACAAGAGGAGACTCCTAAAGAGACTGAGAACTAAATAAAAGATGAACAGATGTTTGCTGGCCAAGGTGTGGGAGCAGGATGTTCCAGTAAGAGACAGGACGCTGTGCAACAGTGGTCCGTGGTCTTCGGGAGGGAAAACAGAGACCCAAAAGGGCTTGCTGAGGCTAGAGCACAGCATCCTAGGGGAGGCCAGGACCCAGGGACATCTGGGAGATGGGGTTGGCAGGAGGGATCGCAGAGAACCTGGGAAGTCTGGACTTGAACCTGACAGTGGGAACACGCCGGAAATGACACTGGAGAGGGTGGGCTGCCGGGAGTGAGTGTGGATGGCAAAAGCCACTGGAATGTCAGGGGCCCTGCTTCTCTCAGTTCACTGACTAGACTCATTTATTCAGGGTCACTCAGCCTCCAAGCCAGTTCTGTCTCTACAGTACATTCCATTGTCTCTCAGAAAGTACTGCCAAGTACTAACCTAGGAGTTAGATAATAGGTTAATTTCCACTCATTTAATATATATGAATGATACTAGGTGCAAGACACAGTGCTGAGCACTATGGGAAATATACAGAAGGATAGGGCATGGTAACTGACCTCAACTCTCCTGCTTTTTGAAGAATATTCTGGAAAAACATCAGAGGGTTTGACTAGCTTAAACAGCAGTGAATGTAATGCTACTGTAAGACATCTACACGTTTAAAATTATAATGATTTCTAAGAATAACTTTGGTATTGTGAATGCTTTTTAAAAGGAAATAATATAAATTCATGTAGGAATTTGTTGTACAAAGATGAAAATGTGGTATTTAGATTTTCTGACTGGCCTAGAGATGTCCATTAGCTGGTTTCTTCTGTGGCCTCATTCATATACCTGCTCTGTACAACAGTTTATTCTGAAAAACAGGGAGAGATCTAACAGCACTTCTGAAGCTGACAGTTATGCTAGAAAATTTATTATCAAGTTCCATGAACGATCTCACTATAAACCTATTCATGCAAGACATTTCCCTTCATGTTTTCTTTTTACTTTGATTTTTCTCCCTTATTCTTATTTCTCAGGAGGATTTGGTTCTCTTTCCCCCTATGATTTTCAGAACATTTCAAAACTCTTGAAATGAAAATATGCGAGTCATGACTTGTGGGTAGCAAGCTAGGACTTGTGGGGACAGTTAGGGGGAGGGCAAACAGTGTGATCTGCCAGCAATTGTTTCTCCTCTTGATTTGAATGAAGGAAAAGATCATGTTATTTATACAGCATAAGATTCCAGATTTTCAGGAATGAAATCTGAGCCCAGCATGCCAACATCTTGGTCTGGTCTGTCTTGGAATCTACAGTAGATGGATTTCTTTGTGCTGGGAAACATTAGGAAGGTCAATATTCTTTTCTGATTTTTTCTTCTTTTAAGAAAAGAGTTCATTCTCACACTCCAAAGTGGTGGTATTAGATATCATTCAGATAATACCGCTCAATGGTCATGTGGACTTCGGTTTCAAACATAAAGCCCCAGGGCAAACAGCTTTTATGTATTCAGTTACATGTTCTGTATTTCACAGATAATGTTTTTCAACAAATACTTTCAGCCTGGGAGGAAATACAGAAATGAACAATCAAGCGCAATAAAAAAATAATATAGATGTTAATAAGTCCCAAATTGCAAGCAACCCGGAGAGACACGGACCTGGGCTTCCTGACAAACTACCAGCTGCTCCAGCAAGACAAATTCGCAGAAGGGACAGGTTAGGCAGAGGCCTAGTGGCTTGGCTCTGTGCAGTTAGGGGGAAAAGCAGTGCCTGGGGATCCCAGGACTCTGCTTTAAGTTCCGCCCTCTTTTGGATGAGTTGTATAATAAGGTGTAATCACTTCCCCTCTTGGGCTATCAGCTTCCTCCAATTCAAAAGAAAGGGGTTGACCCAGACCCAGAGGAAAGGGCACAGGCTTTGGAATCTGGCAGCTGGAGGGTTGCCTCTTGGCTGCGCTGCTGGCCAATGCGTAATCTGGGGCAGATATTCTCTAAACCTCAGTTTCCTCCCGTGTAAATTAAGGACAATGCCTAATACTTTCCCGTCTGAGCTGCCCCGAGGATTAAAAGAGATAATGTTTAAAAAATGTCTGGAACTTAGTAGGCAGCACTCGGAGAAACTTTAATTCCTTTCCGCCTTTTTCCTTTTAAGGCTCTTCCAGTCCTAAAACACACGGGACCCAATCCTGTTCCTTTGTCTTCCAAATCCAGTCCACAGCTTAGACAAATCCCTAATTTCCAATCACTGCAAAGCACACACACACCTGAATTGCCTCTTTCAGTTTTCCAATTTGCCTCTCAAACTTTCTCCGTGGGAAGTATTTGCCCCAGTTCCCCATCTCTTAAAGAGCTTGTCCACACAGATTTTTCTTTCCTAAGTTTACTCTTCCCCAAAGTGGCAGTGAAGCAAAGTTTAGGGTGAAAGGAATTGCCTGTGCTCCCCCTCAAAGCTGCCAAGCCAGCTCCTCCTTCCTTCCATTTTCATGACATAAGAGAATAGAACAGAAACTTGGGAATATTACAGAATATTTTACAGGAATATTAAAGAAACTCTGAAAGAGGAAACGATTCCCCTCACTTCACAATTACACCTCCTAAACACAGATACTAATATCGCGATATTTTTTAGTCATTGCCCAACACCTAGATGCAGCCACACTTTCTCTACCTTGCTTTGACAACTGTTACATTTTCTATATAGAGACTTCATAGTTATGATTTTAGTAGCTGCACACTAACGCTGCACCTAGGGAATTCAGTATCACTTGTAATTTTCTTCTTGGTCCTAATGATTCTGTGTCACAACTAAGGTTGACTCCCAGAAATTGAAATCAGGCAGTTAACATGTTTATGGTACCATACAACATAAATCATGCCTGTTTTGCAAAGGCTTGAACCTCTAACTGCAGTGAGTCCAAGTGTCTTTTTTGTTGTATTGTTTTTGCGGTGCTGAACACCAATCCATGGTCTCAAGCTAAGCCTATCCTACAGTCCCAGTCTGCAGAAAGTACTTTCATTATATCTTTGCAGAACAGGATATCATCATTTTATAAATATTCAGGGCTTTCTTTTCAGGAGAGACAGAAAAGAAAAGAAAAGAAAAGAAAAGAAAAGAAAAGAAAAGAAAAGAGAAAAGAAAAGATAGAGGGTTTTTTTTCCCCACCACCAGGGATGGAACCCAGGGCTGTACACAAGCTAAGTGACACATTCTACTGCTGAGCTATACTCCAGTCCAATTTTTTGGGTTATTTGTTCTGTTTTTGAGATAACATCTCACTATGTTGCCCAGGCTATTCTTCAACTCCTGCACTGGTGATTGTTCTGTCTCAGCTTTGCAGTATTTGAGCCCACCGATATGTACCATCATGCCCCGAAAGACTAAACGTTTAGATGTGAAGTGAGAGGAACAAATTTTGCCCTTGAGTTTGTCTATAAGATTAACAGACTTATTATGCTTGTTTTTGTTTACTGTTACTTTTGTTCACTTGTTTGAGACAGAGTCTTATTATATAGTCCAGGCTGGACTTCGAACTCAAGATCTTTCTGTCTCAGCCTCCAGAGGGATAGGGTTATATAGGTGTACACTACCATGCTTGACCTGTTGTTTTTTTCTTTTTTTAAGTAAGCCTGTTGAAATAAGTGGCATTACAACCAAGAAAGCAAGTTTAGTCAGGTGTGGTGATATACTACATACCTGTCAACCCACTATTCTGGGAAGCTGAGACAGGAGGATCATAGGTTCAAGCAATTCAGCAAAACCTTGTCTCCAAAATTAAAACTGAAAGAGGGATGGGAATGTAGCTTAATGTCAAAGCTTTGTTTTCAATCCCCAGTGCTGAAGAAAACACAAAGGAAATTTAGAAAACTAGGGAGGTTGTTCCACTAATACTATTAAAGGAGGAATGGCAAAAATGCAACAGATGAATGTAAGTAAGTCCTTCACAGATAGAACAGAGGATATGGGTCTAGAGAAGCTAAATGGGGGAGCCCAGCCCATTGATGAGGTCTAAGCTGTGGGAGGGAGATACACATATACAGATCAGCCATTTGTTCAAATTGTAAGCAAAGGAGACTGGAGTCTAGACAGCATCAAGGTGTGGGGAAAATTAATTCCAAGATGGCTGCACCATGATTCAGGTTGGGGGAGATGATTTCCAGTGGACATTAAGTCCAAGTCAGGGAAGCTCCAAAGCAGACACACCTCTCCTACTCTGTAAATAACTGATCCAACCATGGTTGGTGCTGGCCACTATAAATAACTTTAAACAATCAAGGTCATTACTGGCACATAGCCACTATTGTGTAGACCCCTCTATATAGTTGGAATTGGACTGCTGTGCGAGTGTGTACAGTTGAGCAGCATTTGAGAATAAAGATGTACAACCCAGTATACAGCTCTGTATTTCTTCTTTGGATTGCCTGAATCTCAAGTTGACTCGGTCAAATCTGAACTGGTGACAAGACACAAGGATTGGGCAGCGGGTAAAGCTCAGCAGCACAGTGACTACCTGGCAAGTGCGAGATCCTCAGTTTGATTCTCAGGACCAAAAAAAAAATAAAAAAAAATGAGGATTTGGTGAAGAGATGAAAGAGAAGCAAATTTTGGATTTGTTAACAAAATGACAAGGTCTGTGAGTACAGGGAAAAGGAATCCACCACTCTGTTCCCCCTTCCACTTTCCCTCCCTCACTCCCTCTTTCTGTTTGGTGCTGTAATTGAGCCAGGTCTTCATCATGTTAAAGCAATCCCTCTACCACTGAGTTATACTCCCAGCACCTCTGTTTCCTCTTTTTTTGGGGGGTGCTGAGGACTGAACCCAGGACCTTGTCCTCATGTCAAGCATGAACTCTTCCACTGATCTAAATCCCAAGCTAGTCTGCCTCTCATTTATCTAAGCCGTCCTTGTGCCCCACTACTCTTTGGAGCCTATCTCAGTGAATCCTCACACTAACACAAGGAGAGAAGTCATCCAATTCTCTCCATTGTTCAGATGTGAAAAGTGAGGATCAGAGGTTCAACATCACAGGCAAGGCCTCATATATATTTTTCCAGTGGCAAAAGCGAGGATTTGAAAATAGAGTAGGCCTTCTAACTGCAAATATATCACTTTCCGAAGGAGGAACAAGATTTGGATGAAGAAGGAAAAGTGGCATTTGCATTTATCCAGATAATGAAAGCCTCAACCAGAGAAAGCCTGGAGAGGCCAGTGGCACACATGTCCAGCGCAGTGAACATGAGATTGTGTGGATTTCTGTTTTCCTCTCGCCTAGATCAATGAAAGAAATGTGTCCAAAGCGCAGTTTCAAGTGCCTCCTCTCTCTCTCTCTCCAGATGAAAGTGGAAACTCCACCTGGCTTAGAGGGCTTGTGACACACAAAGCCAGAATTAAGGCCTCCTATCCCCTTTTCAACTCCTCATTATTTCCTTAAAAATAACCAATGGGTTTGAAATACAGGTTGTGTTTGAAAGGTTGCCAATTCAAATGTGTTCTGATTTTGCCATCTCCTATTCTACATGTAGTTGTTGGGGCTGAGAAAATGATAACCCAAAGTAAAAGCCCCCTAAGCTGCCTCTGAAGCACAGTTGCTCTCTGATCTTCTGTGTCCTTTGGTTCCTGCTGCCTTTCTCCCCGCCTAAGGAAAGCCCAGGGAACTAGAATTTCTCTCCTCCAAGGCAGTCAGAGGAACTAGACCTCTTTCCCCTCCAAAGCCAGCCATAAAACCTAAAAATATTATTCTATCCTTTCCCTGCCTTTCTGTCTTGGAGCTACTCATGAAATTGTCTGAGCTGCGTTGTCAGCTGGTACATCATAAGACCTCCCCCCAATTCTCAAAGGGGTCCTGCCCCCTACACCTGCAAGGAAGGAATGCTGTTCGGAGGAGCTAGGAAGAATCCCAACAGACAGGCCTTGCTGGCCTTCCCCACTCACTCCATTGCTTTGGATCACACTTTTCTATACAGCCGTCCGTCTTGTATCCAACATAAGCATAAAAAATGGATAGTTCACCTTGAGTTTTTGGCTCTTTCACCTAAAGCCTTCCATGTCACATAAAGCTCAAATAAATTTGTTGTGCTTTTTCCTTGATAACCCTCTTTTAGTTTTAGGGGTGTCAGCCATGACCCTTTATGATGAGTAGGGAAAGGAATGATCCCTTTTTCTTCCCCTACACAGTCTTCAAAGTCCGTTGGTTGTACAACGTGCTTCAGTTGGAGATGGAGTAACAGAGGCTGGTCTTGGAATCAGGGAAATGTCTTGTCTTGGCTGGTTTCAAGGCTTGGGTTTCCAGAACTCCCACACTCAGCACTGAGCAAGGAAGGAAACCCAGCTGGCTCATTTTCTTCAGAGATCAAGCTTTTGTGTAAAACAACAGTTATAATGGCTAATTATCATGTGTGGATGTATATACATACTTATAGTAGCTAATTATTATTATGTATATGTATATGTACACAAATCTGGAAGGAAATACTCCTTGAGTACTTGTATCATAGCAAATTTTTAGGAATTTTTTATTATACTTTCTTGTACTTTCCAAAAATGTTCATAACAGCGATGATCTGAACCAGGCCTGGTAATGCAGGCCTATAATCTCAGCAGTCTGGAAGGCTGAGGCAGGAGAATCACAAGCTCCAGGCCAGTTCTAGGCAACTTAGTGCCTTAGCAAAATCTCATCACAGAATACAAAAATTAAAACAGGAGTGGGTGGGATGGCAGCCACCTATAATCCCAGCACTGTGGGAAGCTGGAAACAAAAAGAATTATAGGCTTAAGTCTAGTCTGGCAACTTAGTAAGAACTTGTCTCAAATATATATATATATATATATATATATAGAGAGAGAGAGAGAGAGAGAGAGAGAGAGAGAGAGAGAGAGAGAGAGAGAGAGATGTATTATATAATATACAAATATTATATTTCTATATTACCTAAATGGCATAACAATATATATATATATGAACTAGGAATGTAGCTCATTATAAAAGTCCTAGGTTCAATCCCCAGTACCAACAATGCACACATGTGTGTGCATACACACACACACACACACACACACACACAGAGGAAAAGGAGGAATTACTTATTTATCAGGTATTTTTCTTTCCTTATTTTTTATTTTAGGGAAGGTTCGGTGTTCAGGGTCTCACTACTAGAGTGATCCTCCTGTTTACAGCCTCCCAAGAGCTGGGATTACAGGTGCGCACCACCACACCCAGTCTTAATTGCTGTCTCAGCGTGCCCCAGGGGCCAGGGCGGCACAGCACGCCAGGGATTGAACCTCAGGCCCCTGAGCCTGCTTGCAGGCCCTTTAATCTGCTGAGCTTTTTGGCCCGCCCTTGGCTATCTTTATTTTACCAGATTTATTTTGGATGTGCATTCATTTTGTCCTCCAACAATGCTGTGAGGTCGGTTTTTACTGTGGCAGCAATATGGAAGCAGAAACGGGCTCAGAGAGATCTGTGGCCTGGCTAAGCCTCCTGCATTAAGTTAGTGGGAATGCTGGGCCCAGAGGCAGGTCTTCCTACATCAGAGCCTGAGCTCATTAATTATATGCCATTTTCTCTCATTATATATGCACTCATACACATGCAAAATGATTCCTGGCCTTTTAACTTCAATCTAGTAGGGAAGATAAGATATATACATATGCAAGCAGTCCCTGCTTTATGGATCCTCATTACCAACAGAACTCCTTCTTGGACGTCAGCTGGGAACTGTACCTCTCCGGTGTGAAGAAGGCTGCACTGGGCTGCAGGAAATGCTTTCAAACGCACACACCAGTCTTGCCCAGGCTGAGATTGATCAGTGCTCCTCCTAGTCCTTAGGTTGTGAATGGAGGAGTCTTTCTCTTCTACCTTTAACTAGTGCTCCTGAGGCTTTTGTGCACATACAGACCACCTGCAGATTGTATCAACCACAGATGGTGATGCAGCAGTTGCAGAGGTGGGCCTGAGATGTCACCCACCTAACAACCTGCCAGGAGATGGCCTGGCTTTCAGTTTGAGGAATGGCTAACAGGCCCCTCGGGAGTTAAATGAGTTCTCCAAGATCTGTCCCTGAGTTTTCTGTCCAGCACTTGCTGAGGCTTGAACTGCTTCTCTTCTCCCCATGGGCCAGAGGAAGTTCTCAGCCCTGCACTGCTGGGAAGGGCTGCCAGTCACTGGGGTCTCCCTGCCCTGCAAGAGTGAAAGAATGTCAGGGCTCAGCTCTGTGTTGATCTTGCAGCAAGGAAGTGGCACAGGCTGGCTCCAGCCTCAGTGAGTAAAGTGTGCTTTCCTTCCAGTCCCTGTGCTGCCTGCAGCCTTGACCACAAAGGGAAACTGGGTACTCCTGCCCTTGGGATCTGGGGAAGTGCTTCTTTCCTGGAGGGGTGGGTCAACCCTGGGCCAGATGCCCATGAGGGCTAAGGGCTTTTCTCTCTCTTAAACTAGGCCTAGCATTCTTGCCTGTAGACACCTTAGCCACCTATGTAGGGGTCTTGTCCTAGACCTGCCTGGCACCAGGGGACTGGAGCTGGGACTCTGTGATGTCCCTTGCAGTGCATGGGTCAGACTCCCAGAAAACCCCATGGCCCAGGACAGGTAGACCTGTTGGGATGGGGGGCATAGACTGATATTCTGTCCTGGATGCAGCTACACAAGATGGCACAGCCAGAACAGGGGGCACATCGTCTGTATTGCTTCTCCTTATGCATAATGGATTATGATTATAATACTTGGAATGTATGTGCGGCCTGCTTTCCAGAAGCTCAAAGCTCAATAGAGTACTTGAGTTTCTCAGTCAGTCTCACACACAGAGGCGCACACATACTTTAAAGAGCAGGCCAAAAAGTGTTATAAATAAAATTCTAGAACATGAGTGGGAGGAATAAACAGGAAAAATTCAGTGGAAGAGATGAAACGCACCAAGTCCTTGTGGATGGCTTCACTGACAAGCCACAGTCGTACTATTCATCAGAAATGAGGCTAGCTCAGGCTGTCTCCTCGTCTTGTCAATACATGTGTTAGAGGTGCTGTAAATACCATTGTCTCTCAGGATAAGGCCTACGGTAAAGGAAAGAAGATAGTCTTTACTGGCAGAGGAAGCATGCTCCCTGCTCAGCCTCACATTGCTAAGCATGCAGCCCATTAGCTGGCCAGCCACTGTGGTGTTGACCCATGGCTTGGCTCACTTGCTGCTCCCTAGCCACTTGTACCACTCCTCCAAGCTGAAGTGTCTTCCACTGTCTTCTCTTTGTGCTCGTCACCCTCTAAGAAAGCATTCTGCCGATCTGACATGTCCTCAGCCCTTCATCTACCCATTTGGGAGCTTCTCTGGTGTGACTAGTTCCCCAGGGCACAGTGGCCTCCTCCCTCCTCTGATCCTAAGGAGCACAGGCTATCTGGCTGTGACGCACAAGGCCTGCCTTGCAGGGTGAATGTTTATGTTCCCGGCAACAGCGGATGCTCCTGCAGGACAGGGCTGTGGCTTGTTTTCTGTACATGATATATACTTGACCCATGGCCTTTTTCAAAACTTCAGTAGCAGGGGAGTTGTCTAGGAGGAGTCCCTGATGTTTATGACTGTGTGTATATGTGTGTGTGTGTGTGTGTGTGTGCGTGCGTGTGTGTGTGTGTGTGTGTGTGTGTGTGAATGAGTATACAGGGAGAAGGTATTGAGGATCAGAAGTGAAGTGATTTTGATGACTGTGTGTGTGTGTGTGTGTGTGTGTGTGTGTGTGTGTTTGGTGGACCCAGGGATTGAACTCAGCCCCTTGCGCTTGCCAGGCAAGCACTTATTCTATTGAGCCATCTCCCTGGCCCCTATGTGTGTTTTTTTGGGGGGTTGGTAGTACTATGATGGAACCCAGGGCCTCATACATATAATCTACCACTGAGGCACACCCCCACACAATTCATAACTCCTCAGATAATTACTGTTTCGGATTATTCTGCTTCTATATCCTTCTTCACCATCTCCTAGAGTTTTGGCTTCCTGTTTATATTGAGTGAAAGGATTTTTAATTTTCAGGCCAAGGTAACACTTTAAAAAATAACACAAGTGCCAACACCATAGCTCTAGAACAGCTTTCAGCTCTCATATTCTAGAAACCTAGGAAATACACAGAGATGTTGCCAGGAAGTAGAGAGGTGGTTTTTTTTTTTTTGTTGTTGTTGTTGTTGTTGTTTTAGGTGGCCCGCCACAAATAAGAAAAAAGCCTATGGGGGGGAAGAGTGGTTCTGGAAGGCTCTGAAGAACCCAGAGAATCTGCTAAATAATATTTTTGTCTGCTGTTTGTAAATGTGACTCGCTTTGAAACCATCTGTCATGCAGTCCTTTGGAAAGAGCTGAGAAGTATTTAAATCTGTGAAAATGAGTATATTTTTGTATCTACCAAAGCAATGTTTTAATGGGTCCCTGCTGCATGTTGTCCAGTGCATTCTTTCAATTGTCAAGTAAAGTTGAAATGGAGCTCAAAGAGGGGACACAGTGGGATGGTAAGCAGAGAGGTGGTGCATAAGTTCCTGGTGCAAATACAGAGGGGCTGCAAAGCAGGTGGCAGTGTGTGGGGTGCAGGGACAGGGTCAGGTTGTACTGCTGCTCCTTCACTTTAGGGTAAGAATCAGTCATTCCCCAGGTAGGGGAGGACAAGAGGCAGCTGCTCCTCATTTCCTAGGAAAGAGCTAGTTTATGCAGCCAGAATTGGCATTGCTGACAGCTCGGCAATTCAACCTTTATACCATTTCTGTTGTCACTGCTGCCCTCAGTCCCTATGGGTAATATCACCGACTTAGCATTGCCCCAAAACTCTAAATTACTGGTGGCAGCAGCAGCTGTTACAGTAAGAAATTGGAAAAATCATTGAAAAGGCTTCCTCATGTTGCAAGGAGAAGGCAGACTTTGAAGAAAAACATCTTTCCACAAATACCTGTCAGACTACTTAGTGGTGTTGCGCACATGCTGGCTGCTTGGGGTCACCATTGCGTCTCGGGGATGCTTCTCTGGGCAGTCAAAGTGCAAGTGTCTTAGGGGCTGAAATCAGGTCTCCTGTACCTGAAGTGTCAAACTGGAAAGAATGCCAGTGCTCAAATACCAGAGATGAGAAAAACAGGGGCCAGAAAGTGGTGAATGGTAACTCGATCTGAAGCCTCTGAACTCAAGAGTCCAAAGATTTCTCACCATGTCAGTCTCCACAATCTGCCACAGAGACCCTATTTGATGACTGCTTCACAGAGAGAAATACCATAGAACCTTCTGCTTTATTTTATTTGCAGTACTGGGAATTGAACTTAGGGCCTTCTTGGTGAGCTATAATCCCACTCACTGAGCTATATAGCCTCAGCCTCTTTCGTTTAGTTTTTATTGAGACAGGCTCTTGCTAAGTTACTAAGATGCCAAATCTGAGGTCAAACTTGCCATCCTCCAGTCTTAATCTCCCAGAGTGCCTGGATTATAGGGGTATATTACCATGCTTAGCTGGAACCTTCTGTTTCAATACCTAAGCAGAGCTGATGATAAAGTATTTCTATCTGCCAAGGAACTGAAAGTTGTACTCAAAATAAGAGCATGTGCCCAGCTGTTCACAGCAGCATTAGTTATGAAAACTAAAAGGTAGAAGCAATTCAAATATTTCTCCACAGGTAAGTGCATCCACCAAAGTGTGATATATAACACAATGGAATATTACCTTGTCTAAACGGAGCAAAGTACTGACATATGTTACCACATGGATGGACATTGAAACACTATGCTAAGTGAAATAAGCCAGATGCACAAAGGACCATACTGTATGATTCCACATGTGGGAAATGCACAGAGTAGGAAAATTAATAGAGATAGGCAGAGGTACTAAGGACTGATAGGAAGGTGAAATAAGGAGTTGTTGCTTAGTAGGCACACAATTTCTGTTTAAGGTGAGGAGAAAGGTTTAGAATACCGTAATTAGAGGTAGAATGACAGGTAGTGGTTGCACGACATTGTGAAGGCACTAAATGATGCTGAGTAGTTCATAAAATGTTTCAATTCCTGTTATATAATATTACCTCATTTGTTTGGTATTGGGGATAAAACTCGGGACCTTGCACTTGCCAAGCAGGTGCTTAAGCCCCTGAGCTATCTCCCCAGCCACTCAAATTTTAAGAAGAGTGAAAAACAAAGCAGAAGCTGACAGCATTGAGCTCAAATTAGATGGTCACTCTGCCAGCAAGATGCCTAGCTCCTCTTGAGTAGTAGCGGGGCTTGGTCCCTGCACAGAATTTGTGGCTACCAGCTCAGGCTTTCCTCATGAGTACCCAAGGAAGTGCTACACTTCCCTGATTTCTACTTGGTTCTCCACACTTGCTTTGTAGCTGGTAAGGTGCCCCATGGACACCAAGATGCTTATGTCTCTCCAGCTACATCTCATCTTAACCTTCAGCTCTTCTTCCTGGACTAGACATGAATGCATTCCCTTCTTCCCCTCCTTTGGCTCCTCAGCATGCCTGGCAGGATCCTGATAACTCAGTCCCATGCTCTTCACTTCCTCAGCACCCATGCACACTCACCTCAGAGTCCTAAGGTCATGGGTTTGGAGAGGAGTTACTTGGGAAATGCTTGAGGGTAATACTAGAAGAAAGATTTTCGAGTTGAGATATGATAGACATAACTGTAATCCCAGTGCTCTGGGAGGCTGAGGCAGGAGAATCACAAGTATAAGACTAGCCTGGACAATGTAGCAAACTAGGAAGATCCTGTCTCAAAATAAAAAATAGCTGGGCAGGACTGTCCAAATAGCTTAGCAGATTAAAGCGCCTGCTTAGGCAGAGTGCAGCAGCAGGGCTTGATCCCCTGCCTGCTGTGCCAGCTCCACCCCTGGGGCATGCTGAGATGACACACACATGTAATCCTAGCACTTGGGAGGCTGTAAACAGGCGGATCACTATGAGTCTAATATACGTAGTGGGACCTTGTACACCCTGTACACCCTGTCCTAAATTTTTTTTAAAAATGGCTGGGCATATAGCTCAGTGCAAAGGTCCTGAGTTAAATTCTGAATAACACACACACACACACACACACACACACACACACAGGGAAATACATATCTATATGTATATATATATATATATATATTATATATGAATTTAAATATATATGTAGCTTACCTATATATGTATATATTAATCTACACATGCATATATATAGTTTTAAATAAGTCACATATAACTGTAAAACACAGAAAAGTCCTGAAATAATGTCATTAATAAATTACACAATTGTATTTATGTGTATATTACTATACCTAACCCTTTTACTCAGGAATTCTTGGTCATTCATCTGTTGGGGTGGCACACACTTATAATTGCACCACTTGAAAGGCTGGAGCAGGAGGATTCCAAGTTCAAGGCTAGCCTGGGACACTGAGCCAGACCCTATGTCAAAATAAAAAGCGAGGGGCTGGGGAGATGGCTCAGTAGAATAAGCGATTTCCTGGCAAGCACAAGGGCCTGAATTCAATCCCCAGTTCCGCAAAATAAAAAAATAAATAGTGTTAATTACGCTTATTGTATCTCCCCATTTACTATTAAGATATGACGTGCACATAATTACATTCATAAACCTGAAATAATACATTTTTACATATGTATATACCCATTAAACCACTGGCTGGATCCTAAGACAGAACATTTCTAGATTCTTAGATTGTTTTCCTACATTTCTTTCTTCAAAGTAACTAAAATACTGACTGAAACAGCAAAATTTCCAAATCATATAACTTGCATGTATCTATCAAAAGCAAGTAGACTTATACGAACTCATAGGTGAAAGGGAATAAATGTAGGAGTCACAGAAATTATACAGGATTACTTAAAATTGGAAATTTGGCTCATAAAGAGAATTTTTCTTTCCTCCTCCTCCTCCTCCTCCTCCTCCTCCTCCTCCTTCTAGATTTAACCTAGGAGTACTCTCTCACTGATCTACAATCCCAGTCTTTTCCTTTTTTTTTTTCTTTTTGTATTTTAGGGAAGGATGTTCAGGGTCTCACTACTAGATCGGACTTGTAGTGATCCACCTGTCTACAGCCTCCTAAGAGCTGGGATTATAGGTGCGCACCACCACGCCCAGTCTCAATTGCGGGCCCAGTGCAGCACGGCAGGCCCGGGGATTGAACCTCTGGCCCCAGAACCTGCTTTAATCCACTGAGCTATTTGGCCAGCCATCCTTTCCGCTACATTATATATATATTTTTAAATCTTTTTTATTTATTTTATTTATTTATTTATTTATTTATTTGTGTGTGTGTGTGTGTGTGGCCAGCTCAGCCCACCTGGAGGCAGGGTTGGCTGGCATGTGGTGCTGGGGGATTGAACCGCGGTCCCTGCGCTTTGCTGAGCTTGTTCTAAGTAGGTGCTTTAGACCACTGAGCCATCTCACCAGCCCTTCATTATATTTTATTTTGAGACAAAGTCTCGCTACATTGTCCTGAATCATCATTGTCCTGCCTCAGCCTTCTGAGTAGCTGAGATTGTGAGCATGACCCACCATGCCTGGCCTTAACATTTTTTGTGCAGTTGCCTCCTCCCTTGATCCTGAGAAGTCAAAGGAAAAAAAAAAAAGAGTGTTCTCTCAGCAGTGGCAAAGTTGAAAAAGTAGGGAAGAGCTGCTTCCTTATTTCTGCCAATTTTCGTGCATCCCCCCCCAAGTCTGCTGGAATAAATCACCATGTACTCTGAGAACTACTGAGAAAATGCCGGTTAGAATTATCATCAAAAGCCAGCTTGGGTGAGGGAAGCGTGCGTGTGTCAGCAGAAAGAGAATGGAAAAGGGCCACCCCCTACTGCCACCCCGCACTGTGTGCGCAGCCTGGATTCAGCCCCACACCCGGAATGTCTATCCAGGTCTCGCAGCTCCTGCTCATTTGAATGTGTTATTGTCACAGCAGCCGGAACAGCAGCAGTTTGGCAGACATTGCCCATCAGTGGTTAGAAAATGACAAATGTCAAACTACGTGTGACCCGCTCTCCAACTCTTTTTATCCATGGTATCTCTTTGGAATAAAAATGCCTGCTCCCTGCTGGGTCTTCTTAAAAATGCATATTGTTTCTTTACATAGAGGCTGAGGACTATGGTGCTAGGAAAAACAAGAAGAGAAGAAAAGGGGTTCACTCCAACTTTTCAGGTTTGAAGTTCAAGTCCAAAAACCTGTTGGATTCATTGGTCCTTCATTAAGAACATTCTCATGTCCGTTTAAACAATGTTGCTTTCCAACTGGGCTTTCATTTCCCAGTTCAGTTTCCTGCTCCTACTGCAAGAGCAAGTAGCAGAAAGTTCAGGGCCAAAGTTGGGGGAGGGTGGCCTTCAGCTCCTCAGAGCTGACACCAGATAACTTGCCTGCTTTTCCAAATGAAGTGAAGAATGAATGCAAAACACACTGTGCGCACTGGGGGTGTAGCTCAGTGGGAGAGTGCCTGCCTAGCATGCGTGAGGCTGGGTTCCATCCCCAGCAACATACACATACATAATGCAATGTGCTGTACCACACTTCACCAGGTGTTCTCCCTAGTGTTGGGCTACAATATGCCTGCTACCTAGGAGCTCTTTTGCTCAGGTGAAATTGTAAGTAGAAGCAGTAAGATAGGAGAACACCCCTAGTGCTGTACTGCTCTTGTCAGACCCTGTTTTGCCTCTGTCAATCTTTCTCATAGGCTTGAAAGTTAAAAAAAAAAAAGGAAGAGAAAAGGCCAGGTATCTAGTTAAGAAGCACAGCACCTGCCTGTCAAGAGCAAGGTCCTGAATTTGATTCTCAGTACAAAAGAAGAAAGGAGGAGGAAGAGGAAAAGGAGGAAGAGGAGGAGGAGAAAGAAGAGGAGGAGGAGGAAGAAGGAAGAAGGGGGAGGAGGAAGGAGGAGGAGGAGAAAGAGGAGGAGGAAGAAGGAAGAAGGGGAGGAGGAAGGAGGAAGAGTAAGGAGGAGGAGGAGGAGGAGGAGGAGGAGAAGGAGGAGGAGGAGGAGGAGGAGGAGGAGGAGGAGAATCATCAAGTTTCAGAGGCCTGTCTAGATGAAGGCCAAGGTCACTTCCAAATTGCACGTTCCAGTTGCCTCTGCTACTCAGTCCCCTGCCTCCTCCCCATCTTACTTAGCCTGTACAATTTTCCCACAAGCTAGGTGAGATGTGAAAGTATAATATAAACGTCCTGGGAAAAGGAATGTTCCAAGAGTGCTCCCACAATCTAAGTGCCAAACTTAAAGTATGAGTGTTTTTATTTAATCCAAAGGATATGAAGAAAAAATTTTCATTCCCCAAATTAACCATTTATGTCCACTGGGCAAATTAGAGAAAGCATTCTCTCCAAATTAGGTTGAAGTACACATTTAACAGCTAAGGCTGTGGATCAAGTCATATGTAGTAAGCTAGAGTGATGAATATCTACTGTAAACCTTTTGCCATCACATAGACAAATACTCACTGAAAACTTTTCTCTCTAGTGATTAGAAATGTTTTGTAGAAATCAGACTATAAATAAAAGCTTAGGTGCAGAAAATAACCAGTCCTTTTTCTACACCACTTTAGGTCTTTGTTCTAGTATGAACATGGGAAATGAGGTGTAATTTTTATAATAGTTATATATTTTCCACAAGCTTTGTCCCAGTTGTAAGGCATGAGAAGATATCAATACTAGTACTTGTGCGGGTATTGCATAAAAATGGTCATTTTACTCTTCAGGCCTCAGTTACCTCATTGAGAAGTTGGGGATAATAATAAATGCCTTCTTTGTAGTGGGAGGTCCACCTTGTGTCAAAACATAACTCACATAAGTCAGTGTGAATTATGGACCAGTACTGATGCAGTTCATGTGCCTCAATGAAAAATTATTAGACCAATACACTGACATACTGAACAGAATGTTAGTGCTGGTAGGGATGAGTCTAAGCACATTGGGAAGTAGTTGGAATTTGTAACAATAATAGTAGCTACTGTTTATTTTATATATGTTCATACACATGTATGGATGTATATTTGCAGTGCTGAGTATTAAATGTAAGACCTTTGCACTGAGCCACATCCTCAGCCCTTTAATTATTCTTAATTTTGACACTGGCTCTTCGTTAATTCATTAAGTTGTCTAGGCAGGGCTTCAACTGGTGATCCCCCAGCCTTGACCTCCAAGAGTGCTAGAATAACAGGTGTTGCACCACCATGCATGACTTCATTATTATTATTATTATTATTGAGCCCCCACATTTAGTTTCCAGGACAGAATGGATTTTGTATTATTCATAAGTATATCTTCAGAGTCTTAAAGAGTGCTGAGCCTCATAAACTCTACTGAATGAATGAAAGAGTAATGGATAAATGAAGATACGCTTCTGTGCCCTGCAGTGTGGTAAGTGCTTCCAAGTACTTCAAGGTCTATGTATTTTCTAGCCCATGCCTGGTGTTCAGACTATAACCATGAATTAATCATGCTTTTGACCAAGAGGAATCCTTTTCCCTGTATTGCTAGGGATGGAACCCAGGCCTCACACATACTAGGTGGGTACTCTATTACTAAGCTATGTATGGCTCCATCCCAGGAATGTTTTTCATGTATTTTTCTTTTAAATCCTCACCACATGGGTATGACTTGAGAAAAGTAAAGCTCAGAACATTGGCCAAGCAATGGCTGTGACTCATCCACATGGCTGCACTGACAAAGGTTCTACAATCTGAGGTACAGGATCTCAGGATAAATCCTGAGGGCATTTCACTGACCTTCTCAGACCAAAAAGCTACAACTCTTGTTGCACAGGTCCTGCTTTACCTTGGTCTTAACCATCCAGTAGAAAAGTATGAAGACGAAATATAGGAAATAAAGCCATGCTGTTATGTTGAGCTGTGGGGGACTCAGGTCAATAATTTCTGACATTGCCAGTTAAACAGAAGACCCAATGCTATTATGGGCTACTGGACTCTTTTAGAATATTTTGCTGAGTTCACACATCTATAATATTCAATAACGGAACTTAGAAAAAATGGGGTATACAGATGAATGTCCATTCTGTATCTGTGTATTCAAAGTGGTTGGGATAGATATATAGTTGCATTCTCTTAATGAATAGAATGATTTGTTCTAATGGTGTTTGTAAATAGGATCTCAAGTCCGCCTCTTGTACAGCAATTAACAACTAAGAAGAATATATGCAGTGTGTTATTTGTTGAAACTGTACTTCCGATTTGATTTGAAACTGTCTCATTGCTGTTTATCAATAAAATTTTGAAAAAAAAAGTAAGGCTCAGAGAGGTTAAGTTACTTATCTAAGGACACACAATGGCAGAACCAGGATTCAACTGACCATTGGCCTGAACACAGTCTGTTTCCCTGGGTGACACTGCTTTTCTTGTTTTTTCCTTTTATTTGCTTATTTTTGCACTGAAGACAGAATCCCCAGTTGAAGAAATGCTGGGCATTTATCATTTTGTTCAATAGGCTGCAGTAGCCTTACTTTTCTTTCTTCAGGCCCTCCAGTGCCTCCTCATCTCTCCAAATCCTTCTTCCTAAAGCACTACTTTGATCTTCTTACTCTGCCTATGGAGCCTGCGGTTTCATGAATGCCAAGCACAGGCTCTGCCATTGATCTACACCCCAGCCTTTAATCTCTGCTTAGAAGTCTTTGGTCTTGACAGGATCAAGATGGCACCATGCCCCCAGGCTCATGTTCCCCGTTATCTAGCACCTTATTTCAAGATAGTCACCTAGATAAACGTGTACTCAATAAAGATAATATCTTCATTGGTCTCTAGTGGTCTCCACATCCCCAAGCTCTCTCTGCCTCTATGACTCCTTCCTCCTTTTTCCAATACTTTCTTCATCAGCCTCATACTGTTGTCCTAGTTTTCCTGGCTAAGTTTTGGGCTTAGCCAATAGTGAAAAATAACTGTCATTGAACTGGGGTTTAGAGAGCTTGAATTTCTGACTGTTTTCCTCATCCACAAATTAGGGATAGTAATACACACATACTTCATTGATAATACATGGAGAAGTAATTCCCAACCTCCCCAGTACTAAATGATTACGTTGTGATATTGTCCTCCCATGGAAGACCCTACCCCTTTTTTTGATAATACTGGGAATTGAACCTAGGTCCTTTGCACTGAGCTGTGTTTCCAACCTTTTTTGAGTCAAGATCTTACTAAGTCACTAAATTGCCCAAGCTGGGCTCATATTTGCCATCCTAAGGCCTGAGCCTTCCAGAATTCTAGGATTATAGGTGTGTGCCATCACACCTGGCTCACAGAAGACTTAAAACCAGGCATAAGACACTTGCAAAGATTGATTTTGTGAGGGCTGGCAAATAGCTCAGCAGATTAAAGTGCTTGCTTAGGCAGTCGTAGGGATGGGGGTTTGATCCCCAGCATGCTGTGCCAGCCCTGCCCCCAGGGCACACTGAGAGAGTGATTGAGACTGGGCCTGATGGCCCTCGCCTGTAATTTCAGTGCTTAGGAGGCTGAAAACAGGAGAATCACTACAAATCTGATCTGTGTAGTGAGACTCTGTAGACCCTGTACTAAATACATAAAAAATAAAAGTAAAAATAAAAAAAGACTGACTTTGTGACTAATCCTGGCTAGATAAACACAGGCTGGAGAAAAGACTTGTGAAGTAGTTGGTTCTACAATCCAGACAAGAGGACATGAAACCTGGATAGGGGTTAATTGCCACAGAAGGGAAAGGAAGACTAAATAGATCCACATGATTAATGGAGAACAGATAAGGCAAATGCGACACCAGAACACTGAACAATAAGGTATGAACATGATAATATGGTTTTGGGGACCTAAAGCTGAGGGTTAATTCTGTATCCTGGGTGAACTCTCTGAGGGGAAGGAAAGACAAGCAAACTTCAGACATAGAGAAAGAATATGAAAGGAGATATGTAATTTGGAACAAGGAACAAGAACAGATTACATCGCTTCCTTGGTGGTGGCTGGTACAGTTAGTCTTCCATATCTGTGCATTTTCCCTTTGCAAGTTCAACCAAGTGTGGTGAAAGTATTTTAAAAATTGTATCTGTATTAAACTTATACAGACCTTTTATTTGTCACTATTTCTTAAACAATGCAGTACAACTATTTATGTAGCATTCACATTGTATCAGCAATCTAAGATAATCCAGATGAAAAGTACTATAATTAAAGACGATTTAAAATATATGGGAAGGGTCTGGGAGTGATAGAACACTTGTGCAGGGCTCTAGATTCCATTCCATGACATTACTAAAAAGAGAAAAATAAAGTATACAGGAGGATGTATGTTGGCTACATGCAAATATTATGCATTTTTTCACCAAGAAGTTTAAGTTGAGCTCAAGGATTGCTGAGCTATATCCACTAAGATTTTTACTTTTTCTTTTGAGACATGGTCTCACTAAATTCCTAGGCTGGCCTCAAACCTACAATCCTCCTGCCTCTGCCTCATGAGTACCCAGGATTACAAGGGTGTACCCCAGTTTCCACCTCATGCCATTTTATATAAGGGACCTGGGCATGTGCAGATCTTGCTGTGCACAGGGGGCCCCACCTCTATGAATCCCAATAGACCACTGATTCTGTAGCTAGTTCACTTCTAGGACTCAATGGAGACCCCTCAGTCACCATAAAAGAGAACAAACTGGGATGCCTGTCTTCAGAAACATGTATTGACTTGTGTTGTCTCTGCCAGCATCTCTCTCCACATACACACAGGTCCTATTTCCTGAGTAGGTCGTGAGTTCTACAAAGGCCTCTGGTCTATGGAGTCTTCATAGAATCACGTTTTTTCAGTTCTGGGGATCTAGCTCTATGCCTTGTGAGCTCCTACATTACCAGCCCAGAACCAACTATTGTCCAGCGCAAGAGGTCAGAAAATATAGCTTGCTTGGTTGCTTGAAAGTGAGGTGTGGGGAAGAAAGCAAAGCTAGTATGAGGTGAAATTTGGACTGAACACATGCTCAATTAGTCTAACAAATTTTTGTGGGTTCTAAAGTAGTTGATAACTTTTAAAACTTAGATTTCAATTACCTGTTAAGTTTTTTTATTTTCCCAGGAAACTATCTACCTGATAAACCTGATCTCTGGCTGGCAATAGGAATACAAATAAAAATAAAGTCTACAAGAGCCCTCCACAAAAGTATGACTTGTGCAGACAATCAAGTGTGATAATCATTTTGCTTTGCAGGCCTAGAATCAGGAGCCACTAGTTTTGCTTGGGTAAATCCAGTAAGGCTGTCCAGAAAATGTGACCTCTCAGATGTGTCTTGAGGAATGAATATGAAAGAATTGTTCATGGCAAGGCATAGTGGTTCATGCCTATAGTTGTGGCTTCTTGAGAGTAAGGCAGGAGGATCACGAGTTCAAGCTCAGCCTAGGCAATTTAGACAGACCCTGTCTCAAAACAAAATAGAAGACGAGGTCCAGGATATAGCTAAATGGTAGAATATTTGCCTAACATATTCCCAAGTACTGGAGAGAAAAAAGAAAAAAGAAACGGAGGGGAATGAAAGAAGGAACAGGGAAGTGTATAAAGAATCCATGGCATGGTAGAGAATAACATGTCCTTGTCTGATAGAAGAAAACAACTTATTCTTGTCCCTGTCCTAACAGAGGAAGTCTTCCTCCTTATCTTCATCTCTTTTTTTTCTTTTCTGAAAATACTGAAGATTAAGCTCAAGGGTTTCACATGAAGTATGCTTGGTTCTTTCAGCAACTATATCCCAAACCCTTTTAACTTTTTGAGACAGCATCTCACTAAGCCACTAATTTGGCCAGGCTAGGTTGGAACCTGTGAAACTCCTGCCTCTGGCTGTCCAAGTCCTGTGATTACAGGTGCTTGCCACCAAGCCTGGCACAGGAAATTACTTTCAATTCCTCGTCACCATATTTGACAATGATAGCTCCCCAGCAGGCCAGAAAAATGCCCCCAAAGCTGCAATAGAAGACCTAACTCTTTGGGGTATCTTAGCACGTAACAGACCCACACATGAATATAGTGTTTGCTCCTTCAGCCCACCAGAAAATGTGCCTTCCTAGTCCTATGTCACATCAGAAGCAGGCCCTCACCTGGCAAAAACAAGCACATCAGAGCATTCTAAGCCTTTGCATACAGTTATATGGAAATGCCAACAACCATTTGGCTTATACTGTATCTTCATTCCCTTTAGGACTGAGGAACATCTGACACATAGCATGTGCTCTGTGCAATCTTATTAATTTCAAGCATGGACACTTCTTCAGGGTCTGGGGGAACTGTACATTAACTGCTAACCCTAAAAAAGACCCAGAGTACTGTGTTTTCATGGGATTTAGTCAGAAGACTTTGATTTCAGTCTTGATTCAGCCATTCAGGTATACTGTGGCAGTGAACAAGCCATACAACCTAGTTGAGACTTGGTTTGCTTATCTATTTTTTAAAACTCAATTTTCCTGTTTTTACTTTTGAGGAGTGTTGGGTGCTAGGGATTGAACCTAGGGGCTCAGGCATGCTAAGCACATGACTTATCATTGAGCTATAGCCCAGCCAAAGAAACACTCCAGTTCCCTAAAGTATGAAGGTGTTGTTGGAAGCACTTTACAAATTGAAAAGAACTGTGTGATTGAAATGTGGGCCATCTGTACAAAGCAATATTATTCAGCAACAAAACGGGACTAAGTACAGTACTATCTCTGTTCATGAACTCGCCACCATTCTGGTTGCAGACCAAACTAGATGAGAAGTGAATCACATTTCCTCATAAGGTCAACACTGAACCTAACCATTGAATATAAATTTGAGTTTCATTCAACTCAGTTTGTGGGCAGAATTGTGGATAGAATGGAGTTTGTGAACTGAGGTACCACTGTATATGCTACCATATGGATGGACCTTAGAAACATTGTGCTAAGTGAAACAAGTCAGACACAGTGGCCCCAAATCATATGGTTCCATTTAGTCAAAAGGTCTAGAATGGATAAATCCATAAGGATGGGAAGCAGATTCGTGGTTGGTTACTGGGGGGTAGATTGCAAAGGGAATGGACTTTGAATGCTTCATGGATATGCAATTTCTTTTGAAGGTTACACAAAGGTGCTCAAAGTAGATACAGTGATGGCTGTACATTATGACTGTGGTAAATGCCACTGAATCATACACTTTAAAACGGCAAATTTTGTTTTTGTCATAATAAAAGAAGCCAAAATAGTGCCAGATGAAAGTTAACTAGCCTGAGAAGTTATAGAATCTTGCATTCTACATATAGCCTCCAATCCTTTTGTGGCATTCAGAAAATTTATAAGGAGTAGGCACATCTCCACTGTGCAGCCTCTTTAGAAGGAAAGAACTGAAGGGGCGAAGGAGGTAGGGCCATTTGAAAAGCTTCCCTTCTGCACAATATTGTTTAGTAGATTGCCAGTTGTTCACCCTGTTTGTATTTAAATGAAAGGAGGCTTTGAAGTGGGCTCCGCCTCTGAGCCTGGCTTGGGGTTCCTGCTTCTCCTGGTAAAGTTCAGACTTGTTCAGATCTGTTTGTAGCCAGAGGTTACTATTTCTGGTGGAAAAGGCTCAAGTTTTGGTTAATAATACATTAAGAGGAAGAGCAGGAGTGTGTGTGTGGGAGGAATGAGTTCCTCTTGGACTGGCAAGCAGCTTTCTGATTTGGCCTTTATGGTTTGGAAGAATTGTTGGTATTTTTTTTTGCTCTTATGGTCACTGGATTTCATTTTATTATTAATGTTGGCTGTATATTCCTCTTGGTGAAGAACATCTTAATACATCAATGAAAGTGAAAAGTGCTGCGCTAAGCCTTAGCAATGTCTTGAGATCATGCCTTGGTTAAAGACAACGTAGACTGTTTCAAAGTCCTTGAAGATGGCAGGGAATTCAATGGTAAATTTTTCTAAATGCATATTTAGAAAAATGCTCTTTTCCAGAGGTAAATGCTCTATGAACCTGCAGAAATGGGAAGTCTCAGCTATAAGAGGACACAATTCATTCATGCTGCCAGTCTCCAAAAGTTATTGTAGACAAGTCTGCAGTGGGCATTCAAAACAGCTAAACTGCTTTCAGCAGCCCCTCACAGCCAACCATGTCAACATGGTTTACAAACAGCAAAGGAAGTCTCAACAAACCCTCTGAGGGTGATAATTGTAATGATGGTTCATATCTTCACCCTATGTAATTTTATGGGAATTGAGAGTCTAGCCAAATAATAAGTTCCAGTTCTTTTTATCTGTCCAGTTCCCAGCACACTCCCGAGTTGTCTCAGGTACTTCTCACCCTAACCTCTGAAAGCAGACTGTAACAATAACAACAGTAATGACAAGTTCCCAATCTGCCCAGTTCCCTTCATTAAAGGAGCCCTGGGAGCTTCAAAAACACTCATTAATGAAATCTGACAAAGCTTGGAAGGTGGAAAGACTTGCCCATTCCCAATTTTAAACTGGGTAAATGAGACTGGATCCTAGAGGGGTGCTAATCTCAAAAAGCATGGGGTCCTGAGCTACTGATATGTTCTGTGCCCCGGGGAATCTAGGGTCCTGAGTTC
Organism: Octodon degus; assembly: GCF_000260255.1. NCBI lineage: Eukaryota > Metazoa > Chordata > Mammalia > Rodentia > Octodontidae > Octodon > Octodon degus. The sequence goes on from NW_004524639.1 coordinate 2,631,722, forward strand.
TGGGCCCACCTCTCCTAGGTGCTTGCTATTTGCACGTGGCTTTTCTTCTGGGGCTTCAGTTGCCCTACCTACAAGCTTCAGGGTTGGGCCAGGTCTTTGGATTTACCCAATCAACCCAGACTTTGTCCCATTGCCTGGAGATTGAGGGGCGTGTGTGGAATGGGGGAGGCGTGCCCAGCAGGCTCAGGGATTAGTGGGTACTGCCAAAGCAGTGTTTGAAGAAGCAGTTTAGGGGCAACTAGGTGAGGGTCCCAGGCCAGCTCGGAGTCTCAAGTCCGTCTGGTGCCTACCGGGAAACAATGGGAGCCATGTGGGTGCCTTCCTCGCCCTCCTCAGCAGCTGGGCTGTTATGGGCGTCCTCACAGGCCGGGTGGCAGCGCGGAGACAGGTATCCTGGCCGAAGAGCACCTAGCGGCTTTGGAAAGTCAGTTGGTCAGGTGGCTGTGCGAAGGCCTAGGGCTCAGATGTGGGTTTAGGAGCAAGTCCAGGTCTCCCGGTTCTGCAGGACACGGGCCCAGGAGAAACTGTCCTTTCTTCTACGGGTTGGGGGTGACCAACAGGCTCCCCGCCTCCCAAGACCGGGAGGAGGGAGGAGTCGGATGGGGCGTGTCTGGAGGGAGCGCAGCGCGCTGGTGCGGCCCCCTAGGAAGTGGATTTGGCCGCTCCGGATCCAAGCCGGCTTCCAGGTTTTCTCCCGGCCCGGCCCTGCGTGCTCCCGCCTGTCTCCGGCCCCCCCACCGACGCCCGCCCCCTCCCCCTAGGGCCGCCCGCTTGGCCAAGTTTGCGAAGCGTCGGCGCGCTAGCCGGCCAGTCAGTCAGCGGCAGAGCTGAGAAGAGCACAGTCGTGCGGCCGAGGGCAGCGTGAGCCGAGTGAGCCAGGCAAGCGGACCCACACGGGCAGACTGAGCCGCGCGCAGCGCTCGCCCGCCCGCCGACGCCGCCCACACCCTCCGCGGTCCTGCGGCGCCTGCCACCTTCCCCGCGCCCCTGCCCCGCCGGCCGGCCGGCTCGTCCCGTTCGCCGACCTGCGGTCACCGGCCCGCGTCGCTGCTCCTTTGGGCCGCGCACCACCTTCACGCCCTTCTCCTGCTGCCCGGGCGGGGCGCTTGGCACTGGGGACCGTTGCCTGACGCGAGGCCCAGCTCCACTTTTCGCCCCGCGTCTCCTCTTCCGCCAACTCCAACTCCTTCGCTCTCACTCCCACTCACAGCCCCTACTCTGCGCCCCTCGGGCCGCTCCGCTCCCGCAGCGCCGCTTCCTGTCCTCTCATCCCGTCCCAAAGGTGGGAGCGCGTCCGCCCGGGCCCGCACTATGGCACGGTTCGGCTTGCCCACTCTTCTCTGCACCCTGGCCGTGCTTGGCGTGGCGCTGCTGGCTGCCGAGCTCAAGTCGAAAAGTTGCTCGGAAGTGCGACGTCTCTACGTGGCCAAAGGCTTCAACAAGAACGATGCCCCGCTGCACGAGATCAACGGTAGGTAGGAACCCCCGGGAGGGGAGCGCAGACACGAGCGCCCTTGGAAAGGGGCCCCAGGTAGCTGAGCGGGAGCGACGGACAGAGGAGAGAACGCGAGGGCGAACTAGTCCCGGCGGGTCCCGGGCACTGCAAGTGGAGGGGCGCCGCCGCTTTGCCCGGTGCCACTCCCGCGCTCTGCCCCCCCTTACGCCGCCCCGCGGTCTTCGCAGTCCTGAGAAGCCAAGGAGGACTCCGGCCCTGAAAGTGTGTGTCACCTGCTCCCTGGCCTTTTCCGGGTTGAACTTATGACTGGGCTCCCCGCTTTGTTTTGTGGGTGACAAGAGATAGAGAGATGGGGGTGGGGTGGAGAAGCCTAGAGCCTGCAGATTCCCGGGGACTCACAACGTGGAACTTGATGTTTCATTGATGTTCTTTAAAAACCCTTCTCCCCGTCTCTTCCACGGCGGACATGGATTAGGAGTTTAGTAGCTACAAGGGCTTTAGAAGTCACCTCTAAAAAGTAAAGGACTCCCTCCACTCCCCAGCCCTCTAAATCCTGACTTTTGGGAAACTCTTGCCTTCCGGAAGGTGTCGGTCAAGAAGGGTACCCCCCCTTCTTCTCACCTCATTTTAAGGGTTAATTGCACATTGAGTTACAGACCTTTGAAAGGACTGATTACAGGAAACCTGAATCTCACTTTGGAGATGGATATGCAAATGAAGACGGCTTAGCCTCTGAAAAAGTTCACCGGATTTTAGCGCTGGGGGTTCCTGGGGTATTTGTGCATTGCTGAGCACATGAGAGGCGGGAGCGTGCCGCCCCGCGCCCCGAGGCCAGCGGTTATGCCCCTGCAGCTCCTCTCTGGGTCGCTCTGGCTCGCTTGGGGCGGCCAACTGTTGCGCGTTGCAAGGCGGGCTGCGCTGGGGCCCTCGGCCGCCGCGCAGGTAGCCTGTTCACCCTGGGGGCTCAGAAAGAGCCTCGAATCTAGCTGGCTAATGGCCAGCATAACCTAACGGAGGAGTGAGGAAGTCGAGCCTCCATTCCGAACCTTTCATGGAAGTGAGGCTTTGCCTCGCCACGCTAGTCGCCCGGGTGGGGCAGGCTGGGAAACAGCAGCCAGCAAAGGAAATACTGTAATTTTAACCAGGCGCTTCCAAAGGCTTAGGAAGACTTGGGGGTCATTTTTTGGAATGGCTATTAATAACCTTGGAGATTAAGTGCAGTCATCAATTACATATAAATTACAAAGGTAATTGAGGGAAGTTGTCCGCACTGTCGGAGGAGTGTAAACGGCATCTGTCTCGAAATAGAACCGAAGAAATTGTTGGAGTAGCCCAGGCGCCCACTGCACCTTGGCAGTTATCAAATAACTTGCATACTACTGATTAAAGACTGTTTGCCCTTCAGCTCCCTGGCTTTTTGGAAACTCAAGTGTGTCCTCACAGCTTCACGATTTTATTGGTTGTAAGCCCTGAAAAGCCGTCTTTCTTTCCCCTCTTCTTACCTCCCTGCCAGAAAAAGCCAGCCTGCAGTGGAACTGGCAGTCCCTGAAAGCTTGAGGGCTCCACAGGTCTGACGCTGGGCTCTCTTACCCTGCAGTCTGGCCCTGAATGCGGTGGTGGTGATGATTTGCATGAAAGTTACAGTTGTCACTCTCACGTTTTGAAGGACAGATGCAGGATACTCTTAGGGGAAAGTGACAAATTTTCATCTTTTCATGTGAAACAGTATGACCCTTTGAGATGGACTGGAGGCACTCGAGTGGGCTGTGAAATTGCCCATCCCACTCCTCCCATTTTCTCCAACTTTGTTCTATGTAGACTGTAGAAATGCCTGGGCAAAAAAAAAAAAAAAAGAAATGCCTGGGCATTTACCCCAGCAAGCCTCTCAGGAACAAGGAAGCTGCTTAGGTACTCCGTGTGCTGGGTGTTCCCTTTGATTGTCACTATCCCTGGAAAACACCTGAGAGGGCTTTATTTAGTAAGTGTCTATCTGAACTCTTCCCCCCTCCCCAAGATAGGGGAGTTATTAGTGACCAGCAGCAGGAAATGGAAGCTAATGTGCTCACACCCAAAACATTTTATTCTTTTTGTCTTGTCCTTCATCTCCCTCCCAGGGCTGCTGCTTTTATTTCCCCTTTTGAATGACCTACTGGACTGCATTCTCCTAAGGAACAAAGGAAGTGCCTTTTTAGCTGGAATCCTTGGAAGACCACCAAGGACTTTAGCTCATGCAGTGCAATTTCGCACCACTTTCAACAATAACAAAAATGCATGACTGAATGGCTCAAAAATGTGGAGTGTTAGAGGCATTCATTTGAGTCTAGGACACTGTCACAACACAGACAGACCCAAGTAAATACCTTTAGACGGCTAGTATAGAAACAGGGGTAATCTTTACCATCGCCCTGGCCTCTCCAGATCCATACATTAGCCTCATCTTCTTTGGACTACATTCACATAATTTTGGTCATTTGGGGTAGGATACTCAGTTGCAGTGACTTGTATTGAGCCTATGTCTTAATGAATTAATTGCCAATACAAAACATCTGGGAATTTCATTTTCTAGGTTGGGTAGTACTGGATAGGTGTCAAGCTCATTGGCCCCAGGCGTAATCCAAGTTTAAGGTTTTATTCTTGATGACCTTGCACTTGCCTTCTAAAAGTTTGGCTAAATTTAGAGATTAGTCCATGTTCTGAAGGACTCTTGGCCTTAAGTCATAATTAGGATAATCTGATGTGCTCTGAAAGGTGTACATTGTGCTGACAGGTTTTCTACCTGAGGTCTTATATTACCTTTACCTATTGGCTTGACCTTTGTACTTTTTAAACAGTGAGTCCACATGCCACAATCAAAAAAGATTTCATTACAAAGGGTAGCCCCCCACCTGCCAGCTCTCAGCAGTCATCTTTTTGGAGTGCCTACTATGTGCAGTATTCTATGCTTAGCATCATGGAAGCAGCAGGAGGGCCCTCTGCCAAGAATTCTTGGTAGTAGGGAGATAAGTTTTGTGCACACATAATTGGAATATACCACAGGGTGTGATAAGTACCATATGAGTGATACAGATGAGGAAAAGTGAAGGCTAGGGGTGTATATAGCTCAGTGGGAAAGCTTGCACTTAGCATATGTGAGGCCTTGTGTTTAATCCTCAGCCAGCATGTGCACACACACACACATCCCATGAGGGTATTTGGGACTAAAGTACCATGTAATGCTAGTTCTTTAGTTTAAAAAATACTAATGATAACTCCAAAGTCTAATTATTTTCATTTTTCCTCTCTTCGTAGAGATAGAAAATGTTTGCTGAATTGCTTTTGTATTGGGAATCAAACTCACAACCTTGCACTTACCAGGCAGGCACTGTGCTACTGAGCTATACCCTCAGCCCTGAAATGATTTTTTAAGAATGAGGTACTTGGTTAGAAGTTCTTAAGCTTGCCAGAAGTCCCTTTCATAGTGACATTGAGCTTAATACTAAGAGCTGTATATCATAGTTGCAATTTTATAGTTTTTGTTGTCTGTCCCCATTTATGTTTATGAGCAATGTTCTTGTGGCAAGTGCTTACCTGCATATGTACATGCGCATGCACACACACACACACACACACACACACACATATCTATACCCCTAAAGATTGTGGCACTCTTTTAGGATTGTGTGGAGAAAGTGTGTATGTGTTTTGGGGAGAGAGCAATACATCTGATTGAGTTGATGTGTGTAAGATGCACAGTGTGCATCTTTTGGTTTGGATTTCCCTTTCCTCACTTTAAATAGACAACTAGGATTTTGCCATAAGCTTGTAATTTACTGTGCCATTGGAACCAGTTGGGTTCTCTGTTTCACTTGAGCAGTGGGTCTCATGGAGCTCCGAAGCCTGCATGTTAGAAACTGTCCCAAAAGAGAGAACTGACTCTCCTGGATGTGCTTAAAAAAGAGCTCAGTAAAAGTTCTGGCTTATGCAGCTTGATCTCTAGTTAGAACATACAAATATAAAATGCTTGATTCAGCATAATTACTATTTTCCTTTTTTATTTGATTCACATTGGGTTGCATGCAACTTCAGGATTAACTGGAGACTAAGACAGAGGAATGAAAAAGGAAGTTTTTTGTCATCTGTACAAGGCAAACAACAGCAGTGTTAATTTGAGCCAGTTGGAAGTGAGTCTCTTTGGCTCCCCAGTAATATGAACTGCTGTAGCATTGAGGTCTATTCCTCTTTTTCTTGTTGTTGTTGTTGTTTTGTTTTTGTTCAGTACCAGGGATTGAACTCAGGACCTTGCACTTGCCAGGCAGGTGCTTACGCCCCTGAGCTATATATCCATGGCCCCTAAATTTACCTAAGCTATATGGAAATTGAACTCAGCACCTTGTACTTTCCAGGAAGGCACTTGTGCTGCTGAGCTATATTCCTGGCCCCTGTTATTGTATGTTTCTACAAAAAAATGCATTTGGGCCTTATGAGAAGAGGTGGTAGGCTATTAAGAGTGCCTGGCCCTATCCTCATACTAAGGACTTAACATAGTTGTCTCATTTAGAGTCCACAACTGCCCTATGAAGTCCAAATTGTCATCCTTATCTTCACTTTACAGATGAAGAAACTGAGATTGAAAGGATTAAAAATATGGGATTAGAACCCAGGTTGTATTTGACACAGAGTATAATGTACGTTTTGTAGTGTAGGTGACAGGACAAGAAAGTATCCTCTTTGGTAGTAGAGTGGTCGCATAGGGGATGACCTTCAGCTGACTACTGCAGCACCATCCTCACACTGTAGTAGAGAGGATCCAGACACATCTTCAGGCAAAATGTCAAACCTAGACATAAACAGATAGTGTTAATAGTAGACAGAACTGAAATCTTCTTTTCTGTGCCACAGGGAGCCAATGAAGTTGCTTTAGGAGATAACTAATGGCATTTGGGGTTAAGGGTTGGCCAGGCAAGAGATAAAAGTGGGGAGTTCTGTTAGGAAGCTGTTTTAAATAGTGTGTAGCTGGTCTACCTGCTTCTTGCCTGTTGCCTTGTTCCTTTGAATGGTGCCAGATTAGGTTGTTTACCTTGATGCTTTGATCTTCAGTGGCTTTAAGAATCTGAAATTATCCTTCTTTCATTGACTAGGTTCTGCACTCCTGAGGCTTTTGTGCTCTCTGCCTCCTAATTCCTTGCCTGAGCCAGCTGCAGAACTTTATGGGGAACTGCCTAATTCTCTGGGTGAAGGCACAGGTGTGTTGGCATCTTTTTTTTTTTTTTTTTGAATACCAGGGTTTGAACTCAGGACCTTGTGCTTGCCAGGCAGGCATTTATGCCGCTGAGCTATCTCCTTGGCCCCACAGGTGTGCCTTCTTTCCTTCACTAGAAACAACCTAAGGGAAGAGATGATGACTATGGTAGGTTTTTTGGTTTTGTTTTTGTTTTTTTTTCTCTCTAGTATCAAGAGTCGTAGCTTATCGCAGTCTTGTAAACTTTCTATCATGTTCTCTGGCCTGATACTGGTGATGGTATGGGATTGTGCTGCCTCTATAACAGTATGATCCTCTGCACTGTTGACGTCCCAGGAATCTCCAGGGTCTGCGCTCTGAGAAGCAAAACAAATTTATAGAAAAATTTTGTATATGATGGTATAACTTGGACAGTTAGTTGTCTTTACTACTTCATGAACTAGTGAGTGTTGTCGGAACGTTTCAGAAATATTCAGAATCCTATTTTTCTTTATGCTTCAAAATATCCTTTAACAGTGGAGATGGTTGTGATTAGAGCACAGTTAGAAGAGTAATTTACTACCTCAGCTTTGGAGTATAGAGTTTGTTCAATACATGTCAGTTACCTTTTCCTGAAAAAAAGGAAAAAAAAAACAAGTTTAGAAGAACACAGTCTTAAGGATATCAGAATACTTTGTATGAATAATCAGACATACTAAAATAGGAACAGGTAAGAACTAGTATTTTCGACTCCACGTGGTTAAACATCTGTTGCTTACTATAGAGAACATGAAAGTGTGCAGAAAATTCATGAAGCAGTTCCATCCTGGAGGTAATTTGAAATATTATATTTAAGTTCTGATGTACTTAATTCAGTAATCTGGTTGAAGAGAAAAAAAATCAAAGAGATCCATCAGCCAGGTATTCGAGTTTTGAAAAAGAAACTCTTAACAAATGTTAGAAATTAGGAAAAAATTGAATGGAAGAGTTAAAAAAAAAAAGCCAATAACCTGCAGGATGCCTGGAAACTATGTAAAAACATCTTATTGGAAGCCCAGATAAATATGTGCCAGACATCAAAAAGACCAGCTGCTTGCGGAAAGAAATAAAAGAACCCAGCATGTCTAACTGGCAGAGTAAAAGAGGCTGCTTCAGGGAATGACATCCTCACAAAATGGGAAGATGAAGCCGAAGCAGGAAGTCAACTAGATATGGGAAGACAGGTACTATCCAAGGTGGAGCTGGAGGTGAACCTTGTGACAGATTTTAAAGAAGTTTTTTTTTTTTTTATGGTGATGATGATGGTGATAAGGGTGAACTGAGTCCAGTCTATCAGAGGAGAAGTGGTGTGGCTTCTTTAAGGGGAAACTGTGACTGATTCATATCTTGGCATTTGTGATAAGAGGAGAATGTGTTGTAGCGCAGTAGTAGCACTCAGGCTTAGGGTGCATGAAACCTTGGGTTCTATCTCCAGTACCAAAAATGAAATATAAGAAAACTACATGTAATTATGTAGTGGGGTTCCAAGGCAGAGAATAGTTAGTAAGTATAGTTACTTTGGAATAGGTAGAGATCTTAGCATATGTTCAGTTATTAAAGATTAAAAAAATAATGGAAGGAAACAGACTCCCACTACCTTTTTAGATAGAGTAATTTGTAGGGAGAGGACCTGCTTTCTTGGAATGAGTAGTTCCAGTCTAGCTCTGTGACAAATTAGTTGTTTTGACACCTTTTTTTTTCTGTATTTAGGGCAGGGTCTACAGGGTCTCACTATGTAGATTGGACTCCTAGTGATTCTTGTGTTTTCAGCCTCCCAAGTGCTGGGATTACAGGTGCACACCACCACGCCCAGTCTCAATTGCCATCTCAGCGTGCTCCAGGGGTGGGGCTGGCACAGCACACTGGAGATCAAACCTCTGCTGCTGCACTCTGCCTAAGCAGGGCTTTAGTCCTGCTGGCTGAGCTATCAGGCCGGCCCTATCTGACACCTTTTTTCCTTTTTTTTGTGGAACCGGGGATTGAACTCAGGCCCTTGCGCTTGCCAGGGAAGCGCTTATTCTACTGAGCCATCTCCCCAGCCCAATGGCTTGCCAAGGAAGTGCTTATTCTACTGAGCCATCTCCCCTCTGTCTGATACCTTTGATGAGATTCTTCTTTGAAAGTGGGGGTGGAAGGGTTTTAGAATGGTGAATTACATCAGTGCTTCTCAGCCCTAGCCATACATCAGAACCACTTGGATAAATTTTAAATTATACTAATGCCTGGGTACTACCCCAGACAATAATGTCATACCTCCTGGAGGTGGGGTTAGGTTATGGCATTAGAAAAAAAAAACCAAAAAACAAACAAAAAAAAAAACTCCCCAGTGGTTCTGATAATTTGTCACAGGTAAAAACCACTGCCCAAGATGATATCCGAGGTCCCTTCTTTGTCTTGAGATTCTGCAATTCAGCAATTCTGAACTTCCTGATGAAATTCATCATAAAGTGTTGGCCCAAGTGAGGGCTTCAAATTAGACCTCGTGGATGATTGTTTTAATTTTGGCTAACTTGGAGTTAGGAAAAGTTCTGTTAAACCTGGTGAAAGATATTTTTGAACCAAGATATAAATGTAAACTGCAGCTAGTGATGCCTTGCTGCAGGTAGAGACATTAGACAAGGACATTGAGAGTATTTTGGAGTGAATTAGAAAGGAATCCAGCCTTGCTGTCATTTATTGATTAAGTGTCAGTGTGCTAGGTGATATTTCTTCCCTTTCACTGTATTGGTAAAGTAAAAAAATCTCTTTATCCTTTACTTTAATGTCCTCTTTGCCATGTGTTTATTCTCTCCAAGTATCTTATCAAGAAATAGAAGTACAGTAAATCCCTAGGCTTCTACCCAGCACAACCATCCAGAACACAGCTGGGAATGTGGAAGTAAGTGGAAAAGCTAAATGATGGAAACAGCTGTCATAAAGCCTATGCCTTCTTGGAGAAAAAGCTTAGAAATTTATCATCAGCAGTCATTAAAGAGAGCAGCAGGCTAGGTGCTGGGGATTACAAAAGGTGTAAAACAAGAATGGAGCTTTTGAGTTTACATTCAAATTGGGAAGATAGGGCTTACAGGCAAGGAAGATAAAGTGCTTTGGTTATCTGGTTTCCCTTCTAGGGCTGATTAGAAGTAGCAGGTGGTGCTGGTTGAGGGACAGAGGGGTCACAGGAAAGGATAGTTTCAGAGGCAGGTAAGACTGGGAACCTGAAAGAACTGAGAAAGGACTGTGTAACATGGTGGCTTGGGGAGAAGCTGAACACAGTCTACCCAGAACTTGCGGATCTTGGCCGTGTGAGGCCTTTTAAGATGGGGCTGATGCTCAGAGGCACCATTGTAACCCTTGAAGGCAGGTCAGTATAGCCAAAATACTATATGTTGTACAGTTGTACCAATATAACAAAATAAATCTCATTCTTTATCACTGATGTGTACCAATACAGAACATGTTTAGTACATTCTGATTTAAAAGTTCAGAAGGTATATTTTAGAAAGTGATCGTAAAAATAGCAAAATGTGAAAAGTTGGCTGGGGCACAGTTGACACATATCTGCAATCCCAGCTGCTCAGGTGAGGCAGGAGGATTGCAAGTTCCAGGCCAGCCTGGGCAGTTTAGCAAGGGCTTGTCTCAAAATACAGCAGCAACAACAAAAACCCAGAGTTGTAGCTCAGTGGCAGAGTGCCAGGCTAGCATGCACAAGGCCCTGAGTTCATTCCTCAGCACTACAAAAAGGGGGAGAGGTTTGGTTAAGTCATACTTTTAACTTACTTAGAGCATCCCTTTTTTAGCAGTGTTGAATCCATATACTTCTATGTATCACTTTGTCTGTTTATTAAAAAATTACGTTAAAGGACTGGAAATGTAATTCAGTGGTACAGTGCTTCCTAAGGGTGCACAAGACCCTGGGTTTCATCTCTAGTGACTTAAAAAATAGGTTAAAGACTTTATATTATTAAGTTAGTGGTTTATTCACTTGAGAGCTTTTGGTTTATGATTGTGGTCTCCTTTACCTTTTAAAGTAGAACTCCCAAGTGAGGCAAACTGCCTGCTATGCTCAGCCTGGGAAACTGACATTCTAACCTGAAGCCACAAGGGGCAGGAGGGTTGGTTTGGTTCTTAGTTAGGGGTGACATGTTTAAATATTTGCATATGGCTTTACTTTTTAAACATTTACCAAACTAAGTAAATGTATAATCATAAAAGAAACAGAAGTTAAGGGTAGTCTCTGGCCATGTCTCTATTTTAGCCTTAGGAATCTCCATTTTGCCCTGCTGTATCTGTTCCAGGAGACTGTATGTCCCTAATTCCTGTCACACTACAAAGCAGGTGGCAGGTATTTAGTGGTCAAAAAACAAGTTCGAGAATGATTGTTGCCTTTTGTATTATTCATCCTATAAATAGGTGTTTGTACTCCTTTAACTTTATGTGTCAAAGTAAGATGCTGGTAGTATCAGGAGGGAGCCCTTATGAGTGGGCTTGGTGTACTTGTAAAAGAGGCTCAAGAGTTGGACTTGCCTGCACACACTGTTACACCAACTCCTCAGGAGCTGAGGTAGGAAGGTTGTGAGTTTGCAGACAGCCTGGGCAACTCAGACCCTGTCAAAATAAACAGGGCTTGGGGTGCCCCTGGGGTTTAGCCCCGGTACTGGAGAAAAAAATAAGTCCCAGAGAGATTCCTTGACCCTTCCACCAGGTGACATTACAGTGGAAAGACAGAAACTTATGAACTAGGAAATGGGCCCTTACCCAACATTGAATCTACTGGCACCTTGAGAAATGCATTTCTGACATTAGTAAGCCCCCCACAATGTGTCATACTTTCTTATAGCAGCCCAGACTGAAACAATGCATTTTACATCTAATTAGTTTAAGCCATTGATTTAAAATTTCAAGTATACTTAGACTTAGATACCTAAATACAAAAGGGAAAAGGAAAAGTATCTCTTTTGTTCTCCTTAACCTAGAATATGGTGCTGTTTCATGGCTCATTTGGGGAGGAAATATGCTTTTTTTTTTTTTTTTTTTGGGGAACCAGGGATTGAACTCAGGCCCTTGCACTTGCCAGGCAAGCACTTATTCCACTGAGCCATCTCCCCGGCCCAGGAAATGTGCTTTTTAAAAAGCACATGACTCAGTATGTCATATGCTTTTTAAATTTATTATTTATTATTTATTATTTATTTATTTATTTATTTTGGTGGAACCAGGGATTGAACTCAGGCCCTTGCACTTGCCAGGCAAGTGCTTATTCTACTGAACCATCTCCCTGGCCCATGCTTTTTTAATTTATTACTATTTTATTCTGTATTTTAGGGAAGGGTCTACAGCGTGTTCAGGGTCTCACTACTAGATTGAACTCCTAGTGATCCGCCTGTTTACAGCCTCCCAAGAGCTGGGATTACAGGTGCACACCACCACGCCCAGTCTCAATTGCCCTCTCAGCGTGCTCTGGGGGCGGGGCTGGCACTGCAGGCCTGGGGATCTACTTGCAGGTGCTTTAATCCACAGAGCTATTTGGCAGGCCCTTACTTGTTGTTGTTGTTGTTGTTGTTGTTGTTTTTAACTCTCCTGGATGTCTAAAATTGTCCGCCTCACTTGTCAGCAGAAACTCAGCCCTTGCTGACCATTTTGGGTCAGGCTCTGGTCTCCACTTTTGCTGGCCATTCTTTGCATGGCCACTTTGGCTGTCTGGCTTTGCAAGCCTTCTCAAGCCTGCCAGCATTCTGAGATGTTCAGCTTCTGTTGGAGCTGGCTGGAAATGGTTTCTTTTAGACTCCACAGCTTTCCTTAGTTCACCAGTCCCTTCATGTCTGCATCCCAGAAAGCACAAAGCCCTGGAATAATTTTTTTTTTAAATTTTCCTTCCTTCAGTTATTGTTTGTATTCTACTACAGATTTGTCTCCATTGAGTTTTCAGTCTGGTGTTTGGTTAGAGATGAAAACAAAGTGCTGTGTCCTTGCAAACTACAGAGTAAAGCATGTGGTTAGCAGTTACTACTTGCAGTGGTCCAGTCTGAGTGGGAGTATCATTTTTCTTGGCAGTCACTTCACAGAAAGTCCTGTTTTTTTTTTTGCTGCCAGAATAAGCAATCATTACATTCTTTACAATTTATAGTCAAATTATTATCTACTATTGTAAAAATTGTCTTAATTATAGAATATTTCCCCATGCTAGTTGAGGGGGTAATGTCCAGAGGCTCTAAGAGGATTAGTTCAGGGTGTTTATGAAGGGAGGTGTTTTTATATTTTATTTTATTTTGCAGAGAAGAGGGAAATGAGTTCACTTTAATCTTAATTTGAACTAAATGCCCCAGATGGCTGATTGGTTAATGTTCTGACTTGCTGTTTACCCCTACTTTGAAATGAACTCTTTTTCTCTGCCTCTTAGGTCTCATGGGTCTGCATGTGCTCTGGGGGAGCTTTTCAGGTGGAGTGGACAGTAGTTGATGATTAAGCAGTGTTGCAGTCATAGGTGACATTCTCATTTCCTTCAGATTTGAGGGCAAAGGAAGAAATGACATCCTTTCAAAGTAACAGACTGTATTAGTTTTCTTGCTTTTTTTTAATGCATTTGGTACAGGGTCTCACTACACAGCTTGGACTCTTAATGATCCTCCTGTTTTCAGCCTCCCCAGCACTGGGATTATAGGCATGCACCATCATGCCCAGTCTTATTGGCTGGCTCAGCATGCCTGGGGGTGGGGGTGGTGCTGCAAGTGGTGCCAGGGATTGAACCCCAGTCCCTGTACTTACCTAAGCATGTGCTTAGTTTGCTGAGCTATTTCACTGGCCCCATCAGTTATCTTGCAATCGGAACAAAGATTTAAATGTCTGGATCAGCTATGTTTTGGCCCAGGCCATCTTTTGTAATCTCTACCTTTAGCCATACTTTGAAGATGTATCCAGAATGTGCCCTTCTTACCATCTCGGCAACTGTCTTCTGGGTCCCAGAGCCTGTCATCTCTTGCTTGGCTTGTTTCAGTTGCCACCACCAGTCTCCCTGGTGTGGCTGTCTGGCTCTCCAGTTTGTGCTCTCAGTACAGCAGCCATGTGATCCTGTTCTTGAAATCTAAAGCAGATCATACCACTTCTGTGTTCAGTAGGGTCCGGTGGATCACCATGTCCCACCCCAAGTGAAAACCTGAGCTGATGAGGCCTTACAGGATCTGCCCATTGAGCCTGTCTTATGCCTACACACGAGTCCCTCTTCTCTGTTGTCATCCCCTCCCAAATCTAGCTCTCTTGTTACCCACAACACTCTAGGCATAGTGGGGGTGTACTTTCTGTAGTGCTGGGGACCAAACCCAGGTCCTCATGAATGCTACTACTGAGCTGTACACCCCAGCGTTTACAGTTCTTATTCATAGTGCCTTACACACCCTGCTGCTCGCTCCCTCACATATTTCAGGGCTTGATTACCTATTGCTTTAAGAGAGAAGCCTTTCTTGGTCTCTATTTAAAACTGTGTTCCTCAACACGTTTTGCCCCACTCCTTCTCTGCTTTCTTCTATGCAGTTACTGCCAAACAGCCTTGGGGTATGAACTTCCTTTATTCACAGGCCTATGTTCAATGTCTAGCGCATTGCCTGGCACTGAAAAATATTTGTTGAGTGCATGAATGGGTCCTCTTTGCAAACAAGGTGCTGTTAGCAAAAAGCTTTCAGAAGGCACAGATGATTCTGTAGGACTTATGAGAGCGATGTGTAGAAAGGGGTGCCTGTTCGTTGGCAGCAGTGGGGTAATGCAGTAGAAAGAAAGGACTTACTCTCTGCCTCGCACTCAACTCACAGACTAACTGGTGAGACAGATAACTGATTCAGTTACGCTACACATCAGTGTTTACTGACAGTTGGGATAACTGCTGCTAGGGAGAAGCCCTTAGAATTGGCTGTGGGATAGGAGAAAAGGAACCAGGGAAAAGTTTTCTGGAACCTTCAGGCCCTCGAGGCTCTTATTTACCAGGAATGGTGGGAAGAGTGCTGTTCAGAGTATCGCAAGCCCCCTACCCCACCCTGTAATAGCTGGAGTTCACATTTCTGGCAGTGGATCCTGAGGGAAGCCTAAAATACTGTTTTTGCATGAGCAAGGCAGGGGACGTGGGTCTGTTATTAAGACTTATGGACCAGCAGTATAGATCAGTGGACTAAGCACTTGCTCAGGTAAGCTCAGGGGTCAGGGTTTGATCCCTGGCACTTCATGCCTCACCAGCCCCACCCCCATGCACGCTGAGCCAGCAATGGAGTCCGGGCATGGTGGTGCACACCTGTAATCCCAGCACTAGGGAGGCACAAATCAGGAGGATCACTGTGAGTCCGAGCTGTCCGAGCTCTGCACACACACACACACACAAAAGATTTATAAGGACACTTTTTCTAGTCATACGTTCTGGCCATCACTGAAGAGAGTGGGCTTACGTGACCACCAGAAAATGCCTAGTTAACTCTTGTGTCACTATATGGTTATTTCCTATTTTTTCTTAGATGTTTGTGAAAGGGACACTGTCCACTTCATTCTCATCAGACCACGCAAATACTGGTCCTTTGCAAAATGAATTCCTGAAAATGATGCCCTCTGACCCAGCAATGTTTGTTGCAGCAGAACTCTGGGTCAGCAAAATATGGATGGAATGTTCCCGTCATGTAGTCACACAGTTCCTTCCTTCTACACGTTTTTTTCCAGGACAAGTTTTCATTAATGGTGTCCCAGTGTTGCAAGTTGCCTGGAAGAGGATGCTGGCTCCCTCCCTGGTCCTTGAAGAACTAGTGCAAGGCAAAGGCTGGCCTGGGAGATTAGGATTGTAAACAAATGTTGCTCAAGTGACAAGTGTTGTACCACTTATGATAACATCATGAGAAGGAACATTCCCTGCCTTGTGTCCAGTGCTACTCTGAGAACAGGGGTTTCCCTATTCATCATTGCAAGAGAGATTAGTTTGCCGCATTTTTTTACTTCCCCCCCTTTTTTCTGGTGCTGGGATTTGAACCCAGGGCCTCATACATGCTTAGCAGGCACTTAACCCCTGAGCTACACCCCAGCCTAGTTTTTTCCAAATTTTAAATGAATACTATTGATGAACTATAGTTCATTTACTTCACATACAATGAGATAACAACCACTAGAAAATGTCGAGTTAACTCTTGTGTCACTGTATGATTGTTTCCTATTTTTTCTCAGATGTTTGTGAACATCTGATGTTCTAGTTCTCTTTGGTTGATGAACTAGTTCTCTGGTTGTTCAAGAAATTCTAAGTCCTCTTCTGAATCTCTGAGGCTGGAGTACATACAGACACCAACTCACGTGTTTCAGTTTTAGATCCTAGTATTCTGAATTTTTCTGGTTTATAAGGAAATGTTTTTGGCTCTGTGCTCATCCACACTCCTCCTGTCCTGAAGGGTTACTGGATTATGTCTTAGTGACAAAGCCTACAGCCCCAGGCTCTTCATTTAGTGCAGTGACTTAACTGTACAGCAGGAAATTATACGCACAAGTTTGTATGAAAGGACCAAATCTTTAATTTTGAAGATTAAGGTGTGCCCTGTTCAAAACACAAATTTAAATGATTGTTATATAACCTATTTATAGTATTGTCGGTTTGTTGTTACTATAAGGATAAACTGTCTGATTGAGAGTAGGAAGGTATGATTTTTCTCAAATGTTCAAATGACTGGGCATGGTGGCACACACTTGTAATCCCAGCACTCAGGAGATTGACACGGGAGGATCTGATCGATGAGAGTTCAAGACCAGCCTACTTTTGGGGGCTACAAAAGTGAGCACAAGGCTAGCTTGAACTGCAGAGTGAGACCCTGTCTCAAAAGAAAAATTGCTCAAATGATCTGTGGGCTATGACACACACACAATTGCACGTTACAGGCCAAGCTGTGAGTTTCTGCTAGAGCAAAGAAGTCCTTTCTCATTGAAACTGAGCTATATAAGCCCAATCTCGAATTTATAATCCTCTTATTTTAGCCTCCAGAGTAGCTTAGTTTACAGCTGTCAGCGACTGCCTCGCCTTCAAATCTGGGGCACTCCTTCTGCCTCAGTCTCCCAAGTGCTGAGATTACAAGTGTTTGTCTCCATGCCTGGGCTCTTCTTTTTTTTCATGGAGTCCTGAGATTTTCTTGGTTGCTTATAAGCTGAAGAATATAGTAGAATAAAATAAAATTTTGGGGATGAGCCAGTTTATTATCTTTGTTGGGTGGAGACCAAAGGGATTTGCTTACTAAATGAGCCCAGGCATGGGGACAAACACCTGTAATCTCAGCACTTGGGAGACTGAGGTAGAAGGATTGCCCCAGATTTGAAGGTGAGGCAGTCACTGACAGCTGTAAACTAAGCTACTCTGGAGGCTAAAACAGGAGGATTATAAATTCGAGACTGGGCTTATATAGCTCAGTTTCAATGAGAAAGGACTTCTTTGCTCTAACAGAAACTCACAGCTTGGCCTGTAACATGCAATTGTGTGTGTGTCATAGCCCACAGATCATTTGAGCAATTTTTCTTTTGAGACAGGGTCTCACTCTGCAGTTCAAGCTAGCCTTGTGCTCACTTTTGTAGCCCCCAAAAGTAGGCTGGTCTTGAACTCTCATCGATCAGATCCTCCTGTCTCAACATGATGATGTTTTAACACCTGTGTAAGGGAAGACACATCCTATACACCCCAGGGACCATCGTTTGAATTGAAACTATTTGTTCATTATAACAATATCTCCCTTTATTAGAGTTTTAGTTGTTAGTACTTCCTTGGTTCAGTTTGTATTTGAAGTGTACATTTAAAAAAAAAAAACACTGTATAATTCAGTCCATACTGCTTCCAATTAGTCAAATTTATGGAAGGCATTTCTGTAATTGACCTATTTTTGTGGTACTGGGGATAGAACTTGGGAACTTGCACTTGCCAGGCAGGCACTTATGCAGCTGAGCTATCTCCCCAGCCCTGTAATTGACCATATTAACAGGAGAGACTAATGGTAACTCTACTGTTAGGACAAGATATTTGTTTTACTTGTTGAAGTCTTAGCCATTGTATCCTCTTATTTTACAAAGGAACAACAACTAAAAATTCTAGAAGTGTTTCTAATGTAAAAGGAATGCAAGCTGATAGCTAAGAATAAAGGGAAGTGATTGTATTTGGCACAGTTATTAATTTCAGAAATGTCTTTGAGTCTGTGCTGTATGCTTGAGTGTTATGCCAGTGCTTTGTGGGTACCCACAGTGACATTTAAGAAATGTAGATTTAGATCCTTCATTTTGCCCAATATAAATTGCTTCAAGCTTACAGTATTTTTCATAGTTGATCATAAAGGAATTTTTCACCATTTTTGACAGTCACTGAATGTGCCATCAGTGTTATGTTAAACTTTGAATTATGTACTGTTGTATGTTTAATGGTGTATGCTCCTGTTGAAGAAAGTACTGGTTGACTTACCAGTAATTTTAAAGGGACTATTCTTGAAATATTTCAGTTGTGATAGTCCTTTTTTGTAATGAAGAAAAGCTTTGATCATTAATTTAGTTAAGATACTAATAGCATGCTTTACTTTAAGTAAATGTAAAATATTGGAGATTTCTTCAAATGCCACAAACTTAGTTCTCTGAGTTGTATGGACTCTGTCTGCTGAAGCAGTTGACTTTCAGCTTGTGTTCTTTTTTAAACAATTTGTTGTAATGTTGACTTGGGCCTTCTCATCTCATGCTTTTTTTTCTTTTCTGTTCCTAATATTTGTTTTCTTTTAATCAGTCAATATTGATCATTTTTCCCATTTAAAAAAAAACAAGAAGAGACCAACATGTTTTCATCAGCCCTCTAATTACTTTACTAATGGAAATCTGTTAGTCTCTCAAATATCAGGGGTGCAGTTTTAAAAGGAACTGGTAACTGATTCTTGAACCATATGTCTTTAATTTTTAAAAATCTGGCATGTCTTGGAACTTAAAATCATCATTTTCTTCCTAGATTTAAAAAATTTAAGTAGAAACCCTACTTGCTTATTCTCTCCATATTTAGCTGTATTCCTGCAGTGATAATTATTGTTACTTTTATAGCAGTTATTTAAGTAACAATAAATAGTATTTAGTGGGTACTTACTTAGGACCTATTTTGAACACATTATGTGGGTTGATCCACTTAATGTACAGAAAAATAAAAAGAATGCATATTTTTTTTAGTTTCTTTTTTAAAAAAATTTATTTATTTTTTGTGGCCAGCTCAGCCCACCCTTGGAGTGAGGCTCGCATGGCATGTGGTGCTGGGGATCGAACCACGGTCCCTGGGCTTGACTAAGCTTGCCTAAGCAGGCGCTTTAGACCACTGAGCTATCCCACCGGCTCCAAGAATGCATAATTTTTAAAATCTTTTTTATGTATTTGGTACAGGGTGTCACTATGCAGCTCGGACTTGTAATGATCCTCAGCCATTGGCTCAGCACGCCTGGGGGCAGAGCCAGCTCAGCATGTGGTGACGGGAATTGAGCCCTGGTCCCTGCACTTGCCAAGCAGGCGCTTAATCCGCTGAGGTATCTCAAAGGCCCTGCATAATTTTGTGTGTGTGTGTCTGTGTTTGAGACAGTGTCTCAGTTTATAGTTCATGCTGGCCTTGAACTTCAAATGATGGTCCTGCCTCAGCCTCCTGAGTGTTGCGATTACAAGTATGTGCTACCATGCCTGGCTCTGGAATAAATTTTAAATGGCTCAAAGACTTTTAAAACCAGGACTGTTACAGTGATTGAGTTGTTAGCTTCCAGATAGCTGAAGTAAAGCAGGACTCCTAACTGGTTATACATTTTCCTTTTTATCTGATAAGGAAAACTACTTCAGGCAAGATATTTTCTTGGTGTTGCTAACTCTACAAAGAATTAGTTATGGTAGGTTCTTCTATAAAAGACATTAAACAAGGTAATAATTGATGTTGTCAGTGTGCTCTTACATGATCATTTCTTCCACTGATTTTCCTTAAAGCTCCAAGAAAGAACTTCTGAGAAATTAGGTCGTCAGGTCCATGATGTTGTCTTGGAGCTTTAGGCTGTAAACAGTCGAACTCTTACATTTTTAGTGCTAAGTGTGTCCTTTATTTGAATTCATCTATCTTGGCCTCTAAGTCAGAGATACTGTAAGTAGATAGCAACGACATAATAAGTGTAAATATTCCCACCTGCATTTTGAGGAACTGGGAAAATAACCATGTGCTGAAGCCAATTGAGATCTTTCTTTTTTTTTTTTTTTTTTTTAAGGGATCTTTTGCAGTGCTGGAAATGGAACCCAGGCCTCACAATGCAAGTGCTCTACTACTGAGCCACCTCTGTTCTGTGCCTTGGGACCTTAGAAATGAAATGGTTTGGGAGCTCCAGATAGCATCTTCTCTTGCGCTTTTCCCCCTCTTCCCTGCTTATGTATAATTCTCTTCTCAGGACTTGTAACAGTGTCATTTGGCCTCCAGCAAATGTTTTATAGTAGGTTAAATGCTTTCCAGTTGAAGAAATGATGTAAAAACAATAGTATAGTGTAACTTCTGTGTCCTTTGTATGTCATAGTCCAATCCCTATTCACATGCATTTGTTTCACATGGTTTAAATTGTTATCTATATGATGTGGTATATCTGCTATTTTAAACATAAAATTTTGAAAATGCTTGTGTGAGTCTATGCAAAAACTTCAAATGGCTGAATAATATTCCCTTAAGTCCATGTACTCTAGTTTATTATATAAGCCACATATGGATGGTTAGGTTATTGTGTGTGCGGGGGGGGGGTGAGCACTGAGCATGAAACTTAGGGTCTCATTCTTCCTAGGCAAGCACTCTATGCTGTACCCCTGACCTATATTCTCAACCCTTGGTTTGATTTTTTTGGGGGGAAGGCAGCTCATCCTGCCCTGGGGGCAGGGCTGGTGTGGCATGTGTTGCCGGGATTGAACCTTGGTACCCTGCACCTGCCTAAGCTTGCCTAAGCAGGTGCTTTAGACCACTGAGCTGTCTCCCCAACCCACCTTGGTTTGGTTTTATACTGGAACCCAGAAATAGTCATCTTCTTTTTTGTATATTAGGTTTCTATTAGATGAGTTCCTTACGATCAGTTTGGTTGTAGATGACTTTTTACTTTCAGTAGCGTCAAAACAGAAAACGTCTGTCTATGCATATAGCACAAGCACTTCTCCAGTGTAGGTGTGTGGGGAAGAAGGGAAGGAAATCTTAAGTTTAACCCAGGGAGTTAGCTCGAAGAGTTCAGGGGGGTTTTGGTTGTTTGTTTTGTTCTATTCGTTAGTATTTCCCAATTTACCCTCTTCAAGCTCTTGCCAGGAACCTGTATCTACTTTGTTTTCTAAAATTCCAGTGCAGTAGTGTTCCAAGAAACACCGAAGAAGCATTGCCCTGGGGCAGGGAATATAAAGCCTTCAGGCCGGTACACTTAGTTGTTTGAGGGGGCAGGGCTTGTTCTTGTGGTTCTTCTGTCCTTTGATTGGAGGATGGTTTCCCACATGGCTGATTGTCTCACTTGTAAAAACAAAACGAGGGAAGAAAACCCAAACAAAACCCTTCCTAAAGCATTTGTCCTCTGAACAGAACTTCCTAGAAAGCAGTGGCATTGTTTCTTAAAGGAGAGGCTCCTCATAACCTTGCCTTTGCCCTCCTCTTCCACTTTTTGACAAAGAAATGATTCTATGACTATTAGTTGTGAAATGGTTTAATTCAGCTTCCTATTCTTTATTGAAAATAATTGCGCTCTGCCCAGTGTCTGTGTTTGGTCAAAGGGCGTTTCCTGTGTCATTGGCTTCCACGGTTTGTCTGCTTTGAGCTTTGTGATCGGGAGGGTACAGTCTCGCCTTTTAAATTGTGTGCCTCATCTTTTATCTTTCAACAGGACCTGGAAAGAAATCATCCAACGGCCTCTTTCCAGTGTCAGTTTTTGAAAGATCTGAGACTCGCTTTATTTTGACAGGTGGCTGGTGAAAGAGGTGCTTAGGGGCGGGTAAAGGAGGAGGGGCAGATAAGTGGAAGGAGAGCAAATAGGGTAGCTGTTTCTTTGCCTTTCTGTCTGACAAACGGGGAGTGATTATTGTTTTCTACTTTCCTCTTCCTTACTGGGATCTTAGAAGAGAGGAGTTTGGCAATAAGACCTGTGGTTGGAAGATAGTTGTACACTTTTTAGGATCATCTCTGAATCTTTTCCTTGCAAGCCAAGGGACCCCTGCAGAAATGGATAAGGACGTTCAAGATACACCTATGGAGACTAATTTCCTATGAGGAAGAGGGATAATCAGTCAAAAGTTTGCTGGCCTTGTCTGTAGGCATGGATAAACTGCAGAGCCCAGCCAGTGTGCTCCCAGAGGCGCTGTGTTTTGGCAGCTTGCTGTGCATGGGCTGTGTTTTCTTTAGTTTATTCCACATCTGCAGGTAGTCCCCTCTGCTGACTGCCTACTGCATAAGCCGAGGCTTTACCTCACTGCAGCTGAATATAATTTCCCACCTTTTTTAACCTTTGGTTGTTGGTGTCTTCCTTAGACTGTCACTTCTGGTATGTATCCTTCTAAGTTTTTTTCTCCTGTACCACTCTCCTTAACTTGTCACTCCATGCTTCCCCTCATTTTCTGTAATTTCAGCTGCCTGATGTGCACAGCTCAGAGTTATACAATATTCCAGGTAGTTTGCAGAAAAGTAGAAGAGTTTTTCCTTTTTGGGTGTCATGTTCCCTCCTTCTGTTTATGAAACAATTGTGGGGGAGTATTGTTGATTACATTTAACGAATTAAAGCCTGTTAATAATTAAGAATATGTAAGGTTCAAATCAATTTCAAGAATTAACCAGGAGAAACCACTGAAGCTGTAACAATACAAAACTAAAAGGACTTGCAATGCAGGCAGTTGTTTTCAGACTCTTTTCTTATTATGGCCTCGTCTTGGCTTTACAAGTGGCCTCTAGGGAGGAAAGGAAGTGCTCAGAAAGGGTAGAGACGGAGCAGAAAGCAGTCCACATGGCCTTTTTGTACTAAAACTGTTGTAACAAAGACTGCTTGCAAAGAGGGCCATCTGCTGAGGCAAGGAAGCATTCTGTCTTGAAGGGATGTTTGTTACATGTTTGTTTTTTTTTTAAATTCACCATAATTTAGAAAGCCCTCACATTAGGGAAGGTGTTTTAGCAGGGGAATGCAGAGGGAGGGTAACGATAACCGTGGTAGTAAAATTATATTAGAGATAGGTTTCTGGAGACTTGACAGTATACATAGCTTTTATTTCTCTTTTGACCTATACAGAAGTTCTAAGATATTTTGTAATTGATGTTACCAAATTTTAATGTTTATATTAGATGAAGCCATTTTTTGGTCTCTATGCCATACTATATAAGCACATGAGTATATTCCTGCCCGACAGGTGAAAGGACTTTGGGCTAGGGTGTCAGGACATTGGGAGGCAGGTTCCTGCCCAGCCACTATCAATCTGGGTAGATGATGGGCATGCAACTTGTCATCCCGTCAGGGCTTTGTTCCTGGTGTTCATGAAATGGCATTGAACTCAGTTTTCAAGATGATCTTTTTCAGCTATGATATTCTTTATCTCACCCCAAGTGTGTTGAGAGCTGATGAGATGATCTGGAAACATAAGAGGAATATGAGGGAAACCTTTTCCTCATTGCATATGTATTCTTGCGTACAATAAAACTTTGAAATGAGCAGTTCTGGCTAACTGACCTTTCTGAATGGTTTTTGTCTCCTTCCCTGCTGTCAGCTGTCATTCTGTGCTGTTGTTAGCATGCTGGCTTTTAGCAACTCATGTCCTTCCTTGGCTGCTTCCCTTGTGGTCCTTAGAACCATAGTATGAAGCTCATCAAAACTCTGTGCCAAACAAGTGTACCTAGTCGAGTGTGTTTATATGGGGCTGGGGGTGCTCTCCTACAACTTCAGCCATGGATTTTAGTGGATGAGAGACTTTGGGCTTATTTTTAGGTTCTGGTTAGGTAATGTATCTCTCTGTCCCTGTTTGTTGAAAGCTGGACGTTAGTATAATTAGTATGATAATTCATTAAGAAAATGATGGAAGGAGGCGAGGAGGCACTTAGACTGGGAAGGGGGCTGATGACGTAACGTAGATGAGATAATATATTTATGTGAGAAGAGGAAGCATTGTATAAATGGTCAAAACAAAGTATATGAAGTGAAGAGCTGGGCACTGGAGCATTCTGAGACAGCCAGAGTCGTATCTGTAGCTTGTACATGGGCAAGCTTGCTTTGGACATGCTTCTCTGCTTGAAGTTGGGGTGCTGAACCCAGTGTGCTTGTTGGCTTGTGTGGCTGGTATCTGCGGTGTTGTACGTGAACTTCAGAAAAACTGAGGAAACCCTATTCCCCTTGTCTCAGTGCCTAGCTGCAGAGTACAAATTTAAACCTACTTACTGTTTTTTTTTTTCTAGAAAGTTAAATGTCAGGGCATCAGCTTCCAGATATGCACTCTTATTCCAGATTCACTTTAAGTTGTTACTGGATGAACTTTAACTCCAGTAGCAGTCATTGTGTTCAGAGCAGTCTTTCAGGCCATCAGGCCAGGAGCAGCATGTACCAATCTGTGGTGGTGGACATAGGTGTATTTTGTGGCCACAACAGACTTACTTTGGATAGAGATCGTGGGCTGCGCCCTCTCCCTTCGACTTTTCCCATCCTTCCTACTCTTCACCTCACTCTCTATACTTTAGCCAAATGGACTCCTCATCCTCCCAGAATGTCTGGTACTGTCCACCTTCCCCTGGGGCTTTTGCCCACATCTTCTCCCTTCTGCCTAAATTTGCTTCTCCCTGTTTATGCCAGTTAGACATTCTGCTCTTTAATCCACCTTTTTAAAATCAGTTTTCTCAGATAGCCCTGTGCTAGCATTTTAGTGTGAGTAAAGAAATTAATGAATAATTTGACACTAGAATAGTGAACTGTTCAAGCTTTTATTCTGTAAACACTGAAATTCTCTGTGTGTCCAACTAAGTACTAGTTACTAGGGCTGTAAAAATGAACAAGATAGACCTAGTTCAAGTCCTTAAGGACATAATATGTTAACCTTCTATTAAAATTGGCTATTGGTTTTATTCACTCTCTTCAAGGACATAGCTCTTTGAAGTTAGGCTTCGTATTTTGCTCAGTTTATAAACCTTCATCATGCCTTGCCTATAGTACAGAGGCTCAGTGAATGTTTATTAACTCGATTTGAAAAACCCCTCTTTTTCAGTCAAAAGAAAGGAATGTACTTCTGGGACCAAAGCATCATCTTTGGCGTAGTGCTTTGTTCAAACAACAGTGGAGGCTTTGAAGCACATTCTTCCTTCAACATCAAGCGAACTAAAACCACAAAGGGTTAAGACTGGTTCCTGGCAGGTATAGGAAAGGTCTTTCATTTGTAAAGCCTCAAAAGTAAGGATTTCTGCCCATTTGTGCTTCAGGTAAGTGCATGTTCCAGCCTGCCACCTGATCATGGCCAGAATTCCTTTAGCAACAAACCTATGTATGTATCTATTAAAAAGATTTGATATTGTCTGTAACATAGAACAGACCAGTGGATGACTTGTCCCAGGAGGAATAAGGCCTTTTAGTGGTTTTATTTTTGTTTTAGGGTGTTTTTCTCTTTTTTTTTTTGGCACAAGGGGTTGAATTCACGTGCACTGTACTGTATCTCCGGCCCTTTTACTTATTTTTTAAATTTTGAAATAAATTTTCACTAAGTAGTTAAGTTTCCCAGGCTGAGCATGAATTTATAATTCCCCTGACTCAAAGTTCTGGGATTAGAGGCATATACCACCATGCTGGACTGGAATAAAACCTTTTTCTGGCCACACTGAGTTGTTGAAGAAAATCATTTCAGGTCATCTAGTCCTTGAGTGTTGGTCCGACATGAAAAAAAAATATAGCTAGGGAATGATTTATACAGGGTGTAAGTAAATGATCCATGCTAGAGACTGGGAAAGTTCCTTGCAAGGGAACACAGCTCTAACATTTGAGCCCTTCTATATCCCTGCTGTACTAGAGTCAGGAAAATCAGAAGCTATGACTTCTCAAGTCTTGATGTGCTATGTGATGAATAATCAACAAACATTTTGAAGTATGATTATAAAATTAAATCTAGCTCTCATTTACAGGAAACCCTGCCTCTAGTACAAATTATAGACTTATTAGGATTATCTGGCAATGCTTGTCTTTTAAGTGCTATGTAATTATTCCTAAACCTTTCAGGAAAGAATCTGAGAATATTTTAAATCCCTAAGTTGTAATTCACTAACAGGATGGAGATCTCATTTAATCTTCTGTGTATTTTTCCGTTTCTTTCTCCCATTTTCTTTCCTTTCCTTTGTTAAAAAAATTAACATTTATTCACCAGAACTATTTCAAGTTCTGTTTCCATTCTGGCAGACAGCTATAAATAAGAAGGAATTAGTATCACTACAAAATGCTTCAGGACAAACATTTGCAGCCTGTAATTGAAACCCACTGCTGTCTTTCATGTAGCATCACTACACTAATAGGAAATACTGGAAACTGAAGTAGAGCCTCTAAGCCCACCCCAAGGATAACTGTTGTCCTTCATTCTTACAGCCACTTAGCTCATGTGAATCAAGGCTGCCATGCTATGGCCAAGTAGGATTTAGTGGACATATGTGAGAACAGAAGCCTGCCAGGGTACAGCAGACTATTAAGTCAGTACAAATTTAAGCAGCCAACTAACTGGCTATTCCTCCTCTATCCAGTGGAAAATCCAGCTTCTGGTGACACCAACATGCTGGGTGGCACAGTCTCCAGATTTAACCGTCAGAAGGACTGGAGATTTGGCTGCTCCTTCCTTAGTGTATTAAGACAGAATCTGGTGTGTAACAGCCATGGGAATTAGCTTGGGTTCCAAAAGCACCAGGTGGATTAACATGTGGATTATTTTTTCAAAAATCTAATTCTGCATAAAATTGGCTCTAGTCTCAAAAACATAAACTTAAATGGACTAGAAACTGGGGGTAGGGTGGGAGTCCTTTGTATTCAGAGAATAGGTACTTTTACTTCAAGTGTGTCAGAGGGAATTAGGACTATTAGTGCTTTAACAGCACTGCCAGTTATTGAGCTGGTCCTTAAAACAAGGGAGGCGAGGGGGGATCTGAATAGACAGATCTCTGACTTAATAGCCACCTCTCAGGTTATTCTTTAGTCTGAGAATATGCACCTGGCTCTCATCTCCATTAATGTCATTAGGAGCTGCATATTGTGTGTAATACTGGATCATCAGGGTCTTTATTGCCGTTGTTGAAAGGGAATAAAATCATGTCTCTTTCATTCTCAGAGACATTGTGTTTAAAATTAAGAACCCTTGCACTATGCCCAATTTCTTTGCAGATAGTTTCTTGATAATGTTCCTAGAGTAATTTTAATTTAAACAAGCAAATATGTATTCTTTGTTTAAACACTTTTCTATTTCGTTTGTGTCCATGGTAGAACAATATGAGAAAAATGCTTAGAGTTTGAAAAAAAAGGGAATAAATGGACTCCAGTGTAGTTACCATTATTTAAGAGGCTCCCTCCCACTTAGGACCCCCACATCAGAAAGCTGCTACACACAAAAGTAGCAGCATTCTCTGCAGAGACTAAACCCCAGTCTTAAGCCCATGTTATGGGTTATATGTAGATTTTCCCCCAAAGCCTCATGCACTCATAGATGGGGCCCTGGAGAGTTGGCTGGATCATGTATGTATGATGCTAGATTAGTCCACTGATGGGTTTATGGGTGGGTGTGGTGTTAGGGGGTAAAGCCTTGTGGGGACGATATGGGTCACTGGGATCATCAGGGTCTTTATTGCCATTGTTGGAGTGGAAGGCGAGGAAGGATAGATCTCCTCCTGCTCTCTTGATCCTGTTTTGCTTCAGGCCATGAACTAATTTTCCTCTGTTATGACCCTTGTCATGCTGCCCTGACTTGGAGCCAGCTGACTATGGACTGAAACTTCTATAAATTAGCCAAAATAAACCTTTGTTCCTTTCACTTGTGGGTGTTGGACCGAAAAGTAACTAAGACAGATTTTTAGTATGAGACAAGTGGGGCCACTGCTGTGATGCTACCTGACCATATGGTTCAGAAGCCTTTGGAACTGACTTGTGGGAGGAGTTTAGAAAGGTTTGGTGATGCTAAAGCAGCAGCCCCTGAATGCTATATACTGAGCATACTGGGAGATTCTTGTCACAGCTAAGAAGACCATGTTGTTGACTACAATGCAGCCAGAAAAGACCAGGCTTAAGAGGTTTCACTTGAGAAGAAGGATTCCAGTGACAATTGGACTCCAGTCTATGTATGTTAGAGACTGGCAGAAAATTTGTCTGCCTTTTGCTCATGTCCTGAGGCTTTGCAGGAGACTAAGATTAAGGGCATCACATTGATAATTTCACGGCAGCCTAATGTTGAATTAGTGGCATGGCTATTGTTTGGGATTTTATCTAGCTCTACTTTGAGAATGAAGAGCAGAAGGATTTAAAAAGTTTTGAGTTTGGCCAGAAAGGAAGTTCCAGTAAAATTGGGGGATTCAAGAGGGAGCAGAGAAGAAAGACCTTGGTTGCTCAAAAGATTAGTATTAAAAAGCCAAGTAATTTGGAACAGGACAATAGAAAAGATTGCTAGAGGGCATCATCACAAACACCAGTGGGACACCAGTCTTTGCGAAAATAACAAAGGTGAAAGACTTTGCTTTGGCAAGAGAGCCCTTAGGGAATAGGGACTGATTCCCAGAATTCAGCTTACCACGCCCAGCTGTCCAGACACTCAGAGGCTTCTGCAACCATCTGAAAGATGGAAAAGGGCTCAGTTGCTGATCCAGCTGGCAATAGACTTTGATGTCATACACCCAGTGCTGGTGTTGGATGCAAGAGTTGGCATATCAGGAAGGATTCTGTCCAGCCTTCAGAAAAAGGTCTCTGGTGTGTGGAGCTGTGCATGTAAGGCTGAACATGCAGTGGGGTCCCAGAATCTTAAGAGAAGCCTGGAATAGAATGTGGATCATCTGAGGAAATCCACAGGGGTGAGCAGAGCTAACCCACTTGAGAAGCCGTTGATGGCTGCCACCACTGGCAATACTGTACAGGCAAAGCCATCCAGGCCCTTTGGAGTTGACTTTTTTTTGTTACAAATTGCCCTGAATGCTGAATTATGGGATTTAATGTTTGCCCTTCTGGATTTGGTCTTATAGTGGTCTCATTCCTTTCTATCCCATATCTACCTGTTAGAATGGAAATTTTTTGTCTTATACCACTGTATTTTGGAAGTATTTAACTTTCTTTTCATTTGTAGAGGGGCTCACAGCTAAGAATTTCCCTTAGATCTCAGAGGAGACTTTGTCCTGGGACTTTTTTTTTTTTTTTTTAGTTTGGTACAGGGTCTCACTAAGAATCTTGGACTTATAGTGAGCCTCTTGTTTTCATCCTTCCCAGCACTGGAATTACAAGTGTGTACCACCAGGCCTGGTTTCAGGGCTAGCACAACGTGTGGTTCCTGGGATGGAACCCAGGTCCTTGTGCTTGCCTACACAGTTGCTTAGATCGCTGAGCTATCTCAGCGTCCTTCGTACTTGGACTTTTAAGAACTCTTAGAAATAGAGTAAATGTATTTTGCGTAAAGAGATGTGTTTGAGGCTTTTGGGGGTGGGCAGGAGAAGAATGTTATAGTTTATGTCAATTTTTTTGTTTTTTTATTTTTCTGTATTTTATTGAGAAAGAAACAGCAGTGAGACAGCTTCAAAACAGGTTAGTAGGACAGTATGTATTAATTATTGTAACTGACCTATAGTTTATATCTAGATGTCTGCCTGAAGAGTCATGCTTTCATAGGTGAGGCTTTGGGAAGTGACTGGATCATGGGTGTATGATCATGCCTTACTCCAGGGATGGGATTATAGCTGGGTGTGATGTTGGGAGGTGAAGCCTGTGGAGCTAGATCACTGGAGGTGTGGCCTGGAAGCATGTATATCTCTCCCCCTCCCTCGATCTGTCACTGCTTCCTGCCTGCTATGCCATGGGTACTTTCACCTCTACCGTGCCCCTGTGCCATACTGCCCTGCCCTTAGTCAGCAGACTATAGAATGAAGCCACTATAAACAGCCAAAGTAAATCTCTCCTTCTGTAATTTGTGGGTGTTGGATATTTTGTCTAAGCAATGAGAAAGTAAATAAGACACCTTGAACCTTAGTTTTAGCTGCCTTTTGTGACTTGACAGTAGAAAGAGTTCAACAGATGACCAGCATTATAACTAGTCCTGAAATATGTGTTCTGCGTTTTAACTACTACTGGAATGTTTGTTCTTGGTTGAGCTCAGTGGTAGGAACTTTGTAAATATTTTTTTAATGAATTTTCTACCACCTTTTTAAGTATCTTGGAGAGATGAATATTTGCATGTTTTGTTTTAGTTTTTGATGGAGTGTTGAATATTGAACCTATAGCCTCGCTCATATAAGGCACCCACTGTATAGCCAAACTGCATGAGTCCAGCCCATATCTTCATTTTACTGATCAGAAATTAAGTTTTCATTTCTATAACCATAAAATAGGATAATGCCTTCCAGGGTCATGCTGAAGACAAAAGAAGATGTTAGTACATGTAAAGATGCTTTAAACAACCCAAGGTATTGGGTTGTTATTGCCATTACTTCAAATTATAAAAACTTTCAAATAAAAATGAAAACCAAATATGCTGGCTGGGCATGATGTAGTCCCAGTGCTGTGGGAGGCTGAAACAAGACGATTGTAAGTTCATGCTGAGCCTGGGCAACTTAGTGACTTGGTGAAGATCCTTTCTCCAAATACATGTAAAAAAGACTGGGGCGGTAGTGCAGTGAAGAGGCCCTCGGTGCGTTCCCCAGTACCACAAACAACTAACTGCAAATTTGCCAGCTGTTTCAACAGTTCCTGTTGTTTAAACACTCACATTCCCTGGTATTTTTTCTTTTTTAAAAAATATATTTAGTACAGGGTCTACAGGATCTCACTACACAGATTGGAATCATAGTGATCCTCCTGTTTTCAGCCTTCCAAGTGCTTGAATTACAGGTGTGAGCCACCACGCCCAGGCTCAATCCTTGTCTCAGCGCATCCTGGGGGTGGAGCCGGCATGGCCTGCCAGGGATAGACACCCTCCCCCCACCCTGTTTTGGCATCTGCCTAAGCAGGTGCTTTAATCTGCTCAGCTATTTTCTGGTGTTTCTGATACTCCTTCTAGGACCACCTAGATGACCAGCACTTTCATGGTCCTTTCCCCTATTTCCCACCCTCCTGACACCTCATAGCCATAAACATTAGCTTGACGAGTTTGACTCAAAAATGTCACTGCAGGTCACCCTGTTTGCAACCTTAGGCAACTGAATGTTTGAACTAAATGTTCTACTACAAGTCATAAAGGATTCATTCCTGTAAAACAGGAAGTGCTGCACATAAATGTACTTATTTTATTTACCCATCTCTGGAAAAGTGCAGGTAAAGTGTAAGGAGCTAATCCTAGATTCTTGGAAGTATCAGTTGCCTGAATTGAGGTGCATTTTCATGTTTTTATGCAAATGTGTGTTCAGTATGAGTTTTAACTTGGCTTTTCTGGCCCTGACTTGTGGCCTATGAGAATTCCAGCAGGCTTCTGGTGTACGTGGGGTATGTGGCTCCTTGCTGGCAGTACTATTTCTCAACAGGGAAACAAAGGACCTCAGTTTTTCAGCCAAGTACAGCTTGATGACTAGCTCACATGTGCTTGCTGTTTTGGTGGGAACTGATGGCAGGTTACCAAGGGGAATGCTGGCCAGTAAGAGATTTGCAGGGAGCATGTAGGGATAATTAGGCCTAAGGTTCAAGATCTGTGACAGTAGCATCTCAGGGTTTCTGCTTACTGGTAAGGTCTTTGATGATAGCCTTGGGAGAGTTGCCTGACTCTCCAAGGTCAGTGCTTATACCTGCACCTCTGTAGCCCAAGATCTGGAGCCTCCCAGAAATGCTTCACTGAAAGGCTTTTCAAGAACCAAGGTCAGTGCCCAGTGTCTGCTATTGGCTGGGACTCCCACTCCTACCAGGTAATTGGGCATCCTTACGTAACCTTTTAAACTGAAGACCTGGACATTTATAGTAGCTCTGAAGTTCCTCATCTCCTCTTTCAAAGTTAGAACTTTGAGATCCTCACGAACACCCTTCTTCTTCTTCTTCTTCTTCTTCTTCTTCTTCTTCTTCTTCTTCTTCTTCTTCTTCTTCTTCTT